>NC_134832.1:87413890-87767640 GCF_004210375.1 Tachypleus tridentatus | reverse complement strand
TCTGCAACAAATCTAAAAGAAAATCAAACTGTGCAAGTTACTGTTCCTTCTACTTACTATTAAATATTTCCAAAACTGCAAACAATAAGTATGTATATTTATACATATTAGATTTTAATTTTGTCTGAATTCATTCAAATTCAGTTGACTTAAGTGAATGAGGTAACTCTAACCTCAAGTTCAAAATTAAACATTTTTGCTCTAACAGAAAGGTTTTGTATATTATTTTTAGACTAAATGTGATAACATAATATAGGCACTGCCATCAAAAATACTTTGGAGATAACTTGCCTAGTTTCTGAAAACTTATTAAATAAATATTACATTTTGTTAACCCTGACCCACTTTCAAGGTTAAAGCCAAGCAGTTATTGTCCTCATTCAATGGTTAAATAATATATATACTTTCAATATAAAATGTTTAAAATGGACTCTGCGACAGAATTACCTGTCTAAGTTAGCTTATTCATAAATAATCTAACAATGTATATAAAATTTAGTTTTTTAAAATGGACTCTGTGACAGAATTACCTGTCTAAATTAGCTAATTGATAGATAGCATAACAATGTGTATAAAATTTAAAAAACTATTGTTTATGAAGCAGTGGTATTTGAAATAACAAAAAACTGCTTTTTTTAATAAAATGTCCTGATGACTACTGTAAATAAACCAAACAAGTTATAGGCCTGCATAAAAAAATTGTTTTACTCATTAAACACTTTTAACATTATTAAGAAGTATTAATGTAATAATCAACATTTTACTTAAAATACCTACATTATATTATTTTAACGGATGGTGTTTAAAACACTCTAAACCAAAATCTGCCAGAAGAAAAAAAAGTGATTATACAGGAAAAAAGAAAAAGATTTTCAAATAAGGTACATTTCAAACGTTTAGATTAACTAACAGCTTACTAAACAGATGATGATCAATAATATAATGCAACAATACAAGATACAAACCACAGCAAGAAAGGTTGTTATAAAGTAAACATTTCAAATTAAATTCTTATAGCTGTCAGTTTTCACTAAACATTTTAAATATTCGTGGTGTTATTTCAGCCCTATTTAATCACAATATTGCTAAACACCAACACATCCTGACAAATTATTGGAAAGCTTAATAGATACTTTAAAAACCACTTAAAAAAAATAAACAAAATACACTGAGAAAGCCTTCATAAAGAAAATACTTTGTCTTCACATACAGTAAGGTTTCACAAATGAACTTGTTTTTTTCCCAACAGAACAGGCTCAAATTCCAACCTCAATTCAATTTTTTTTATTCAAATCACATATTTTTGTGAATTTAGGATCCACATCATATATTTACTGCCAAAGAGAATAGTATCACAGTAAACTATTTTCTGCCTGGTTGATTTCTTTGACAAGTTGAGCATGCTCTTCCAAGAGACGAGCAAATTCTTCTTTCCTCAGACGTGCATGATCCTGGTAAACAAATAATGTAACCTAGTTAACAGATATGTGGAATTTTGGTAAACAGACATAGCAACATGGGTTACCTTAATCATCAGACAGGTATTTTTCAGTTAAAAAAAACACCTTGTAAGAATGTGCTCATTAACACATACAACTGTTTTTAGTAAACTATTTTTGCTATTAGAAATTCATAATACTGATAAATTGTAACTTTGATTTTGACTTTTTTTCAGAAGTTTGCTTTAACAAAACATTGATCAACAGTTGTATTGTCGTTTTTTTTTTAAATTGTAGCATGTTTCCAATTACTTCCTTGTTTGTTAAGGAATTATTCTCAAAAATATTCTTCATTCTGACTGTAATAACCAACTTGCATCTAAAGCAATATTTGTTGATTTTTGTTTGCTGAGACACTTGTTACAATAGAATTTTCTCAAATTGTATTAATTTGCAGCTAAATAATACACATAATTTTACAAAAGTCCAAATTCTAGTGGTAAAAAACACACAAAATAGCTGAGCAATTAGTGAAATGTGATACATGTTTAACTGTCAGGCTCATTAATCAACTACATTCACCTAATAGATTAATCTCACAAGACTTGGATAGTTGAAATAAATCAAAAATAGTAACAACTGGAAACTAATTTTGAATAGTTGATTATTTTATTAGTTGTGAAAATAAATGATTACAATAAATATCCTTGAACTAATCAAGAATAATGAGAAATCAACTGAACACTTTAATTATATGGATAATTGGGAAACTCAAAAACAGTAATGAGAAAAACTAATTGATTAATCTATTATTTTTTTTGGCATTAATCACTAATCATAATATTGTTTATTTCACATGAAACTAGTTTATACTGATTAATCTAGTTAAATGTGCAGCTCTTTTTCACCAAGTAGAAATACACACTTTTCTCATCAAAAAATAAGAACTCACCATAATCAACTGAACACTTGATTTCCTGGGGGATTTTTCAACTGTAGGAAAAAAATTGATAATGGTTACAAAAACAGACACAGCCAAATGTTTTATAATATAGTAAATATGTACAGTATTGTGAAAAAGTGTTATGACAAACTCAAAAATTAGGTTTCAGGTTACCTTCAAAGAACAATGGAAGGTAACTAACAGGTAAAGCAAAAATTTTATTAACCTTTATATTTAGTGCAACAAAAACTCAGTAGAAGTGCATGAGTTCTGCAAACAGTCAATATTTTGTGGGTCTTTCTCTTACTTTAATAACTGCAGATAGTATTTCAGGCATTGTTGCAACATATTTAAAAAAAGTGTTATGACAAACTCAAAAATTAGGTTTCAGGTTACCTTCAAAGAACAATGGAAGGTAACTAACAGGTAAAGCAAAAATTTTATTAACCTTTATATTTAGTGCAACAAAAACTCAGTAGAAGTGCATGAGTTCTGCAAACAGTCAATATTTTGTGGGTCTTTCTCTTACTTTAATAACTGCAGATAGTATTTCAGGCATTGTTGCAACATATTTAATCAAAGTATCCTTTGGGATTTTATTCCAAATGTCCCCAAATACACTTCCATAAAGGTTTTTTTTTGGAAATAACTTTTGATTTATCAAATCTAATATCTGCACATCTGGATTGAAATCGAGGCTCTGTGGGACCATTGAATCACTTGAATGCCTCCAGCAACGTCTTTCATAGCTAAATAATTTTTGCATAGATTACATGAGCATTTGGGGTCATTATCTTCTTGGTAGCAGAATCCTTTCCCAATAATATGCAAACCACTGATGGTACTAATGCTGATCCATTATTTCATCTATTTTCCAAATATCTCCTGCCATCTCAGCATAAGAAAACCTCAAACCATCACACTGTTTCTCCCATGCTTCATGGTAGGTACTATGCACTGAGGTAAGTATCTTTCACCTTTCTTTCACTGAACATACAATCTATCTTTTGAACTAAATATTTCAAACTTGAAATAATCCATCTATAACACTATTTTCAAATTATCAACAGTCCAGTTTTTGTACTTTTTAGTGGATTTAATTCTCTTACCAATAAGCGGAGATCAAAATAGTTTTTTAATTGCTACGTGACCAAATATTTCACTCTCATTCATTTTCTTGACACAGTAGCTCTTGACACTTTTCTGTCATTTGGTATATGGTTGTTTATCTCATGCTTGAGATCAATGGAAGTCTTCCTAATTTTGAAGGCTGCATAAATGAAGATACTTAACATCAGTATTGTTGAGTTTAGGCATTCTGCCTTTTTCTTTCCTATTTTAAAATTTACCTTCTCAGTCTCTCACACTAGAGTGTACTTGACAGTGTTTAGTGAGCATTTCAAGTTTGCAATCAACCAGCATCAAGTAGAGCTCTTATGCAAACTCTCTGCTCTACTGACAATTCTCTATGCTTTTTGGGCCATGGCATGACAACATAACATATGTCAAACACTGTTTCTTTTACCAAGATTTTTTTGTGGAATGCTATTTAATTGATTTCTTCTAGTATATACTGATACTACTATGCTAGTTCCTTGATAACTTCTTACTATATAGTTAAGACACTGCACAGGGTACTATGACAGTTATTTCAGATCCTAAATTTGATTAATATGTTCATTCAAGTAGAAACTTTATGATATGCCATTTGTACAAGTATATGGAAATTCTCAAGAATGATAAGTATTCTCACCCTGGCTCATTCAATTGTCAACTGTGTGTGTGTGTGGGGTGTTGAAATTTACAAGAATGACAAAATATTGTTTTGTTCTAATACTTCTGCACAATACGGTATTACTTGTGCATGCGCATAAATAAATACACAAAATCATACTACAGTAATGAACAAGCTGTTAATGTTAGTTCATATGTTCCAATACCATAATGTTAGCAAGTTAAACAATTTACTCCTCTTTACAGATGTGTGTGTATGTACTGAATTGGTCAACTGCTGTCATTGTGTTAAGTATTTGCATTTGATTACCATATGCCTTAGTTTGGACCTGTATGTCCTGGTATCCTGAAGATGTCTTTCAGGACATAATAAATGTCCCACTTTTAACTTATTTTATTTTGTTTTGCTTGGTGACTTCATATTCACCTTAAAGTTTTTAAAAAAAATAGTAATATGCCTTTTTGCTATTATTATGATAAGCAGAGATGAAAATGTACATTTAATTGTAATAAACAATATAAATGACACCTTTCTATGATTAGAAAGGGATGTAATGTTCTCAGACTTTTCTGGTTGGCAAATTTAGACTGTTTCACTTCGCTATATAAATTACAATGCCAACCAAAGAAAGGATTGAAAATCATTTAAAAATCTAACTAGTATAAATTTACTTGTTCATGCACTTTTTATTGCACAAACAAGTTATTCCACAAATAACAATGACCCTATTCATGAGACTACTAAGCCTATGCTGAATTGGTGTCTCAACACTTATATTGTCCCAATGCGATCACTTGACATTTATGGTCACCTTGTATTTATATGATCTATATCCTAAATTAAATACATTTTGTTTGTTTGTTTTTATGTTATTATTATACCAACTCAACAATGTTTACAAATACTCTTATATTTGTGTACTATACAATGATCAGTGAAACCAGAGATAATATAATGTTATTTTCTTACACACCAGGACTGATACATTTAGTACAAGCTGCATATAGCTGAGATTTTAAAAGCTGAATAAAGCATTTTTCAATTACTGAAAACACTGAAAAACATGCATCAGCATATTTTAGTGTAATGCTCAACTAGATGATAGTTAAAGAAATTATAAGCAAAATTTTTAACTTGCTCAGAAAACTATAACCTAACACATAACCAGTTTTTGTTTAAATGTGGAAATTTTTTTTGAAACCAATAGAAATACGCTTTTCCAATTATTTTCAAAATAGCATTCAACAAGACATACACAGATTGAACCTCTTAGAAATGTCACAATCATCAAGTGAAAGATTTAACTTTTCCAAATATAAAAATACTCAAAGCATTCCAAATTAAATAAGCTGTTAGTCCTTATACTTACAATGTATAGGTTCTACTTCTTCTTGCTCCTTAATATCTGGGAATTCAAGTTCTTCGTGTTCCCCATTGTCAACTGATTCAACAATAATACTGACAGATTGGACTAAAGGAGGGCGCTGCTTTTGTTCTAATGAATGAAGACTGACTCTTGTGTCATCATTTCTCTGTAGATCAGGTTGTCTGGTCAAGGTTAAGTCTGCTTCATTACTTTCCTTTTGTTGAAACATGATAATGCTACAAAACAAATTTTTATTAGATTCAAACAGTGGATAGGTGTAGAAATGTACTCACATCTTTATCTATTAGTGTGGCCCGGCATGGCCAAGCGTGTAAGGCGTGCGACTCGTAATCCGAGGGTCGCGGGTTTACGCCCGCGTCGCGCTAAACATGCTGCCCTCCCAGCCGTGGGGGCATATAATGTGACGGTCAATCCCACTATTCGTTGGTAAAAGAGTAGCCCAAGAGTTGGCGGTGGGTGGTGATGACTAGCTGCCTTCCCTCTAGTCTTACACTGCTAAATTAGGGACGGCTAGCACAGATAGCCCTCAAGTAGCTTTGTGCGAAATTCCAAAACAAACAAACAATCTATTAGTGTTTATAGCAACAAGAAGTGCTTATCAAATTTAGTGCGTGAAGAAACATTAGATAATAAACAAACTACACCTGTAAAGTCACTAAATTTAGTTCAACTGCACTTTATTCATGACTTTCATGAGCTATTTATGCTATCCAACTATTACAACTTGTTTGCATACTTTTCATTGCATCATTTTATTTTGGATACTTCTTACAGTAATTTTAAGAAAAACCAACAATCCCTACTTTCAAGTCATAAGAAATGTCCTAGTTTTAACTTACTCCCCCTTTTATTTTTGCTAGATGACTCCATATTTGCCTAAAAGATCAAACAATAGATAAATGTAGAAATGTATGTACACCTACGTGTGTGTGTAATTTTATTGTTATACTTGCAGCAGTAAGAAGCTTTGGTTATTTAGATTCAAATAAGAAAATAATAAACCAACAATACCTGTAAAATCAAAAAAATTATTTAGTTCATCTATCCTTTAATCCTGATATTCATAAACTAGTTAGGCTTGACCAAAGGTTAAGGTCAAATGGCCCTCAATTATAGAATAGACTTGAAATTGTTCCTATCAGTTAATATTTATTTTTAGGGAAGTATCAAACTGCATATTCTTCTATTTGGTTTGTTATACAAGTGTTAGTAGTGGATTCAGGTAAAGGGTAGAGAAAAATGTGTGTACTTTTATTGTTATGTTCAAAGCAGGAAGAAACTTTATTTGAATAAACAAGGGAAAAGCTAGAAACAGTGTGTGCAAATGCCTTGATTATAGTTTTCATTCAAAAAAGTTAATAATTAAGCAGAGAGTGAATGCCAAAAGCATCACTGATAACTTTGGTGAATACTCGAGTGGGTTATGCACAGGCACATATAAGGTTTCCTTGGCCACATTGGTAATATAATCGTAAAGATTACTTGGGAATGGATACATATTACATTTATAACATCAGAAACAGAAAGGTTTATTTCACTTTGAGCTTTTGCTCCAATACAGAATCCACTTTCAAGGTTTAAAGCATCTGAAATAAATAACCCACGAATCTCTGTTAGTTTACCTCAAGGCATTTTCATATTTGATATTTTTCTGTCTATTTTAACAGTTGCTCTAGAGTCAGAGGAAGCAGCATCTGGTGATCATTGACAGACTACCAACTATCAAAAATACTTACAAGTTCATTAAAAAGCACAAACGTTTACTCATATGGTGGTGCAAGTTTTATTCAACCAAAGATACAAGAAGATTGAAATTATGTAAGTGCCCTTTGGAACTTGGAACCCATCATTGTTGAATGCCATCCACCTGTTAGTAAGATCCTTTTAGCATGTCTTCCTGAGGAAAGTGGGCCTGCCCATCAATACTCAAGCAATCTTAGAAACCCATCATGTTGATTACCCATCAACCTTTCACGGTGTCCACCAAAACATATCTAGGATAACAGGAAAAGCTACATCTTTTATAAAACTTGTAACTGCTTCCAAAACCATGGACTCATTACTAACTCAAGATTTTTATTTGCTTTTCTGTCACTTTAGGACAAAAAAAAAAAAAACATGACCAAGAAAGAACACCAGGATAACCCAGACTTCCAAATTTTTACCACCAACCTCCACAGCAACCAAAACCAGTAGTTCAGAGCAAAAGTAAGGAATCTTCTAACAACAAACCTGCTCAACATAATCTAGGGCAATATTCCACCTTCATCCCAATGACGTCTACTAAATCTAAAAGCAAAGCAACCAAGACTGACATATCTGATGACTGTAAGTCACAAATGATGAAGACCAGAAAATTCTATTGATATGAAGACTGGATGATCAACCACTTCAGCCACTGAACCAAACTCTTCAAGACATCATAGACAAATCAAACAAAGAAGTGAAGGCCAACTTCTTCCTGAAGTCCTACTTATCAGTTGTGGAAGGACTAGTCAATGCATGGGTAACTATGTATACTACTTGGTACCCTAACACTGCTCTGTAATAAATAACTTCTATATTGTCTTTTTATGTTTTCCACATTATTTTACCAAAGTGTTCTACATGTGCAAATCATCTCTCTTCAAGATGTCATCATGTGCTCTAATCAGGCTTTCATTTGATCTCGACTAGTAAAAGTGAATTTTCTCCAGACACTACAATCTCCAGCCTTTCCTGCATCAAAACTGACAAATTTCAGCGTGCCCTAAACTGTTAGTCAAATGTTGTCAAGACTGCTCGTGGCCTCACCTGCCATTCCCAAATTATTTTGTTTAAGTAGTTTTATTGTTACATTTGTAGCAGTAAGAAACTTTGGCTACTTAGATTCAATTGAGGGGAGAATTAGAAATAATGTATATAAATGCTTTAATTATAGCTTTCATTTTTAAAAACATGTAATAATTAAATCATAAGCATGCCTGGAATTTTTTTCTCTTTCCCAAAGAGCTCTTTAACAAATTATTACAAGTTGTGTGAAGTTGAATGGCTTCATTCTTGAACACCTGTGGCCTCTATTTTGTTAATAATTACCTAAATACCTGCCACTCCTTTAGTTCTATCTCATGATCTTGGAAGATCATCTTATATTATTAAAGCATGAGCTTGTTACTTCATCATCTTTAGTAATGCAGAGGAAACATTCTCAATTTTTGATCCTCAAGAAATAATAAAGAGCAGATATATCATTTTCTTCACAAATAAAATTCGGTCTTCAATTCATATTGTGCAAATAATTACAATATTTATTAATGTTCTTGGTAACACTTTCAACTAATATTAACATAACTTGAACATTAAAAAACACTTTTAATATGTTCTTATTACGAATGCATTGGAAACGTGTAAAACACCATAATTATTTCATAATAGACGTTCTGAGCGAAATTCAACAAATGATATCCCGACGATGTAACAGTATACATAATGCTCTTAAACTGCAGTGACTGAAAGGTAAACAAACGACAAGCGCTGTGTACTAGCAGTAGTTCAGAAAGAAATCTTGAAATGTCAATTATATATAATGTCGTACCTAACCCTAGATGTGCCTGAAGGTAATAAGAAAACGCAATTTCCGTGTAAAAATCTACTACTACGCTACACATAAGGTTTCCGTGTAAACACTCAAGAAAGTAAATTATTAATTCAAAAAATGTAAAACATCAGTACCGTGATTTAGGCGATCTTTCTTTTTCACTGCCTTTTAACTTAACGATCTCCGAACATTTTAATCCATAATGACACTATAAAGTATTGATTCTAGGGGTAGACGTGGAAATATACTAATAATTGCATTTAACGTTATTACAAATTATCCTCGAAATTCAAAATCAAACGGTTCATAAATTATACAAGAAAAAGGCCTCGTGGTTAGCCCGCTCGGTTCGCAATCTCCAAGTTGCGGATTCGAATCCTTTCTCTACCATATGCAAATATGCTTCCTATCTAAGCCGTAAGGGCGTTATAATATTTAAGTCAATCCCATGTTATTTCGTGAAAAAGTAATTTACTGCTGACATTGGTAAACCAGTTGCCTTGTTCCTGGTTTCTCACTTCCAAATTAGGGGCAGCTGAGGCAGATATCCCTCCAGTAGTTTTACGCAAAATTCAATAAACAAAAAATAAATAAATAAACAGAAACAAGAATATAAATGTCACGCATGTACGTATATTTAGTTAAATATTGTGCTTAATTTGCATGAAGTCTCCGATACTCACGAAAGGCAATTTTTGTTTAATGGCATCGCATATGAAAATTGTTTCACTATGTATTGTTTAATAATATTAAAGGAAAGCTAAACTTAATGAGATTTTTCTTTCTCGTACTTGAATTTTGATAATTTGTTGTAAAGTTCTAGCCTCCTTGGAGTAATTAAACGTGCTGTTCGTAAAAACCAGAAAATACAACAAAGGTAAAGGCAAATCGTAGGAGTAAACTGTTGGATTAAGCAGTTATTTTCACATACATGTAGACAGTGAATATTTTCATAAAACATATTCAAAAGGTGTGGAGACAGCCTCAAATACATGCAGCATTTTCATAGAAAATCACAAGTTTTTCCAAATGGGCAAGATCCCTAAAGTTTGGGTTCACCATTCGTTTTTTGTTGTTTTTTTATGTAAACGTAGCACTAATATGTATGTGCGGGCTCAAGTTCAGAAGCTTTTTTCTGTTTGTTTTGTTTGTTTGTTTTGGAATTTCGCACATAGCTACTCGAGGGCTATCTGTGCTAGCCATCCCTAATTTAGCAGTGTAAGACTAGAGAAAAGGCAGCTAGTCATCACCACCCACCGCCAACTCTTGGGCTACTCTTTTACCAACGAATAGTGGGATTGACCATAACATTATACGCCCCCACGGCTAGGAGGGCGAGCATGTTTAGCGCAACGCGGGCGCGAACCCGCGACCCTCGGATTACGAATCGCACGCCTTACGCGCTTGGCCATGCCAGGCCTAAGCTTGTTTCTTAATACATATTATAATCTATATCTTTGAAGAAATTCAGCAGAAATTGATACCAGCTTTTCTACACTTTTTAAGGGTAACTTTTACGTATCCATACATCCATATAATTTAAGAACAACTTGAGACCTATTAGTTCATGTAGGCCGCCCCATCCACTATATTAAACTCTAAAACAAAAATAAAACACTGAGTCAACCATTATCATTCAAGTATTTATCAGATCTTCTTTTAAATATCTGTATGTACCACATCTGAAGGAAATTAATTCCAAAGGAAAAATAAAGCTGTCTTGGCGTAAGATGACTTTTACCCTGCAAAAATTTGTTTGTGTTCCTTTGTCCTGTCATTTTCACCACTAAGTACGTAAACAAATAATGCAATAACGCTATCTGTCTTCTGATCAACCTTAAAGACATAAATCAAATTCCACTTTTTTTTTTTCAAAATAAAAGTTCAAAGATCTTAACCACTCTTTGTATGATGACCTTTCCATTTTGGGTATCATTCTAGTAACCCTTCTTATAACCCTTTCCAACAGATGGATGTCGTTTTCAAGGTAAAGAGCCGAAAACTGAGCACAGTATTCTAATGACCTATAGAATGACATTATAACCTCCTAATATTCAGTACTGTTGTGGATACAATTAGAAACCCTATCTACCCTGCCACTGGCAAAGTACATTCAAGTATTTTGTGTTTTAAATATTAAACAACTGAACAAATACACATTATTAATTAGTAGTCACAGAAATAATAGTCTGTGTTATTACAAAAAGGTAAAAAGACTTTCTCCAATCTGGCTAATTACATTAAATTATAATATAGGCTATCTTTTTATTTCTCGGAGATAGTTTCTTCAAAATTTGAACATATCTGAACTAAAAACAAGTATTCAATACAAACTCCCGTTCACCTTTATCAAATTTACCCACATACATAATGTAACAAAATCTATGTGCCCAGTATAACAACTCTTAATATTTCGCAAATTACTCTTGACAATGAAACTTCTAAAAAACTTACTTATATCTAATACGTAGATATATATACAGTTATTGGATTTTAGGCGTTTATAATCTAGTTAAAGTGCTGTTGATATTAATTCAAATTACTGATTTCAGTACCGTCGCAAACTGATTCACATCAATTTTAAAGTAAGTCACCATGCACAAACAAGTTTCGCCTACATACATGGCAAAAAAGTGACACAAAGCCGCTCCTGTTACAAGACGAGACAGTCTCTCTTGTGTAAACCGGTTTGTTGAAATGACAGCGTTAGATTGTACTTTCCCCTCACGATCTCAAAAAAAAAGTGTAAAATTCCTTAATATATAAAAGGAAGTTGCCTTAAGAAGTTTGGTAAAAACACCACTACACAGATTTTAGAAGCTAATAACTTTACCAACAACTTCACTTTTATAAACAGAAAGTACAAACAAACAAAGACTGAGGGAAACTCACCCAGCCTGAAAGGATGACAAATTAAAGAGACCTTTCTTGATTCAGGGGATAGTGGTGCAAAAGTGAAACGGAAAATTAATCCCATTTTTAAACTACAAAGAGAAATAAGAAAAAAATCGCACTGGTGTCATGAAGTTAGTCCTACTTCTATTGTGGAAAAAGAGAGAGAGAGCAATGAAAGAAACTTAAAGTTAATTAAAGAAATGCGTTTTAGACGAAAACCAATACAGATTCGATAAAGGGAAATCATCTTGCTATTATGTCGATTTCTTAAGGTGTTTCTTTTAATATGGATGATGAATAGTGTGTAGGCTTGATGTACTTAGATTTTCAAAAAGCTTTTGATTGTGTGCCACGCAACGGATTAACCAAGAAAAATCACATCGAAAGACAAATTAACTAGCTATATAAGATATATCAAAACGTTATTAATGAAATCCTATCAAAATGGACTGTTTGTTATTGCTAAACGCTAAGCTACACAACGGGCTATTTACACTTTGCCCTTCGAAGAACTGAAACCCAATTTTTAGTGTTACAAGCTTTCAAACTTACTGCTGAACCACTGGGAGGCTAATCAAAACAGAACTTTGTTACTAGTGGAATGCGCCAAGGAACAGTGCCTAAGCCTTAGTTTTTTCTTCCGATAACAATACTGATAGATTAATATAGTTTGTAGATTTGAAATCTTTGATTTCTAGTTGTCTTGAAGATATTGAGATGATACACAATGTTTTGGTTTAACTGTTAAGTTGACCAAATATCTAAAAAATGAATTTTTGTTATAAGCATGTATTTGGCACACTATATTTAATTATAGTAAGTTCAATGTAATGTATTTGAATTATCCCAAGTCAGACGACTCTAGTAAAGATGAGAACCCCATACCAATCCCCACATCAGCGTGATTGTAGAAAAAAACGACGTAATTCTACAAGTAAATTTAAATAGTATTTTATGATGTACTTACAGATTTGATTAAAAGTAAAAGGATGTAACTGTAATCTGTTTTAAGGCACATTACGTACTTTTCTTTATAACATAAACAATGCCAACGATATTTAATGATACAATACGATATTACTTAAATTAGCTTACTAATGTTTTCTGCTCAACATTTTATGCTGATACACGTCGTTTGTATCTGTTTCAACTTTAATTAGTTCGCTATACAAATCACTAATTAGGACTATTAGAATAGCGTACTGTCGGTATCCTTACTTAAAAAAATATACCGCATTGCTAATTGCTAAAAGGCTTAAAAGATGATTTTGAAAAGATGTGTTATGTTAAAATAAGGTAAGAGCTCTTATCTCTCTCTCTTGAGAAGAGTATAGTGACCTTGCATAAACTGATAAAATTATTCGGGAGATCTATACGATAAAATCTTCTAATATATTTTAGCTTTATTCTGAAGACAAGAGAGAGTAGGTTCTAGTTAAATCAATTTTATTATTGTAACAAGATGAATTGCTCATGGAATGAGTTTGTGTTAGTAGTGATGAATATCTACAATTTACGAGAGATTAAGGTGGGAATAGATAACTTTCTGTAAATAAAAGATAAGTTTAAATGTTTACTTTTTTTCTTCCAAGGGAGGGTGTGTAAAAACAGCCATGACGAACCAAATGGTTGTGAAATGGTATGTATAAGTAGTATCTACTTTCATTTAAAAAGTTCATTATACACGAATCGCCGAAAGAAACTGTGAAGATCATTGATAAAAACTAAATTAGTACTGTGAAGGTACTGATAACTACGGTCAAAAATACATTTACAACACGAAGCATCTCAAGTGGTCTTCTAAATTTAGGGCCTAACTGACGTCAGTTGTCGTATCAGCTTAGCTCTAAGTGCGTAGTTAGAGTTATCAGAGTACTTTGTTCCTTTAGTATGTAGCTTTTTTCTGTTGACATGTTGGACACGTATCTATTTGTCAAGGCCGAACCTTTTTCAAAAATAGGCAAAAATTCATGTTTTTTAGCTTTCAATAATATTTATATATTGACATTTTAATACAGTATTAAAACTGTAAAAAAAAAAAAACTCTTGAAATCACAACTATTTAGAATGATAGAAGTTTGTAATGTTTCGGCCTGCCTCAGCTGGTCCTCATCAGGCAGCTCTGTATATAGATAAATGTGTTGCCTAAAGCCTCGTCATTCTATTACTCCTCTTATATTAAGAAACGTACATGAACTATGCGTTACTAATTTGTGCATGTATATATTTCTAGTTGTGAAGTAATCGGTTACTCATTAGAATTGCAGTTAACTGTTAAATATAGAAGGTAAATATTTGGAATGGGTAATTTCCAAATATTAAAAAAAAAGTTTAAAAGGTGTCTGTTTATCTACTTAAATTCACTAAAATGGGATATCTTATGAAAGCCATTATCACAGAGACTACGTTGGAAAAACTCTTCAATTTAAAGACCCGAGAATTTACGAACATATCTAAAAAGCTCACGTGATAAATCACTAAAAAGAGTGGAGACTGTAGAGGCCATTTTGAATAAAAATGCGTTTACTGCATCTAAATTCACAGTATATCCATTGTCTTCCACCATACAACTCCTTCCATTATGGAGTTTCTCGTTACAAAAAATAGTTGTTGTGTATTAATACTTTATTTCAGTATACTTCAGTTGGTTAACAAACGTGTCATATGCATATTTATTATTATTAGCCAAACCCTTATAAAAAGTTATTCAGACATACACTCTTGTGCAAATTAATTGAATCAAGACGAAAAATTACGATTTTTTAATTTTTTTTGCGTTTTATTTCTGAGAATCCAAAAATTACTCACAAATTAATACATGATATGACCACCTTTATTTTTCAGAAGATCATTAATCCGCTTTGGCATCGAGTCCACTGCAATCTTTACTAATTTTTAGATCGCGGTACCACACCTCAATTATGGCCTCAATAAGCTTATCTTTCGTAGTACAGTCTTTTCCCGAAGTCTTTCTTTACAAATCGCCCAAAGATTTTCAATACGATTTAAGTCCGGAGAGTTTCCAGGCCAATCCAGCACCTTTATTCCCGTTGTAGTCATGAAATTCTTCACAAGTTTCAATGTGTGGCACGGAGCCAGTTCTTGCTGAAAAATGCCAGATACATCTGGAAATCTCTTTTTCAATTCTGGAACGACTCTTCTCTGCAAAACTTCGATGTACTGTGGTCCTCGCATCATATCTTCTACGATATGTAAGCCTCCTAAAAGTAGCTGAAAAAGCCCTAAAACATCTTCTTCAAGGGGTGTTTTACGAACTGACTGATGTGAGATTCTCGAAGTTTTTAACCTGGAGATCTGCGAACATGCAGACTTCTTTTACCCTGTACGAAGAAATGAGTCTCGTCACTGAATAACACTCTCCTCCATTGTTCTTGCATTTCAGACCCCATTGATACCGTTTCTTCTTCATTGAGTTGGTAAGAAGTTGTATTTTGACTGGTCTCCTTGCCCTTCTAACGCAATTTCGAATGACATAATAATCTCCAAAATTTCGTCATATATCCCTAAAATAGATCGACCGTACTGCAAAACACAGTTAATGACAATGTCTGTGTGAAAAAATGTCTATTAAAGGAAATCAGCGGATCCAGCGAGTCTACACAGGTCGCCATGCTGAAAATATTGTAAAATGACCATTTGTTTCAATTAATTTGCACAAGGGTGTAGCTGAACGGTTTTTACCCTAATACTAATAGTCAAAAACACTTTAACTGGTGATGATTAAATATATTTACTCTTAACATGAATACTCTCGGAATCAGCAGTCCAAAGTATATTAACATTCTAGTTCACTTAGAAATGATGATAAATTTTAAAATACGACCCAAAATATACGCACACATAAATGAAAAAACTAAAAACGACTGGATTGTTAATACTTGTTAAGAAACTACAATACATGAAAGGACAACTTGAGTTGAAGCTGTGATTGACAATAGATGAAGAAAACTTAAGTTGATCACAAAAGGTAAGTCGACAGTATACGGAGTTGATTTTAAACTGAAAGACGACAGGATCTTTCTATACGGTTGCGACGATCGATCAGTAGAATAAAAGAATTGGTGCCTGATATTAAGGGTCGTATTATATATATATATAAAGCAAAACAAAGACAATACACCATGGAAACGACTCTTAATATTTTAAAGGATTGACTTGGAAATGGTAAGCATCATGCTGATTAACTACATATTTAAAAATTATTGTTGAATGGTGCGATTTACATCCGTACACCGAAATATAACGGCTATATTCTTAGATTAAGAATGAGACACAAAGTGAGACGGGGAGGTTATGTGAGGGTACATGTGATTTAAGTGTTACAAAGTAATTAAACACTGTTGCATCTGCAACGTTAGTTTACTGATGCTACCCTCTTCACGAACATTCACAGTGGTCAAAAGCCTATATACACATTGATAAAGACGATAAAGATCGGCTCTAACGGCGGCTTCAAAGGAAAGAGTAAAGCTTATTGTTAAAGTCTTCAGCTTGCAAGGTCAACTTACTAATTAGATACAACAGAATCTGAACGAAAGGATGCGTGAACGCTACAAATATTCTATCGTTGAAGAAACAAAAACATATGCCCTTTTTTGAAGACACAAAAGACTAGTTTGTTCCATACAACTACAATGACGTCAACTTCAAGTGCGTGCGTAATAGAATATCATTATGAACCCGTAAAAATCCTGTTTTATCGTTGTTGTTTTTTAAAACTTTTAGAGTCTGTTTTAAGAGTTGTTTGATTTATGTAAAATGACGATAAGATTTCAGAAAAAGTTCTACGCACAGGAAGTTGATACTGACCTTGTTTGTTAGTTGTGAACATAGAAAACCGTTTACTCATAAAAATGATTTAACAAATCATGGTCTGTTAGTCATCAACAGTTATGTATCCCAAGTTTCTTATGCTATCTTTAGAAGTCACAATAAGATTAACTTCCAAAAAAAAGTTAACTGTTTGTTTCAGGTGAAATTCTAACATTTTAATTATTAACTAAAATATTTAATAATATTCGGTAATATTATATAAAATATATAATAATTATGTAAAGCTACGAAAAATATTTGAAATCTTTTATAAGCGATTGATCCTTCAGTAATTTTTTTACCCAATCACTATCCATTCAAGAGTATACACCTGCACAACAAGCAATTTTGTTCAGATGTGCAAGTTTTCAACTTTTGTATAAACATGAAATTGCAATCTCTGCAATGTACAGACATAAAAATAATCGATCAACATACAACACATCTAATTCCAACACAGCAGTCTTACCATATATATATATATAACGTTTTCCCGCTATTACTACCTATTAGAGAGATTAGATCCTCGCAATCGCATTCAGTTTACTCATGTAGCTCCAACAATAAACTATATATTCTACAGTGTGTAAATATATACACGCACAGACATGAGCACACACGTATTTGTTATTTATACACACATACAGACAATAATATACATCGATTAATTTCTTAATGAATTATATATAGTACGAGTCACGGAATTAGAAAACAGTTAATAAAACCACTGATTTAAGTTGTATTATAAACAACAGAAGTAACTAATTAGAAGCTACGATAAATATTTGATTAGGAAAGTAAACTTCTACAAACTACACAATTATTCTGGAGCCTTTTCTTGTGTAACAATTGCAACAAATAGTCTCAGTTTACTAAAGTTCGACGTCTCTTTGCCAGGGTAGTGGTAAAAAAATAATTAAGTGAAATGCTATCTTAGCTGTATTTATTGAAATAAACACCTTAAAATAAAGTTACCAGATTAAGCCAAAGTAAAAAACAACAACAACAAAACAGCAGTTCAGTAAAACAAACAAACGTACTTTGTGATTTAACATTTCAGATATTGGAATAAAAAATCAAAAATAGCCTATTAATCTCATTTTATCACATCATGTAAAATGCACTCACATCATTCAAAGATAAACTTTCAAAATCTGAAAGCGGAATTTATGTATTAACAAGAATAGTTTGTTTTTGTTTATTTTGAATTTCGCACATACCTACTCGAGGGCTACCTGTGCTAGCCGTCCCTAATTTAGCAATGTAAGACTAGAGGGAAGGCAGCTAGTCATCACCACCCACCATCAACTCTTGGGCTACTCTTTGACCGTCATATTATAACGCCCCCACGGCTGAAAGAGCGAGCATGTTTGGCGCGACGGGGATGCGAAACCGCGACCCTCAGATTACGAGTCGCACGCCTTAATGCGCTTGGCCATGCTGTGCCATAACAAGAACAGCCAATGATTTATATTAATTAGTCGAAATTTAATTATCTAATGTATAATAACTAGATATGTTCTCACTTAAAATGTACAAAAGGCGTGCGATTTATCCGGACTGCAATACAAAGTGATTCATCACATGCTATAAAACTGAAGTAAAACAGGCTTGTATATATCAGTAGAGCGTCGCGCAAACTGTAGTGTAAAAATGATTCTGTAATTTAAAGTTTAAACAAATTTCGATATATAAAATAAACTGATGTACTCGATTCGATCAAAATCCGTATGTATTGCTCTCGCAATTACATCAGCACACGTCAACAAACTCTACTCGCTTACAAGGTTGATTACACTATGTAACACAAATTTTGTTCATGGATAGTATGTTATTTCTTAATTGCTTATGTTGTAAAAGTACAGAAAATGGCCATTATTCCCTTCAAACTTTGCTTTTGTGACCCGGATAATGAAATTTAGAAAGTAACCTATTTTCAATGTAAAAACGGGCAAATTTGCACATTTTCATTTACATAAGGTCTGAATAAAACAACATATGAATCAGGATTTACATGTATTTAAAATAAAGTTATACAAAAATGAACAAAAATGTTTAGAAGTGAGTATTTTTTCGAGATTTGCGATTGTAATGTAAAATCACTTTCACATATCAGCCCCCAAATATAGTTTTCCATCATGTTTTCGTTATACGCTCCTTGGTAGCGGCGTTCAAAGTCCAGTATATCTGGATATATCAGTATATCCAGTGGAAGCGCTCGCCTTGCTCCTCTGAGTATGCTCCCATGTTGTCTTTGAATTTATCAAGATGAGCATCAAGGTCCAGTGGTGGCTTACACTTGACATTGTGCCTCCCCACAGAGAAGTCGGTCCATTGTGGCCAGTTATTCCTGTTGTAGTGCTATGCGGTGTCCCTGCTGTCCCAAAAGCAAAGATAACAGGGAAACTTGGTAAAGCCCCCTTGGAGACCCATCAAGAATGCCACCATTTTGAAGTCTCCGATAACTTCCCAGCCATATTCATCATACTTCAAGGTTTCTAGCAAGGTCTTCACTCTGTTGTATTCCTCTTTTAGGTGCAGCGAATGAGCCAGGAGAAAAGTTCTAGAGCATTCTAGAAAATTCTCTATCAGCTACTCAGCACTAAATCTACCTGAAATGTTCTGGAAAATGGGTAAATTTGAAAAATTTATTACCCAGGTCACAAAAGGAAAGTTTGAAGAGAAAAATAGGTCTTTTCCATTTACTTTAGGCATAAGTAATTGGGAAATAACACTTTCTGGCCAGGAACAAGAAAAAGTAGAAATTTTGTTACACAGTGTTGTTTACAGTAAAGAACGAGTACGTGAAGTACACAAAACCCTCACGAACATTCTAGTCTGAATGTGAGATGCCCAACAGTTGCCAATCCATAATCCCAAAAACTGTTCCAACAAATCAATTACTTCTTCCAACCTCTCTCTAATCACTAGCAACAAGACAAACATCCTCTTCTACCATCCAACAATAACTGCTCTGAAGAGTACGACAGACGCATGAAGTATCATACACTAACTATTTAACACTGGCAAATAACCGTAAACACAAAAGAAATGCTCGAATTAACTTCCAAAAATATATTTCCTGTGCTTTAACAACTCTATAGCAATCATCTAGTAATATAAATCTTTTTCAATAAATTACATTGTAAATGGTATTTTGTGCCTGAACAACGTGTTATCGGATAACCAAGTACGTCAGACCACAAAGGTTCAGATACAGTAGTTCCTAATATTTAAATATTCACCAGGGGGTAAAGCATCCATAGCAACACCCGCCGATACTGACTGTGTAGCTGGCTCTTAGAACCAAATAAGCGGAGCATGTTCAGTGACATTGCGACATAAAAATTCGACCTCTAGACCATCAGCCAAATACACTGATACTGACGTCAAATAGTAATGTAGTCTGAAATTTACTCTGCCATAACAGACGCCAAATGCTTACATTAATTTTGAGTAAAAATTGACAAATTTATGTTTTGATTACTTATTATCTAGCGCTGTAAATCATCTAAATGATGTTCATAAAGAAAGATTACATACGTATAGAAACTAAATAGGTTTACAAGTTTAAGATCCGTAATTTTGCCAGGACAATGTTCACATCATTGAAAACATGCGAGGCTTTACCGAATCTGGTATTGACACAAATTGCTAAAAGAAAATGTCTAACGTCCAATATAGCGGCGATTAATGAAACAGGTAGTTTTGTAGGGTGTTATCCGACACTTTTATATATCCATGTCCAGCTATCATGCCACCTACCACGAATACGCACAACGAAACTTCACCTCACTCGACATCATAACCAGCGCTACACGTGACATGTTTCTGAGTGCATCTTATTAGAATAGAATCATATAGACTATAGAGTCTAAGATTATTTTACTCCTGCCAATCTTGATTCTATAAACGATAGGGATAAATGAAAAAAGTATGAGTGAGCAAGAAAGCTGAGGCAGCTAGTTTTAAGTAACTTGTTTATAAACAGTTTGTAAGATCGACAGGCAACCTAAAATTTGCCTTTCGTACTCATTTACATTTCTTCGAACCATTGACACCAACTAAAGCTGTTTATTTGTCTTGAAACGAAATGAGGTCAATCGATGAGGCACTAGTTACAATTTTTGTGAATTAAAACTTAAAATCTCTTAAACACACAGCAGTCACACCCAGCAGGTAACTGGTAGTAATATAGGTCGACTTTGAATCGGCTCCAATAAGAAACAAAAATAAATATTCATATATAAAAAAGATAATTTATGTTTCGACAAACATAAATATATAATATATATATATGTATGTGGTACATGTATGTTAAACGTTTCATTTATAAAATTAAATATGATTTCAAGCGCAGTGTGTAGTCTTAAAGTAACTGATTTTTATAATGAAATGTCAGTTATTGACTTAAAATAATGCCATTTTACATTTTATAAAATATACATTTTATCTAATGGAATTTTATGGGAATAATCTTAACATGAGACAACATTTATCACCTGTAGAGGAATATATCTGTAAATTGTATATTTTATATAAAACAACAACAACTGTACGTCTGGAATATTCAAACTGTTGAAAAATTAACGTATTATAGTTTATACCCACTGACTGACAAGGCTTTTTTGCAATGTTAGGATGTCTACAAAGGGTTTTACATTTTAAAAGGTAACTGATTAAATGCAGAAAGACATTTAGGTAGGTGAACTTCGAGCTAAAATAAAATCAAGTATTAGCCTAATCCAGGATTATCAACAGACACTGCAAAAAACATACCATTCATGTTTCTAGTGCAACGCCAATTTCGACAAGTATAGTGTGCATAGGCACTATTTTTGCCCAGAAGAAAGTACGGAACGATTGAGTATTAAGTGAAAGCATTGTCACCTCAGTAATTTGGATCTTCCAAAAATTCCCGGGAAGTATGCGAGTAGTCATTTTCTGTTGAATTATGTATTAATGTTTTATTCTAATTTCACTGACCTGTATATATATTATTGTTTTGTATTTAATCAAATTCTCGTTATGTTCTTATTCAATTCACAGTTTATATTCTTGTGGCTTTTAACTGTGAGTTTGTTTGTTTTGAATTTCACGCAAAGCTACAATAGGGCTATCTGCGCTAGCCGTCCCTAATTTTGCAGCGTAAGACTAGAGACAGCTAGTCATCACCACCCACCGCCAACTGTTGGGCTACTCTTTTATCAACAAAAAGTGAGATTGACCGTCACACGGCTGAAAGGGTGAACATGTTTGATGTGACGAGGCTACTATGTGTTTTGGAGAAGGATGTCACTACGAAACAGCACCTAATAAATACAGTTTTTACTGTCATCTTACTACATTTTCTTTTTTATATGTGACGTATCTAAAGGTAACATTCCACAGGATGTTGAGAGCAGTACGTCTAACAGTGTTTATTCCTCCACACTTTCCACCACTGTCATAGGCTTCATGTTCCTCTGTGAAAACTGGACTGGATATAGTTACAATCTCTCAAAATGAGTAAAGCACGATGTGGCTGCAAGGTAAGGCACGACCAACTCTTCTATCAAAAATAAATGTCCTACGATTATTGTTCCACAGGTTATAGGTGATACTGGAGACACGATGTTTCATTACTTGTTTAGGTATACAGGTCTGCTTTGTGAAATCTAATTTCAATCACCTGCACGTGATATATTACTTATTATTATTATTGGCCCTGTAATGCCAGATGGATAAGGCACTCGACTATGATTCGAAGATCGCGGGTTCGAATCCCCATCACACCAAATATGCTCGCCCTTTCAGCCGTGGGGGCGTTATAATGTGTACGGTCAATCCTACTATTCGTTGGTAAAAGAGTAGCTGCCATCCCTCTTATCTTACACAACTAAATTAGGGACGGCTAGCGCAGATAGCCCTCGTATAACTTTGCGCGAAAATTCAAAACAAACAAACAAATTATTATTATTAACATCTGATACAGTCTCAGGCAGATATCCTAAAATTTGGCCAGAATCGACAGACAGTGGTTTCACCTACTTTTGTTCTGGATAATGGTTTGCCTTTTCCAGATTTGACTAAAGGTACCATTACTTTAGATGTCATTCCACAATCTATTATAAACACTCCAAGACACTTTTACCCAATTTTAAGGACTTTACGTTAGTCCGGTGGTTCTCCGTGAATCACGAACAATTTGGATCACTTTAAAGACTGCAATTCACTAACTTCAAAATAGCAACTGAGACAGAGCTGTCTGGGTTGAATTACCAATACAAAATATTTATATACTAAGATCATGAACATGTTTTAAGATCGAGAATTTGGAAGTTCAAGGCAAGAACTCTCCCTTGTACTAAACAATATTGGAAAATAGAGGAATATGGATCAATTTGGGGCACTAGGGCCATCCGGAAAGATAGCAAGTCATCTCCCAGCCTACAGTCTTGTAGGAGGTGAGAATCCTCGAACATAAAGGCCTATGGTATGTTCACGTACCCTAGTTAACAGTACAAAACATAATCGGGAAACACCTATGCCTCTTAAAGTGACACAACTACATACCAAATTGATCTTCCACAACATATCTATTAAATTATCACATACTTGTTCAACCAGTTGGAAAAAGATATGGGTATTCATACTCTTCGACTGTTCAAATAAACGATGGAAAACTGTCATCCTTGTGCATTAAACGGACTATCGAAAGTTCAGGAAGATGGGGCATGCTTTGGATATCACAACCTTACAACTGAACCTGCTGCAGTGAAATCTACGATGTAGGGCTATTATGAAGACGCCTAGCCATAAGATACACCATGACTATATGTAGGGTCATGACAAAGTGAAGCTGCAAAAACGTACTCAACCTTACAAATTCCGATTATTCTTTGCTCTGCAAAAAGTTGCCCAATAAGTATTAAAGGTAAAAATAAGAGCAGGTGTCTAACCCTATGATCGATCTAAATCCGTCCATCACAATACTTCACTTCAACATTATTGTCAAAATAAATAAGAAAAATTGTGTGGTTTCATTGCATCATTACCAGAAAAATAAATGATAAAAAATATTTTCCTACAATATTAAAAATTAAAGAAATACAAGCAAACTTGTACGTTACGGAAAATTGAATCGACAAATAATATTTCTGATAAAATAAGGGAAGGTATTAATTAAAAATGTAATATTAAACGCGAGTAATGCATTGTTAAAAATTACATAAAGCCATCTGATGTATCAACGCTGACCATAAATTAAAATTTTTCCTACTGACTTTACAGTTAGTATTTGAACAATATAGAGCTATGAATATTAGTCATAAAAATTTGAAACGATATAGATACTGTACATAACTACATAATACTTTGCGATTGCTTACAAGGGCTGACAACAATTCATAGCAACATAAATTACTAAACTTCACTGACACAATGACTTTCTGTGACTCGTTCTGGCCTAGAAACATGTTTTGATGTTAAGGGTCACTATCACATCCATTTTTATTAGGTTGAGGAATAATTCTTGAGCGTTTTTAAATAATTTCATTCAAGCATTACGTGCAAGACTATACAATACTTCAATGCATGAACACATTACACCCAAAACATTTATTATGATACTTTATTTCATGTAATACCTAGGTATATAGTATGCATTGTTTTAAACGAAATTGCAAGAAATTAAATGCGAAAAGCAGATGGTGTCGAAAATGCTCGATTTTGTCCACTTGACATTCCATTTAATGAGCTGAAAATGAAAGCAAAAATTAAAGACATATGAAAATCAAACACACCATCTATTAGAGCAAAAAATTATCTACCAAATGACATGAAATATTTTGCGAAAGCGTTTCATTTATGAATATATTTTTTTAACTTGAAAAAACGCTCACGAATTATTCCTCAACCCAATATGAAAAATCATATTTCTAGCGAAGCTTTCAAACCATTAAACTCACTCAAACTTTAAAACTTTCTTCTTAACAAGTCAGACTCACTTGGTTAAAATGGTCCTAATGACGAGAATCAGATTAACTCTAAAAGCATTTCTAGACAAGTAGAAATACGAGTCATTAGTATTACATGTGTTTTCCTTATGGCTCCAATGAATATGACCTAATACGTTATGTAAGGTACTCTTAAAAAGAAATGACGGATTTAGAATTTTAGATAACTAAATACTAAGTTTTACTTGCAGTTTAACCTATCCTTAATCAAAACAAATAAGTTGAAATTGTTTTACTTATGAATAACATAAGACAATAGTCTCTCCGGTCATAAATTAACATTCTCAAAATACGGAATAATTATATTTCAATATGATAGCTATAATAAAACGAAATAGTCCTTGCCGATGATAATTATCATTACCAGTACAATTATTTTATTCCGACTTTTTAACTTTTATTTCAGTTGATTGAACAATGTATTATGTCACTAAGACTACGAAAAATATTTCATTTACTATATGAAGTTTATATTGTTTACTTAGACAAACATTTTTGGATCTGCTTTCAAGAATACAAATTATCAAAATTTAATCTTAAGTTTATCCAATTATGTTATTGCGACAAGTCTTGAACATCGAAACTAAAAAGATGGCAGCACAAAAAAAGCTAATTCGATAAATTGCTAGTAATTATTAATATTAATATTCTTACTACTGAGTGTGAATTAACACATACACTATATTTGAAAGTGTCTAAAAATAAAAAAAATATACCACACAGCAAATTGTTGGATTAACTTCATGTTAAACGACCTAATAGCAGAAATAGTGAATAATTAATAGATTACAAACAAAAATACCCAGACGGCCGCAAAACGACTTTCATTTAAGTTTTAAACGCACTATTTTAGTATTAAGCCTTCAGAATTTCTACATAAAAGCTTAAGAGATAAATTATTTCTTCAAAATATAAATACTTTAATATAAACACTAATATTAGCTACTCTAATCATGTAAGTTAAAACAAAAAGTTAGATATGGCATCACTCTTCACTTCTAATTCCAAAACATATAAAAAATGAAAGAAAATTGTGGAACCAGTTTCACAAACAATGATCTCGGAAAACAAACATATTGCTAAGCCTACCTCATAGCGTCAGTTAACGTTCTTTCCAACTTTCCCTCCTCACTAGTTTACTCTAAATGCGACAACGCCACCTTCAGCTTATCGAGAAATTAATGACGTCAGCCTTCTCCATGACAACGAGTATTTCAGTAGGATCGTATCGTGTCGGTGTTCAGGTTCTTCATGGATGATAAGGACAGCTGAAACAGCATGTTGAGATTTGGCTGATCACGCCCCTTTGAAATAGGAAGTTGTTGAGTGTCTATTTGGTTTTTGACCACTAGTGTTAAGTACTGTTAGCATATTTTATTGTAAATGTTTGTCACTGTGTTTTACATGACCGGTATCACTTCAAGTAAAGCTTGTTGTCCTTAACTAACGAATATGAACGAAATTATTATTCAAATACAAAATAGAATATGACATGACACAAACCTTCATCTGCATCAAGCTAAATATCTTAATCTATTCAGTTCAAAATATAGATATATCAAATTTCGCCCACAGCTTACGTTTGAAAACAAAACAAAACAAAAGCGTGTTAAACTGTATTAAATATTTGAATGGCTTTGCTTTGTGTTATAACGAAGGTAGATAAAGGTAAAGTCAGATGTGCTGTTGTAATCAATAAAGATTATTGATCTTTGAAGTTTTTAATTTGTATGTTTTCAATAACAAACAGCCGCGTGCTTACCGTGATGAACGACATAACTGAGTGATTGAATAACCATGAAGATATACGTAGCCGAACAAGTTTAAAATGCATACTCGGTGATTGGTGAGAATATAAATAAATGTAGATTAAAAATGGCGGGTTAATCGAGCAACGGATGCGCTACGCAACTTGATACAACGTGTCTCCTGATTTCGTTTGTGCTCGTAGCGATAACAAACGTATAAAAACGAATCTTTCATGTGTCACCTGTGTTATATTATTTATTAAAACCAAAAATGACATAAACAAACTTTCAAACTACTCAAGTGTAATATGAATTTATTTTAACATGCATAAAACATCATTACAGCATATCCAACTTCGAGCGTTTCTCGACTTCGCGTTCATGTGATTCCCTGTTGACCTCAATTTTTTCAGATTTGAGACCTATATGAATAACGCAGAAAGAAAACATTTTTCAAATCTTTCAGAAAAAAATGAATACTTCTAAGCGACTAAATTACTTTTAGCTTATATTTCGATTATTGAAATAAACATCGAAATCGAATTTATGCAGTTGCTTAATACTGAAATTTTGATCCCATTGTGACGTCATTCATAAAAGTACAAATAATCAAGACCTTTTGTTAGTTAAATAAAGCACTCTCTCACGAAACCTACAGTCACATCTTTTGTCTTTTCCTGAAATTACAGAAAATAGTCAAGTTTTACCTGTTGTTCATGCCTTTCGTTCACGAATTTTACATTTACTGGCAGTTGCATTGCTAATCTCTGGCATAAGGGGCCAGTGCCCTAGATTTACTTGACAATATCTCAAATCCCCAGCTGGTGTTTTTAAAAAAATCAGAAAAAAATTATCCGCCGTATTGAATGTTTAGGTCCGATTTTTTTTACCTTGGAAAGTCAGGTCACCTTCAGCCTTTTCCTCCCCCTGTAACAAGTAGATTTTTTGTTAATTTCATTTTATTGCTGCTTCAGACGTTTCATATTTAGTTTGTTTTTGATAGTTTTCTTTGTTTAAAACTTCTGCTTTTTGATATTGTAGTTAGGTCGAGTTGACACTGTCTTATAAAATTTCTTCACGGACTCTTTTCTGTGTTGTTTTGCATCACCGAGAGTTGTATTGGGTTTCTGATAAACCCATTAAGTTATACATTATCAGCTCACATTTTTGTGTTCGAAAACTGTAATATATATAGTATTTTGTTCCCACGAGCTATAATTTGTTGTTTTATCTAACTGATGACCCTGATAAGTTGTGGTGAAAGTTGTTATGTTACGTAAGCATACTCACTTTTGTGTTGGCAACTTATGTTATTAAGAATCTTTTATTTTTATGGCATAGTGAACTATGATGCGTTGTACTACCGGTTAAGGAGATAAAAGATTTAGGGACGAAAAGATTTTTAACTTTTATTTTAAGTTTTATCTAATACTCAGTCCATTCAGGAGATATGACAGTTCAAAGTTCAGGAAGTTTTAAAAGATGATAAAGGATTTAGTTAAAGCATATCTTATTGAAATGTTACTCATTTAACATCAGTTGAGGGAATTACTCTGTTTAGATTTTCGAATATTTTTAGAGGCTATAAAGGCGTTTATTAACATATTTTTACTCACATTTGATTGAGTTTACGCCAAAGTTTTCAAAGATACAGCCGGTTTAGCGAAGTTTGAAAAGTCTAAAGTTTATTATGATACAATTACTTCGATTTAAATAGACAGTTTAGGAAATACCCATTCAAACGTTTGAGCTTTAACCTAAGATGTTTGTTACATATTGTAGTATTCTTCAGATCAAAAGTATTTTTAACTTTTTTTCTTTTAAGGCTTTTTTAACGTTTATTATATTATTGAAATCTAGCTAATAGTTTAGGAGCTACAGTTTCTATAAAAAAATTAAATTTGCGCATATTGTAGCTACATTTTCTTTACATACATTCATCCTAGTTTTCATTCTACTCAAACAGCTTGAAGCTACAGTTGTTTCAAGTTTAGAGGATTTTTAAGAGTTCAGAAGTTTTTATTGACAAAAGCAAAATCAGCAACTTTTTATGTAAAATATTTATTACACAATGAACAATGTTGTACGTTTCTAAATATATGCACAGTGTGCAACTCTAAAAATGTCAAAAACAGAAAGTAATTGTAGAGAATTATCACATTATATTCACATTTGACACACCGATCAGTGAATTATTTTTGAAATAACCTAAATGTTAACTTTAATCACATAAGTTTGACAGTTATAAAACCGAACAATAATAGTATGTGTTTTCTTATAGTAAAGCCACATCAAACTATCTGCTGAGTCCACCAAGGGTAATCGAACCCACTATTTTTAGTGTTGTAAATCCGTAGACGCCCCCCGCTAGTACAGCTGTATGTCTATGGATTTACAACACTAAAATCAAGGGTTCGATTCCCTTCGGTGGGCTCAGCAGATAGCCCGATGTGGCTTTGCTATAAGAAAAACACACACACACATACACAAATCCGTAGACTTACCGCTGTACTAGCGGGAGACACGATAACAGTCTCTATTGCCTTAAAGTAAAAATATTGCTTATATTTCTGACTTAGTTAATACATTTATTTTTTTTATTAAAATGGTCATCGAGAAATTTAAGAACAACAAACAACAAGCGGCGTAACTACTTTTAAATCTCAAATGAGAGAAAAATTAAAATTAACCTACAGAGTAATGACGATTTCCTAAGACAGTAGCTAATATAATAGTTTTGAACTGTTGGGCTAGCATGATGTGTTGTTGTTTTTTTCAGTAATAACTGTAATAAGCAAAATTAACCTAAAATACTTAACGTAGTTAGTGTGGCATTATTATTACGTTAGCATCGCTATTAATTTTTCAAATGGTTGGGTAATTTCTCAATACTTAGTTATATTTTAAAAGTAAATACATCTGTCACTAGATGCCGAACGTTCTAAATTTATTTTGTGTTATTTTATAACAAAGTCACATCGGGCTATTTGCTGAGTTGACCGAGGGGGATCATTCCACTGATTTTAGCGTTGTAAATCTATAGACTTACTGCTGTACTATCGGGAGACTTTTAAGTTTAAGTTAACTATTAAACAATTGTACAGTCACCCAAGATATTAGAGAGTTAAAAAGTTTAGAAGATATAGCGGTTTAAGCTTGGATTAGATTTAAATTTAAATTTTTGTTTATTAACACTCCACTTCATGGAACTTTTACCTTGTTCCCTGATACTGAAACTTTCAGCTTAGATAATTTTCAGACTTACATATTAGTCATTGGAGACACAGATTTGAAAGATATTTTCTGAAACATACTTACCTTTCACTGACACTATAGCTATTTATCGGTCCCCATGGTTTTGATCGGCTAAACATTGAGAACGCTTGCTCCAATCTTTTATATCACACTTGAATGCCTTAGACAAATTCTAATTAGCAAATTTCTCCAACTTCAATGCGTTCTCTTTCCAGGTATTGTATAAAAGCAACTCATCCATATAATGTTTGTTTGCTTTGATTTGGTTTGTTTAGAATTTCGCTCAAAGCTATACGAGGGCTATCTGTGAGGGAAGGAAGCTAGTCATCACCACCCATTTGTCATTCTAAATATCAGAAGGTTTTGAATATTCAGTTATATCGGATCTACTAAAATTCTTTCGTATCCTTTGACCCTAATGACCTTTTCAATTATCGTATTGGTATTTTACACTTTTAACATGAATTGTCTCATCCTCATTTCGAGTCCTTACATTAGTGTTCTTTGCTTCGCCATTCTCTTAAATTGTATTTTTGTTGTTGTTGTTAGCACGTGGACGTCGTTAGTCATAACTGTTTGCAATCCATAACATAGGATTCTTTATTATTCTGCACTTTTCCTGCTTTACGCTGATAGGTCTTTTCTTGTAAAGACTGTGGCAGCCAGGGAAGGAAAACGATCATTCTGACCAATCCATTTGCCAGCCATTTCTTACTTTTATGACCATTCCAATCCAAATAATTCGTTATGTCCTGTCATGGCCCTCAAGCGTCAAGTGTCTTGTATTGATTTATTTCGAGGTACTAGGAACTGATTGCTCATTTGTTGGGATCCTTCTATCTCCCACTATCCTCAAAAGGTGGCTGCACAAATTGATTCACATAGTCGGTAGTAGATTATTGTTATAGGAGAGGAATATTTTGTGTGCCATGTCACTAAATTTGTCTTCTCTATATCATTAGCTTCCCAGATAAGTTGCTTTCTGGAAGACATTGTGTGGGCTAGTATGTTGACTACTTCTAATGCTTTCTTATCTCATTACTTGCGTGATATAGTGGTTTTTTTTTCTAAGAGTTTGACTACTCCCTGTAGCTAGTTTAACTACATCTGTTAGACTTTAACCAGAGGAGAGTATTTTCTTTAGTCATTCTCTTTTATTTCCAGAGTCCCTATATTTTTCACTGGATCCTATTCTGTGGCAAAAGCTACGCAGGGAGGTATGCTTTTTTCTTCTCAATTCCACTCTAGCAATCACTTTCAATATAATTTCTACGGGTTGCAACAGTCTTTGTCAAAATTAAGTGTTCCATAAGATTGTACAGGCGCCTTACAGATGATATTACTTTATGGACTGCCATTCATGGGCTATCGTAAGTAAAACCAAAGGTAATCTTGTCTGTCCTTGTCGATCTTCACGTTGAGTAAATTAAGGCTGGTTTGCTTTTAAAAATATAGGGAATTTGGTTTACCTATTGCTTAGTTACCAAAGTACTGTTCCTCAAGATTCCCCAATGAATTCCCCCCAGACTACTAATGGAATTCAATGGTTTTTAACACTCCTAGTTTCAAGTCGCTGGGGTGTCAAACAGAGGCTTTTTCTTTTTCCTCTAGAATTCAAGCATGTTCCTGCATTCTTACAGAGCAGGGGCCCTCCTGCTACGATTCCTCGATGTTTTCCTAGATGCCAGTTGGAGTGTTACCAGTCTCTGTGGGAATCTACTCGTAGTTCCGATTCAGATTTAACACAAAGCTATGCACTTGGGAGTGAATGATCCTTCTCTCTGATCAATGTTGGTTTAGTATATTTTTCAGGAAAGATAATCACTGTCTCCTCATAATTTCAAACTCAAAGTGATTCCATCATAGGTCTTTCTTTGGAAACAAATTATACATATTCTCCTCATCTAGAGACAAGTGATATGCTTATTATTCACTTCGTTGAAGAACGAGGATGAACGTTTATAGTTCCAGACCAGATGATTTTTGTTCCTATGGCTGAGTGCAGCATAAATGATCCCGTCATTCCGAGCCTAGGGGACTTTCTGAGGTGGAAGAGAAAGTTTGTCAACTTAGGTGTAGCTTACTTTCTCGTGATTATAGTGGTGTGAGCCACATAACTATGGCTACAGTTTGGGATCCAATAAAATATATATATATATATATATATATAATTTGTTACAAACAAAAACAAGCCCAAACCACATTAAAAACTGTACCAATCCAAAGGAACCCCAAGTTACAGGCTAGAATGTGGGATTTTGAATGTACCCTAAGTTTTGGAGGTGACTGAAGAAGTCGGACCCACATTCCAGTGGAGATATACTGTCTATCAGTCTTGATAGCCCTCGTGTAACTTTGCGCGAAATTCAAAACAATTCAAACAAACTTTGTTATTTTTATCTTGATACACTGCTGTTCTCTGTAGACACTTTCTGTATGGATCATGTCTGCACCAGCTCCTCCACCTTCTCAATGTGAAATTAGCAGTGTCAGCAGACGGGTATGTTTTGGAAGTTAACATTTTCCAGAACTGAACGTATATTTTCAATAATATTTAGCACTCCGGACACTACCTCTCCAGTAAAAGCCGGTTTATATTTCAAAAAAGTAATTAAATCATCCGGATGAGATACTCATATATAGATAGATAGATAGAGTGCGCATTGAAGATGGCAGAGGAATTTACAATTTAGAACGTGCCTAAGATATTCAAATAACCTATAAAAAATTAGAGCAAATATTCTTTATGCAGTGTGGAGCAAAAAGTGAAAATTCCAAAGATCGTAAAATAGCTATAGTGACAGAGTAGGTAAGTATTATTGGAAACACATTTTCAGTTGTGGAAAATATTAACGTCCTATAACACGCTGGTTACCAACTATTACCAACCTTTCCTCTTTTTTTTGTATCTTTCTCTTCTACCTAATAACATTTCTCATGTACTTTGTTATCGTTATCAACGTTCACTACAGAGATTGATTTATTGTGAATGCCCCAAAGAAACTGAAAGTTGCTAGTAACGTTACTTAAGCCCGCCAGTTTTCACACGGAGGTTAGTTTTGGCTTTTGTCACATAGCATGCCAAGCGCCGGTGATACATTGCTGATTTTTTCGACTTCAGCTCTGTTTGTACGTTAAGCCAACTTCGATATTGAGATCTGATTGTTGCTAGGGCTGAAAAATATACTCTTCAATAAAAGAAACGCAAAAGGGATATTTTTCTTATTTTAAAGAGAAATATATGTAATAACGTTACAAGTTCAGAGTATGTGATGTTACACGTGTTAAGGTGCTGATTGTCAGACCAAAATGACAATAAAATTTGTGCACTTTGAAAACGGAGGAAAACATCGGATTTTTCGCCAAAACGCATTCGTGTCCAATAAATTTGTTTGAGAGATCTGCATGTTCTGCAAGTGCCACATGTGCAAAATCCCTATAAAAGTGACGGGTTCTCGGTTTCCATAGCTCAATGTTAAGCCAACCACACGCAATACAGTTATGCCAAGACTGACTGAAGCACAATGCAACAACGCCATTGGTCGCTTGGAAGCAGGCGAATCTCGATCAGATGTTGCCAGAGCTGTGAATGTCCACCCAAGCACCATCACAAGGCTATGGAATCGTCACCAACAACATGGATCAACTCGTGTCCGTCCACGATCTGGCAGACATCGTGTGACCACGCCTGCACAAGATCGCTACATCCGGTTACGTCACCTTCGGGATAGGACCACCACTGCGACGTCTACTGCCTCAACCATACCAGGGCTGCGTAGGATTTCTGATCAGACCGTACGCAACCGTCTACGAGATGCAAGAATCTGACCTCGACGTCCAATCAGAGGCGTCATCCTCACCTAGCAACATCGTCAAGCACAACTACAGTGGACTCGGACACATCGGGTATGGCCTCATCGACGATGGAGGCATGTTTGGTTCAGCGATGAATCACGTTTTATGCTTCGTATGCAGGGTGGAAGGACCCGTGTTTACCGACGCCGAGGTGAGCGTTTTGCAGCAAACTGTGTGCAGGAAGTTGACAGATTTGGTGGTGGCAGCGTCATGATGTGGGCTTCCATCGCCTACAATGCCAGAACAGACCTTTTGCATATTCGAGGTAATCTTACGGCTCAACGATATGTCGACGAGATTCCTAGGCCCCATGTGCAACCCATCATGGTGAATGTCAACGACGTTTTTCAACATGACAACGCCCGTCCTCACACAGCCCGACTCACCACTGTCTTCTTGAGACACCACAACATTAACGTTCTTCCCTGGCCCTACAGATCACCAGATTTAAACCCCATCGAACATCTTTGAGACGAGTTGGACCGACGTCTGCGACGGCGACAACCTCAACCGCGGACTCTACCTCAACTTGTAGCAGCTTTGCAGGCTGAGTGGACAGCCATTCCACAGGATGTGATTCGTCATCTCATCGCTTCTATGGACAGTAGATGCCAAGCACTTATTGATACTCACGGGGGGCATACTTGTTATTGACGTTGAGTGACGTTAAACTTCAACTAGTGAGCGTGGACTTCGCCTTTGCAGACTTTGGATGTTCAGCAGTGAATGTGCAAAGTTTCACACATGTCATACAGAACTACCCGGAATAAACTTGTTAAAAATTTGTCTCAAATTTTGCCTCTTGCGTTTTTTTTTTTTTTGAAGAGTATATATTTAGTATGAATAGGAATAAACAGTGTTGGGGTCAAAGAGCCTGGATTAAGTCGCCTAAATAACTACATAATTAAGTTTGTTTATAAACAACCATATTTGTTAAAACAGAATGTTTGTTGGTTTAGAATTAAGCACAAAGGTACACATCGAGCCATTTTTGCTCTACCCACCATGATGAGTGTCTGCAGATACATTTTTACTTCAAGTGGGTTTCTCGCCATCACGAATATTTCCTTTGTGTTCGCAACTGTTTGATTATTTGCTATTCGTTTTTCTAGTAGCACTACACAAATGAGACAATATTGGTGTCAAAGTTGTTCTAAGATATCGTGGACCACTGTTTCAAATTTTCGGCCCTGCAAGGACACAGCCAAGTTAGGACTCATTGCATTAAAATTTAGATATTGTTTCAAGTTAATTTTTTTTTACTTCATCTTTATCAAATTTTATTTGATTTCACAAATAGTTTGTGAGACATATGTAAGTACAACAAAGGAATAACAAGTCTTATTTTTACTAAAAGGTATGTCAATTTAGGAGAAATAGCCATTTACATTTCTGATTTTCATAAAAAGGATCATAATGTTTTGTTTCGTTTCAGCTATATTTCACTAAATTTTTACCAGTGTAGTTTGAGACCCCCACTGGGACAGTGGTAAGTCTACTGATTAACAACGCTGAAATCAGGAGTTTGATTCCTCTCGATGGACACAACAGATAGCTAAATGTGGCTTTACTACAAGAAAATACACCTATACATACAATTGTAGGTTGAATAAATGGACCAGTTTTTAAACTACATTTTTTGAAACTGTTTAAGTGGAAGAAGATCACAAACAGATTAAAGGTTTTTTTAACTTTGTATTTCATCGAGCATGACTTTGTGGTTTTGGTTTGCTCTGAATTTCGCGCAAAGCTACTCGAGGACTATCTGCGCTAGCAATCCCTAATTTAGCAGTATAAGACTAGAGGGAAGGCAATTAGTCCTCACCACTCACCGCCAACTTTTGAGCTACTCTTTTACCAATGAATAGTGGGATTTACCGTACATTATAACGTCCTCACGGCTGAAATGGCAAGCATGTTTTATGTGACGGGGATTCGAACCCGCGACCCACAGATTACGAGTCGAATGCCTTAACCCACCTGGCCATGCCAGGCCTTTATTTTGTGACTACTTCGAGTACGTCAGATTATCTTCACTTTTCGCACATTCTTCACATTCAACTTCTCAAATTCCAAATGCAACTAGTAATTGGTTTAATCCTGTTGTACAACTTTCGTGAAATTAGTATTTCTACTTCACTTTGATCTAATACCTATAATATTGTCATGAAAGGATTCGAGGAATTGCTGTTTGACTTATTGTCTTTTGAAATAATTCTGAGTATAACATATCATTTATACAGTCTACTTCCTAAATAAGGTTCGCGAGGTTCTTTTTTTCTTGTTACGTCCTTTAAAATTTAAAGCAAGGTACTTCTTTCTATTTATGTCCCATTTGGTTCGAGCGTTTGACTCGTAAGCTGAGGGTCGCGGGTTCGAATCCCCGTCTCACCAAACATACTTGCCTTTTCAGCCGTTTGAAGTTATAATTATACGATCAATTCCATTATTTGTTGGTAAAAGAATAGCCTAAGAGTTTACGGTGGGTGATGATGACGATTTGTATTCCCCATTATTTTTCATTGCTAGATTAGGATTTGTTGAGCTGAACACTCTCGTGTGGCTTTACGTTAAGTTCAAACCAAACCAAATTATTTCTGTTGATTAAATCTTAATTGACTCAAAGTAATTAGTCACTTTCAAAATTTCCAAGCATAGCTAAGAGAGGAAACATTTTAAATTAAATGTCATTCATGTTAGTTATTTTGTAAACTCTGTTACAAAGAAATATTTTTGACAGTCATATAACTGTGTTCAGAATATTATTTGCTTTTCACTATATACATAATATGTGAAAGAAGATGTGTGATGATTTTAGCAGGTTTATAATAAATATATAAGATACGACATGGAAATGAACACAATTAACTAAAGAGGCGTAATAAAAAATGACCTATAACACATGTAATAGACTATTCCTTTGTGGTAGTTATTAAAGTAAATAAAGAAAATCAAGACAAATTTCGATTAATAGTTAACTAAAAATAAACTCAAGATCAACTGGTAAACACTAAAACGGTGACACGATTTGAATTCACTAATAAGCGTGGATGTAACTTCTTACCTGTGGCTATATACGTACAATTTGAATTTAAAATGCCTTTCAGCTGTATCTTAAATAATGTGAAAAGAATATTCAGTATATTGTGCGCTTATTGTGCATTTTAAAAATATTCATTTATTACCAAACAAGTGTGAATTTATGTTACATTTGGTTGGTTTGTTTTGAATTTTGCGCAAAGCTACACGAGGGATATCTGCGCTGGCCGTTCCTCATTTAGTGGCGTAAGACTAGAGGGAAGGCAGCTAGTCAACACAACCCATCGCCAACTCTTGGGCTATTCTTTTACCAACTAATAGCGGGGATTGATCGGAACATTATAATGCCCCCACGACTGAAAGGGCGAGTATGTTTGGTGCGATGAGGATTCGAGCCCGGAATCCTCAGATTACGAATCGAGTGCCTTAACCACCTGCCCATGCAGGGCCTATTGCATGTGATACGAAAAAATATCGTACGTATATGTTACGTATACTATCTATAAGTAATTTTTCCTACATCTAATATTTAAAATGATAATCGCAGAATGTACTGCATATTTTTCATTGTAAAACACTGCATGTTAACTCACAATCCAAGGAATATAACTTTCTTTCAGTCAAAGAACTCACAATCAATGACTTTCCTAACTGCTGGCCTGGCAGTTAATACCATATACAGTTAACAGAATGTCTCATAAAAATCTCATCTGAAATTTAAAGCTATCCGACATCTCATGGAGTTTTATTGTATGATTCATTTTATACAGCCAAATTAGAAATTTCAGGGTTTTCCTCTTCATAAGATGGCCCGAGATTAGATGAAATACTACTCTCACCATTCTCAATCTCGTCACCAGTAACTTTTGCTTCTTTGTGAGGCCAATTCACAAGAAAATTGTCATTAATATATAGTTGCGATTTGTCAGTTTGTCTTGTCTTCTTTCCTTCATGATGAAACTCAAAGGAAAATACATCTTAAAGCTCAAGAACCTAGATCTTCCTGTTATTAGCAGAATTATATTTTTTTTCAGCTTGTTAATCCAAGAGATGCCACACTAGTATACGTTGTTACTCATTTCACTTCATCCTGACTGCACATGGCCCGGCATGGCCAAGCGTGTTAAGGCGTTCGACTCGTAATCCGAGCGTCGCGGGTTCGAATCCCGGTCGCGCCAAACATGCTTGCCCTCCCAGCCGTGGGGGCGTTATAATGTGACGGTCAATCCCACTATTTGTTGGTAAAAGAGTAGCCCAAGAGTTGGCGGTGGGTGATGATGACTAGCTGCCTTCCCTCTAGTCTTACACTGCTAAATTAGGGACGGCTAGCACAGATAGCCCTCGAGTAGCTTTGTGCGAAATTCCAAAACGAACTTAAAAAAAGAAAATATATTGACTAATTATATTTATTTCTTAATATACTTAGTTTATTCATTCACAACTCGATTCCATCAAGGAATATAGGGCCGCAATCCCTTGCGGATTCTTCAACAGGTGTTTAAGTGAGTAGGTTGTTAACCCACTACACCGAGCCGTCCCTAATTTAGTAGTGTAAGACTAGAGGGAAGGCAGCTAGTCATCACCACCCACCGCCAACTCTTGGGCTACTCTTTTACCAACGAATAATGGGATTGACCGTCACATTATAACGCCCCCACGGCTGGGAGGAACTACCTGGTGCACCTGAGCTTGTAATGCAGGAATGAACAGGTGGTGAGGGCATTCGACATGTAATTGGAGGGTCGCGGTTTCGAATCCCTGCTACACAAAACATACTCGCCCTTTCATCCTTGGGGGCGTTATTATGTGAAAGTCAATCCCACTTTTTGTTGGTAAATGAGTAGCTCAAGTGTTGACAGTGGGTGGTGATGACTAGCTGCCTTCCTTGTAGTCTTACACTGCTAAATTAGGGGTGGCTAGCGCAAATAGCATTCGTGTAGCTTTGAGCGAAATTTAAAACAAACACTTTCTACTTCAGGAGACTGGGAACGAAGATATACAATTTTTATGTAGAATTTGTAGACTATAGGGGAAGTTCGAGGCAATAGATAAAGTGAAGTATAGACCGTGGGAAGTTGCAGTAGGATTCAGGAGGAACGTAAGCTTTTACATGCAAGGGGTACATCAGCTGACATTGACTTTCAGGAAGACAGAAAAAAAATGTTATTAAATCTAAACTAAAAAGAAATGAATTTAGTTGTAATGAGCCTATTATGTTGAGCAACAAATTCCAGCATATGAACTATTGGAGGAAATGAAAACAAAAGGGTTAGAGAAGGATGTGGAAGTTACAAGGTGATTCCTTGACAAGATATATGGATAGATTAATCAGTTGGGTAAATAAGGTGAAAATAATCAGATTATGCTACCTGGGAGAACAGATGGAGAATATAACTGACAGTGACAGAGCAGGAGATATAATAAAGAAGGCTTACAGGGATGCAGTTTTTAAACTTTTTGTGTTTTTCGAAAGATATTTTTCAAAGTTGTCCTTAAATTTACAGAACAATTTTCATTAGGAATTTAAAGTAATTCTTCTAAATTTTAATTCTAAGTTGAACATTGCAGAAACCTTTAAAAGTTAGAGTTTATGAGGGATTGATTAGGTATAATTGTTCTCATCTCTGTTTAGAACTAATTTCTTAGTGGGCATCTCATCAATTTCAGACTTTTTGCTACTGCCTTGTCATGGTGGATTACACTGACCCTGTGACTCCAAAGTGCCAATCAGAATTTTTGCAGTGTACCTTTTTAACACATTTAGTGTATCTTCACAAAATATTTTAAGCTTTCACTAAACATTATGTATCTTTTGTAGACAAAACTATCAGAATTTTAAATTATTCTTTGATAAAGTTTTGTTGGTTAATGTATGGAGTCAGAGTGCAAAGTAATTTTCATGTTAAGAGTAAAAATAATTTTTTCTAATTGAAAATTTTCGTATTTCATTTATATCGTTTCTAAAACCTCATAAACTGACATTAAACTTTTTTTTTCCAAAAACTCATACTTGTTATTTTCTCAGTCCTAATTCTATAGGGAATCAGTAAATTTTACCAACTTCATAATCATCATAAAACTTTAAAGGTTGAAAAATGCAAAATAAAAAGAATAGTATTGTTATAGCTGTTTAAGTATTTAACACAAAGTTCCAAAGTACTTTCCCTAATAGCTTCTATTTCTGATCTTTTAAATTTTGTTTTCCTATGTTTATTTTACATTAGCAGCTGAAGTATAAATCTAACATACATGAAGCAATTGACCATCACTTCTGATATTAGATTATTTATATGGCATTGCAATATGACACTTTCAATAACATGTGGAGTAATTGCTAGAACTTTAACCCAGAGTTTATCATAATCCTAGCTTCTACTAGAAACACAGTTGGATAGGATTTATCAGCTTCTTTACAGTGTATTGATTTAAATGAGAAATTATTAGCGTAATTAAATTGTGAGAAAATCTTTATGATATGGCTTTGTACAAAACTTGGGTTGATGTAATAAATTTGGTTGATCTAGTCAAATTACACATTTCTCCTTCAGAACAATTGCAAACAACTATTAGATTTACATAGTCTGGAGTGTGGTCTTTCCATTACTTATAAATTTTACAAAAGTTGATGTGAGAAGACATGAGGTTCCAAAAAAAAATAGGTACTCAGCTGGTACAGTGGTAAGTCTAGTGATTTATAATGCTAGAATCAGGGGTTCAATTCCCTTCAGTAGACTCAACATATAGCCTGATGTGGATTTGATATAAAAAAACACACAGACATCAAAATAAAGTTGTAGTAGATTTGCAAGATATAATGATATCTCAGAAAAAAATAAAAGATTCTTATTTTATATTCTAGCTCATAAATGTGTGAAATTTCAGTTTCTAATTATTTAACCACTAGAGATGTTATGTAGTAGGTGTAATAAAATATAAACTGAGCAAAAATACATTCCATGTGACATGCAAAAATCTTTAGCACTTTTTAAATATTTTCTTTCAAATTAAGAAATTAAAACTAAAATTAAAATTTGTATTATAAACTACATTGTGATGTCATGTTTATTGACATAAAGGTACAATAAAGTTTCTCAATTAGCTTTTGAAGGTAACTGAAACATTGTTATATGAGCCCTCTGGCTTCTTTGTGATCTGTCTCTAAGGAGAGTATTATTACCTAAATAAGATCAAATTGCTAAAATAAATATATATTTATCATTTTGTTACATGTTTTGTTGTTACTAATTTGTATAAAAGAAAGGTAAATTAAAGCCCATTATAAGTTTGATTAGGTGCTTTTCAAATTTAAGAATACATACTATATTTTAAAAACAACAACAGTGTTTCCAAAAGCCCTTTCCCATTTCTACATGTTGAAACTGAGCTACTAAATATATCAACTGTTGACATTACCAGTCTACATCAACTGAACAGTCTTTCAAAATGACACCCATGGCAAATACATATACTTGTAAGTTAAATTAGAAAGATGTGAAAATGACTGGGCATGCATCTACCACCAACCTCTGTAGCATTTCCAAGTAATCTGAAATAACTGAAGTCTTCTCAAAACCGTTTCAGACACAAACAGGATATTTACATGTAGTTCAGTTTTTCTTCACTTGTCTCCTGTTTCAAAAATGAGTTTTCATTCTTCTTCATGGTTTTCCATTGTCTTTAAAGAAACAATGTGTGGATGATGCTTTCACTGAAGCCGCATTTTTCCAGAATCTAAAGAGAGAAACATCTTTTCCTTTTACAGGGCCTAACCAGAGTTAATTAAAGACACTGTGGCTACATCCATGGTTTCCTGAAAGGATGATGTTGTTATTTTAGTGATAATCCTGTCTAAAATGAAGATCTATATATGAGCATATCCAAACCTTTTTAACTACTTCTAAATAATATTGAGACTATAGATATTCTGATGTGGTTTACTTGTACAGCTTAAACAATTATTGGTTTTTCTCAGCATTCACTTTTAAATATCCTTATGTAAATGCTACAGAAGGGCATTAAGCAGATATAGTTAAGTGTTATCAAAAGAGAATTAGTACACTCATGTATTAGGAATGTAATGATGTATAGAAATGTGATATTTTGTAATATTTTATAAAGTGATACAATACATAATATAACTATGAATATACTAACATATATTTTTAATTTTAATCTACTATAGCTATTTAATTATAAGTCATAAAATAAAAGTTTTAGTTCTAAAATATGATAGCTATATGTAAATTGTACAGGGTGTATCCTAATAGGTAATGGGTATGTGCAGCATGCAGTTTAACGTTCAGTTGCACTTTGGTTGAGGGATTCTGCCTGGCTGGTCTTCAAGTGAAAATAGTGGTGACCATTCTACAGTGGCCTGTATAACACATTCCCAGTGCTGAATTATTTTAGACTGGAGTTTATCAACCATGTAAAGTGTGACATCCCTAGCCACACTATGCAAATAGCACTTCTGTGAGCCAGTTCAGATTCTGGACTGTGCTTGTTTCCACTCTTTCTTGCAACTCTTTATAAACAGTGTCCATGTACTATTACATTTTATATAATGTCTCATTCTATTGGCTCATTTTGGGTGTTTCCTTGATTGAAAATGTATTTCTGATAGATACTTCCTTTCACACTTCCCACCTTTCCTTTAGTGTATCATTTCTTGCTCTCATAATGATTGTTGAATACAGAGGGAGTCAGCTGTGCTAGGATGGGTTCAGACACCTCTTAGTAGAGGATTTTCACATACTTATTAGTATGGAGCAATGCAGCAATATCATGTAGAAACATGAAATTAGGTGAAAGCTTTGAATCTAGTGGCAAGTGAAGACATTTGTATAAAGAAGGCAGCACCGAATCAGAACGTTATGTGAGAATAGTTGTGTATTTGTCAGTAATACAATTTAAGTGAATTTAGGCAAGTTGAAAAACTGTTATGCTACGATGGAATTCAAGTACCTCAGATTCAAAACCATTTAATGCTCTGTAGTTTAGCATTGTGGAAATATTTTGGGTTTCCTTGTGCTATAGAAAATGGCTGAGCACAACTTCACAAAAATAAGGATTTGTGTAAGTTGAATAAAATATGTGTCAAATATGCATGAGGGGTGGAATGAACATGTTTTTGTACATATGTTGGGATTATGTGAAGGTCAGCATGCAGAAAGTGAAAAGAAAAACCTGTGAAAGAAATTGTTAGTTTTATCTTTAGTGTTGTAAATTTAACACTTTCAATGTTTTTGTTTTTGGAAGGGTTGGTTAAACTGTGTTAAATGCAAGCAAATAACTTGTTATATTTCCTAAATGTGCGTTTGTTAAAATTGTTGCGTATGTTGATCAAAGAATATTTGTTTCACATAATTTAATTAAAGATGTAATATAGGTTTTGTGTGATGCAATATATATATTTTAGTATGACTCATACTTATCATATCATGAGCTGGTTAACCCTACCTACAACACTCCTGCTGTTTAAGGGTTAACTGTGTCTTCTATGATATAATACACCTATCATCTGACATCAAATGCAAGTTTTTATAGTCTTTTGTCAAAATACCAGAGATTGCCTGTTATTACTCAGTAAATCTGATGGCCATTGATGCAAATGATCCCCAAATAAAACATATTTAGTCACAATTACTACAAATTTAAATATGCAAGATGATATATACAAATATGTTTGTGATAATTATCTAATTGAGATGTTGCATTAATTTCATTCATGAAAGCTACAAGGCCTCATTGACTTATTCTGATATTACTGTTCATTCAACTAGTTAAAATGCTAAAATACATTTTTTGTGTGGTATGATATTATTATACAGAAATTCATATGTTATACTTATCTATAATAGAGTTCAAATCAGTTTATTTCTAAAAAACAACTATATATGTATATATATATACATAACATAATTTTATTCTTAGTTGTAGCATTATTTGTAAAAATTACTTTGCAGTATTTATGTCTGTAACTTAACATAAAGAAAGAACATTTGAGTTGATATTAAACATTGCCATAATGATTTGTTTTTACATTGAAATTATAGTAATCACATTTATTGTACTACAAAAAAGAAAAATTAGATACTCAAAAGATCCTTGTTTTCTGCAATAATTTACAGTGAGCTAGCCTTGGTTTTATAAGAATTGACAATTGTGTTTTAATGCAAGAAAACCCATATTGTTTTGCAAACATAGACCTGATAATTAATTACAAACCCTAATGTAAAGTTTAAAATCTAAATCTGAACATTCTATTGAAACTTATTCTTTTCAAATTTTATATAAATATATGTTTACTGTGGTGAGTAAAAGACAACTAAAAACATCATACATGTGATATACAGTTCATGATAAAAAAATCTAATGTTGTGTCTTTGTACTTGTCCTTGTCCATCATTACTAGTGAAGGGTAAAAATTTCATGAAACCGATGTAATTTAAGAACAGATGGTAAATTGAATGATAAATTAACTGATATTTATTTTACATCTTAGAAGTTCATTATTCACAAAGGTTAAGAATTTTTTACTTTTGTTTCATATTTATACATGGTTGTTATGAGGTACATTTATTATGCTGTATTAGCTGCTGTTACAGTAGTTTTATTAGCTGCTGTTTTTGTTGATGTAAGAAAAGCAAAGCTTACAGTGGTTTGAGACAAATGGTTATATATCTTATTGTATTTGGATTTTGGATGAGTGTACTTTTATATAACTTAGCAGAAATGAAAATGCCTCAACTCATCTTTTACTTCAATAGCAAATAGATGAGCTCTGAGTTGAGCAATGTTACTGCCATTAAACAGTTTATTCTATTCTACCTCAGATCCTGGACTCATGGCTTCTACTTTTCTCACTTTTTTATCAGCTTGTTGTGTATTTGAAAGATTTTGTCCAGTATTTCTGGCAGCTTGCTTTTGTTTCTTGAGGATCAGGTGACTTTACCTTCATACTTCACCAACTTGATATCTCAGGTATGTGATGTTCTTTCTGCAGGTTAATAGATGAACTTTATTACATTTGTCTCAAACATCCTGACATTTTTCTCTTTCCATACAAGATATTCAGGTTTATGCAGCTTCTTTTCTGTGGCATCTTCGTGTTGACTCTTATTTGCAACATTTTCCCTAACCTTGAAATTTCGATTGTGTGACCTGTCATTGTAATCCTTCTTCTGTAGTGCTCAAGTTTCATGAATATCTTCTTCCACTTTGAGAATTTTCTTTGTTTACTGCAGCATTTTCTCATCATCAGTATATTTGTATTTAGCTTTCTCTGTATCAGTACACCAGATACACAGTTAAATTGGATTCTGGAATATCTTTGGCATGATGCCTTTCTTTCTGATGCTAGATTCCCTCAACCTTTCTTCAGGGATCTCCAGTTGTCAACTATCCTTTGAAAAGAAGTTTTTAGAGTTGTTTTTCATACTTTTGAACAATTGATGAGATGGCTAGTTCACAATTTCTTCATCTCACTCTGGATTACCATTTACACTTTATTAATCTGGATAGATTCTGACTGCCTCAAGGATCCATGTGTGCTGTGAAAAGTAATGGAGTCACTATTTAGTCTTGTGAACTTCATCCTCCACATGCACCTAATCTTTTTTTCTGATTATAGGAAGCATTTACAAATGGATATCAATGCCTTGACATTTCGAGTAGTACTTAGAGATTCCCACACAGTCAAATCCATTTGAGATGTTCAGACTTGTCATGATTCATCCTTGCCACCTTATGAATTATCAATGGTAAAGATCAGTAGAAGCCAATTGATACAACATCAGAGATTATCCCTTGCCTACTTCCAAACTCATGATCTTGAGAATAGATAAAAATAAAGACATTACTTTCACTTGTTAATGCACATGTTACAGGGTGATGGTTGTCCTGGTCCGTGATGCATTCTCTTCCACAACTAGAACATCCTCATATCCACTGTAAGTTTTGTGTGGTATCTGGGAAGGATTACAATTTACAAACTTTATAGTTCCAAAAGTTAAAAGGAAAGTAGAACATTTTCAAAATAAACTCTTAAATAACAAATTATTGGCTTCAATACCAAATTAGTAACTTGCAAATTGACTGAGATTTTGGTTCACTGATGTTCAAAAGGTAATTATAAATTATTGCAATAACAAAAAGTTTTAATGATTCCTTTGAAAGAAAAAATAAACACTGACATCATAGAACTATTTAAACACAGGTGAGCAAATAAGAATAAATTATTTATTCTGGACATGTAGCTACCAAATTTAATTTATGGTCTATAGTCTCGTTAAAGCAATACAACTACTAGAGCTGTATGAGGAAGAGCACATTTATATGAAATATGACAGAAAAATTGTCTTGGCTAGTTAAGACAACAGTATTACTTTGTTATGTCACAATTTTGAATAGTGAGCAAGTTTACTGAAGATTTGTATTTTATGTACTTCTAATTTGTTTTACCTTGTTGAAAAAACATTTCCACCACCATTGAACTGTGACTTGTACACTGTAAGAAAAACACTACAGAAGTATAAATGAGTGAGGAAGTTCTTATGGCGAATGAGTAAAGGACTTCTTTTATCTTCTGCACTTCAAAGCACTTGCTGTGATGATCTAAAAAATTGGCAAATGAGATACAGACTTAGTGGGTTTTCCACAGTAGCTACCTGTTGAAACTGAATTTTCACAATGCAAATGATAATTTTTTTTATAAATTTCCAGTTTTGGTATATGTGATTACAATACGTTTTAACAGTCAAAAATTATAATTATGCTTATCTGTTTTACTGTTGTTCCAGTGATAAGTTGAATATTCTTCAATGAGTAGGTTCCTGGAGAGTATAACTAATCCATAAATTAAAACACCTTTCTAATCAAGTTTCACACCCATCAATATTTTAGGAATTTTCTGCTCATCCCAAAGTGTAGGTTCTTATTTGCTAAGAAATTTTCATACATTAAGAATACAACAAACCAAGTCTTGTTCCTTTTATGTATTTTCTTTTCTATCTTAAGACTCATTTTTACAGATTTTATTTCTCATCATATGCTGCAAGATCATAAAAGGGCAAGAGCTTCTAACAGAGAACAATTTTAGAAATGACTAAAAGCAAAGTTTAGTTATCATTGGATAAAGCAAGTTATCTGTTATTTACATGAGAAATAATTTATGGTTCTGTGATAATAAGATTAAATGTAACTTCTGTACATATGAACAACATAATTTGTGTAAAGTTTAAAAGACATAGACACAAGTCACAGTCTTAGAAGTTTATCATAGTATTTTTAGATATCGTCTTCATTCCTGTAAATGTTTTTATATTAGGTCTATTTGTAGGTGTAGATGTTAAAGCTCATATTTTTTTAATTTTTAGAAAGTACCATTCAACATGGTATTATGTATTTAATGTCAGTTATCAAATATTTGTTTATTTTATTCTTTATTACTGATTTAGAAATATTTCATGGGTGAGGAAAGTAAGTGACAGTTGCAATATATGTGGTATTATTTACAAAAACTTTAGATATGAATTTCAGAGGCTGTGCAAATACAATGTGGAAATTATACAATGTCAAAAAGGAACCTTATTGTTCACATGCACATTACTATGTGCTTTGATATGTTAATCTAAGTCAAACAGATATCATCAATTTGCATATATATCTTTGTGACTCATCTAATTTTTTTGTGCATAACACATTTTTATGTTTTACTAAAAGCTTGCTATGTTTCTTGTACACACATAAGATAGATTTTGAATTTTATTTAGTATTCCTTTTTCAATATCAGGTCAGTAGAATGGATGAGTTACATGCATGCTGGATTCAGTTGTATTTGGTCACAAAGTATGGCAATTTTTGTGTATGAGAAAACCTTATACAAGCCTTTTTATGTTTTGAGAATGTACAATAATAATAGTAAGATATCCAAGTGGGTCAAATGTAACTCAAATCCATAAGTATTGAACAGTATTGTTAAATATATCATATTCAAGTACCACAAATAAATAAAAGAAGTTTTAATTTATATAGACAAAAATATGCATAAATTAATTATAACAAATAATGTTGTTAGCAAAAATATTGTTACAGTAAACTTTTGTTCTTACATACAAGTCTCTTTTTTTTCTATATATTTTGGAGTGAAAACAACAGATATCCTGTATTAATATTTATGATTGGCCTACCTGCTGCATTGTTTCTAATTTGCAGTCAGTGTTTTATTATTAAAGCCTGTGCAAAAATACTGGAATTGTTTTTATGTAAAAAGAATGGAATAGAACTTTTTCAACTAATGAGCTGTTAATGTGTCATTTGTATATCCTAAATAAATCTGAAATAAATACCAGGTTTATCTCATTTTTATTGAAAATTAGATTTTCATTTTTTGACAATCATGTTTTATCTTTCATCAAATTGTGTATATTGTAGAAGATGAACCTCAGAGTGAATTGGAAAAGGCTGCACTTAGTGTTTAAAAACAGTTGTCCTGTTGAAAAATCACCTTTTAACAGATCATCCACAGGAATAATTCAAGAATGTTCAACAAATCCATAGAGTTAGTTCAGCTTAGTTTTAGAACAAGCACAGAATATCTGGTCTGTAGTGTTGTGCTCTAAAGCACTCTCATGATTTGTAGAGACTCCAGTGTACAAGAAATTCTTCCATTATTTCCAGGTGTATTTATATTTTTCTTGAAGAAGGGATTAAACCCATGAAGAAATATTGTTAGGACATCCATCGATGATCCTTCAGTACATACCCAACATTTTGCACCTTTAACTTGTGAGAGTCATATAAATCAATGAGGGGACTAGGAACACAAAATCCAATGCCAGATTTAGGTAAACGATCCTTGAAATATCTGCTCCTAGACCACTATTATACCCTATTTAACCTTCTGGTGCATTTTACCTCCTCTTAGTGATGGGGGTGGGGGTGGCTATACTATATAGATAATGATTATACTTGAGTTAACCTGAATCTCACTCAAAACATTTTGTTTTGCCATCTTCAAAAGTGTGGGAAAGGTATGTGGACAAGTGAACAAATTCACAAACACATCCCCCAGTGGAACAGCGGTATGTCTGCAGAATCACAATGCCAAATACCAGGTATGAATACCTGTGATGGCAGAGCACAGAAAAAAAAAAGACTCAAGTATGTCGGTTAGTTACTGTTTTTGTATTTATGTTTTACTTATTATTATAAAAATGTCTAAGGCATAAAAATTATAACCTTTTTAAATTTAGATTAAATAAAATAAGGAATAATAAGTTTTTATGAGGTATGCTTGTAAGCAACTCATAAGCAGTCTTATGTGATTCAGTAGGGTAATTTGATCTTCACATTTACAAAGTAAATTACAAATTTTATGGTAAGAATATCAGTTAAATATGATTCAAAAGGGCAACAATACTGTACGTATAAACAGATGTGTACTTTTGTACATTTCAAGCTATTTAGAATAAATAAATGTTTCCTGTTGCAGTCTGAAGTTATTCTGGAAAGAAAAATGTAATTTAAGTATATTTTGATTTTTTTTATTTGGTGGTTACAAGGTCAGTCAAAGGGACAACCTGATATAAAGTTAAGAGGAGAGAAAATAAATGATAAAATATAATGCTTTACTGATAGAAACGTTTAAAACTTTCTTAGGAGATTTTAAGAGGTCATGGAATTGAAATTTCAGAATTTTTCAGATAAATTGAAGAACTTTCTAATTTTAACATAAAAATTATTTTCCACTTTGAGCAGTCAACATCAACACTTTGACTTCATATGTTTATGGAGAAATAACTATTGAAACACTTTGTTAAAGGGCCTGGCATGGCCTAGCGCGTTAAGGCGTGCGCTTCGTAATCTGAGGGTCGCGGGTTCGAACCCCCGTCACACCAAACATGCTTGCCCTTTCAGCCGTGGGGATGTTATAAAGTGACGGTCAATCCCACTTTTCGTTGGTAAAAGAGTAGCCCAAGAGTTGGCGGTGGGTGGTGATGACTAGCTGCCTTCCCCCTAATCTTACACTGCTAAATTAGGGACGGCTAACACAGATAGCCCTCAAGTAGCTTTGTGCGAAATTCCAAAACAAACAAACACTTTGTTAAAAATTCAATATTTTTTCCAAAATGGCCCCTGATGTCTACTGAAAGTTTTTGATAAACAAAACATATAAGTTATTGAATGGAAACTATAAAGGTCAATGTCGGGTCACGAACTTAGTTAACCTTTTCACTATGGACTTGGTATAACATACACGAGTTCGTCTACACATTTCCACGCATTAAGAGTTTGTGCTGTAGCCTTTTATATAGCATATGTATTTTCACATAATTTGGTACACTTTTTGTAAAGATTGCAGGTTGTTTAATAAAATATTAGAAATATGTTTGTGAAAATATAGTCTGTTTTGTTTCTAGTCTGAATGTAAAGGGATTTCATGTTAGGATTAAGAGAACGACTCTTCATCCTTAACATCTCAAATAGTATTTACATAATATCTAAAACATCCTAATTATATTTCAAACACTTATTGATGACGAGAGACCCAATTGAAATGAGAATGTATCTCAGAACTGCTGGTATGGGTATTATCACTTTTATTGAAAAGGAGAAAACAACGTTCTGACTTTCATATATAATCTTCAGGTCAAATGGAAATTCAAAGGAAAGTTTTAAATCTTCAACGCCCTTAAAGAAAACGAACAAAAAAAACAGTGGAGAAGGGACAATTGTTTGTTTGTTTGTTTTTTAATTTCGCGCAAAGCTACTCGAGGGTTATCTGCGCTAGCCATCCCTAATTTAATAGTGTAAGACTAGAGGGAAGGCAGCTAGTCATCATCATCCACCGCCAACTCTTGGGCTACTCTTTTACCAACGAATATCGGGATTGACCGTTACATTATAACGTCCCCACGGCTGAAAGGGCGAGTATGTTTGGTGCGACCCTCGAATTACGAGTCGAACGCTTTAACATTTTCGGTAAGCCATGGTTGGTTATTTCGTTTTGAAAAACGCTCTGTGTTTTATAATGTTTGCATTCCAGGCAAAAGTTCAAGTGAAGACGAAGATGCTACTGAAAAATTTCCCATTGAATTTGCAGAAATAAAATCACTTTTAAACGTCTGTGTTGTCCTTGAGATTAAGTCATTTCTCATGTAATTGTTTGCAATTGGTGCGCACTCATATAAAAAAAAATATTTCATTTACACATGATACTTCATGGTGCTACCTTACAATAGTTTTACAAAAGTAGATACTGTACTTTCACATGATCAATGTCTAAATTTAATTATGTTAAAATCATTATTTTAACAACTGTCTCTAGGATTTTAATAAATGTACTGTGATAGTGTAATTATAGTTCCATGTATGGTGACGTCATCAATCTCTTTACTTGAAACTATTATTTTCCGTATTTTAACATGTAATAATACAGTTTGTTACAACTAAAATATTAAATAAATGTTTCACTATTTATCCATCCATTTTCTTTTCAAGGTCATAGTTGAATTAAACTTGGTTTGTTTGTTTGTTTGTTTGTTTGTTTTGGAATTTCGTACAAAGCTACTCGAGGGCTATCTGTGCTAGCCGTCCCTAATTTAGCAGTGTAAGACTAGAGGGAAGGCAGCTAGTCATCACCACCCACCGCCAACTCTTGGGCTACTCTTTTACCAACGAATGGTGGGATTGACCTTCACATTATACACCCCCACGGCTCGGAGAATTAAACTTGGAGAGTGTCTTATGGTATTAGATGTTAATCACTGGTAAACACACCTGTAATCTTCAGTGGTAACACAAATCTTGTGGAAATATTGAATACATTTCTATACTATTCATAACTTCTTTGAGATGTAGTCCTATGGGGCACTTGCTGTTTCGCTATCATTAGTAAAACTTAGATATTATTCGAATGTGGCAGTTATTATCATGAAAACATTTTATCGTCTTACAAGTAAACATAATAAATGAACGATGTTTTGTTTAACTTTACTGTTATATAAAATAATAATGACATGAATTTTTAAACTGTTCATGTATAGAGTCTGGATACTTTTAAGAATTACAAAAGTGACACACTTACAGATACAGTAATTATACAGTACACAAACTACCGTGGAAATATCGATGTTGTTATCGTATATACTTCAAACAGCCTTTAACTAAGAAGAGAAAGGTGATTAGAGCCTGTCGAGTTTGATGTTTAGAAACTCTTTCGAAACTGGTTTAGAAAATATATACGATAGTCACTAAATTTAGAAAAAACCATTTGACCTTTAGTACTAAGTAAACCTTAAATGCTATAATATGGAAATATTGTCACGTGGTCACTGTATATATAAAACACTTGAAGGTAAAGTTGTCTTTGTATTCATATAATCTGAGTAATACTTTCATTTCTTGATATCTATTTCAGTATCTTACATTTAAATCCAGTTTTTGAAATGCAGGCAACTCAAAAATCAAATGATTGTTTTAAAGATTTTTGTTAACATGAATTATAGAAATCGGTGTTTGTCCTACTCTAATATACTATCATATCATATCAGTTCCTATATCATATGTATATATACGTAAATATGTAGAAGATTTAATGATGAAACTCTACATAAGATTAATGTCCACGTTATGGAGTTATTAATGTGTTCAAGTAGACTGTGAGGTTCTGTAATTTGAAATTACAACACATTATCGTTATTTATATAAGAAAGGTAACAGGGTAACGAAAAATGCTATCGTTCTACCCCTTACGGGGTATTCGAAGAATGATTAAGCCGCTGCGAAGCATTACTGCTCAATATTACTGCTCCAATATCAAAATACACAAACCCGGCCAGTAGGGCAAATCAAACTAATAAAACCTAACTTTTCTAAAAGTGAGATTTCCTCTATCTAGAAGATTTGTCGCCAAATCCAACTTTTCTTTTTTTTAACAATAATAATAACAATAACTGTTTTTTGAACATACAAAATTATTACAATGTATTATATCAGGTACTTACTTGGTAACAAACAAATACAAATATCAAACAAATTTCAACATAACTTTTCCAAAATAGCGGAAATAATACATTTAATACCATTTACTGCTCCCACATCTAACAATGAATTTTTAAATTCCCAATTTAAGATAATTAAGATAATTTTTAGGAAAATATTTATTTTTTATATAGTCATAATTTTTACAATATAAAATTATATGTTCTTGTGTTCCCGTCTCTCCACAGAGACATAAACTAGATTTTCTATGAATTCTCGCTTGATAATCTGAGAAAACTCCATGATTTGTTAAAATTTGATTCATATAAAAATCTCCTTTGCACCTGTTAAAATTTACTTTATTAAAATATTTATAAGTAAATCTTCCAACGGAGGCATTATCCCACTTCCGCTGCCAATTAATCAATAATTTCTTATTTAATTTTGTTTTCATTTGTTTCTTACTATAACCAAATTCATCATCAATTTCCATTTTATGTGTGGCTTTCTTAGCCTTAAGATCCACTATTTCACTGTAAATGATCCCAATGTGGGCTTTAACCCAAACAAAAGTAATATTAAGATTATTGTAAATTATATATTCTTTAATTTTATTAGCTAAATAATTGCTATTTTTATGTGATTTATGTGCCATTAATGAAGACCTTTAATCTGAATAAATCGCCGCTTTATAAATGTTATAATTTACCATAAAACCAGTAGTCTTAAAAATTGCAAAAAGTTCAGCCATAAATACTGTAGTATTATCATTCAATCTAAACATACTTTCATTTTTATTTTCATCATTACAAATATGTATAAATTTATAAATATATACATTTATAAATATCTTTCAAAATTTTTGGTTTCAGGCTCCAAGTGGCTCTTGAAATCCACTTTCGTTTTTGAATAATATAAACTATTTTACTTTTAACATAATTAAGATGTAATAACCAATTTAATTTCAACCCTGGATGGGAGTTGTGCAGTAGGCTAACAATTTACTCACTCCAAAAACCAGCCTGTTAATTAATCCGAAAGCGATTGCGGCCCTATGTTCCTTCATGGAATCGAGAGACATAATAATAATATATAATATTTAATTTAAAGAGGAAAATATACTGACTGTTTATATTTCAATAAATTGTTTATACATGGACTGTATGATATGTGTACATATGGCCAGCATATGTATTTATTTTAAGATTGTTTATGTTTAGTTAAGAAAACGGTATTTGCAGATTAAATATAAAAGAGCCCCGTATGGGCAGGTGGTTAAGGCAACCAAGTCGTAACCTGAGGATCGTTGGTTCGAATCCTCGTCATACTAAAGATGCTCGTCCTTTTAGCCATGGGGGCGTTATAATGGGATAGAGAATCTCACCAATCGTGGGTATATTTCAAGAGTTCGTAGTTATTAATATTTTTTCACAGCAACATTTAATCTTTGTTATAAATCAATAATGGTGTGCCATTTCTAAAGTCCGCCGTTAGAACAGCGGCAAGCCTTCGGACTTACAAAACTAAAATCAGCCGTTCGACTTTCCTCGGTTGAATCAACAGATAGCCCAAAGTGGGTTTATTGTAAGGAAAACACATTTTTAGAGTTTAAGGATGCTTCAGTAAGTATGAAAAAACAAAATCACAGCTATTAAAATGCTAATAATATATTTAGCGAAAAGGAAATTCATTAATATGATTTACGTTCAATTCAAATTTACAGCTGATTTTATTTTGTGATAACCGGAAAGAAAATCCGTTAACAACTTGGTCCAACAAAACTTGTAATGAAGGAATGGCCAGGTGGTGAGGGCGTTCGACCCTCTATCCATTGGTAAAATAGTAACCAAGAGTTTGACAAATGGCATTTCCCATAATGCACTTATTAATGTTTATCTTAATGTTTCGTTTGCGTTTATGGCATAAAATACGTAAATTTATTCTGAAACTTGATGCAACGAAACGCTCAATACAGGAGCAAAAGGAGGAGGATGAAAAAAGCATGGTGATAAAACTATATAATAGCACAGACAGCCTTAACTTCTATAATAAGTGAAGAGAAAGCAGGCATGGAAGTGTTCGAAGTAGTGCCCTCACAAAACAGATACTGGCGATGATTGTGAGAGTAATAATAATAATAACTTTTCTTAACAGAGAGCTGTTAAAACATCCGAAATAATGTCTCCAAAACAAAAGTTGAAGAAATGGAACATTATACGACAGAAAGTATAAAAATCCAGTTCAAATCCTCCTAAGTTTCAGACAGAGCCCGTCTTTATTTACAACTGTCAAATAGATGCAGACAACTATTAGCAGTAGTTATCACTCTTATGTAACTATTTTTAACCGAATAACGACACTGATTGAGGTAGTTTAAACATCCTGCAGTTAAAAGTATGGAACGTGTTCAGCGATACATTGTGGCTCGAACATGGGGCCATCAATTAGTGACCCCCAACACTAGACATCAAACAACACCTAGCATTTCTACCACGTACGGTAACTTGTAAGACCCGGAGAAATTTTACGTAACTTGTGATCTTTTATATCATGATGTAATTAGTACAGGTGTTTTCTTGTTGTAATATTTCCTTCTAACCAAAATTCAAAAATATATCATTGCATATATTGCTTATTTCGCATATTATAATAAAACATATTCTTTAGATCTATTCCAAATTGCATTGTGTCTCTGTGTAAGGAAATTCATATTCGTAGTCGGGTTTTAATTCCCGTCTCGTGTAAAATATACTCAAAAATAAACTAGCAAAAACACTTCGTTTCAGTCAGATCTTTAAAGTTGGTAAGATACCAAATGTATTTTTAGTTTATCTAGAGTATTCTCATTAAATTATTATAGACATATTTCTACAAAACAGATTATGTCTCTCAAGCTTTTATATGAAAGAATAAAAACAAAAGTATATCCTTATTCATAACTTACAGCCATGATTTTTCCTTAACATGTATCCACAAGGACAGTTGATGGTGTTTTGTGGTGCCAAATAAACTGAATAAAAACTTAAATAAAACTGTAAAAAGTACCAACATAACCATTTTCATGAAATTGTTAAAAAAAAGTGTTTTATTTGTGTTTGCACAGGAAGTTCTAATGACAACAGGTCAAATTCTCTATTTCTTTTTCTGTTTAGGAATAATTTATCTTTTAAATTAGAACTAACGTTTACAAATCTAAATGATCAATTCGTTAAATATATTGAGTTGGAATGTTTATTTCTCACCACTTAATCACATTTGACAATTAATTTGAATATTTTCACCCAAAATAACAGAAAAAGACAGAAAAGGATAGAGTTGATTGTTACTGTTGTAATACAAGCAGTATAAGATTTTAAAGCACTGGTATGAAAGGATAATTTTGATATAATAGTAATTACAGAAACATGTAGATGATTTTGATAAAAGAAGCATCTTTGAAACACAGGGTTACAGAGGAAAGAGTGGTTTTATATCTTAATTATCAGTTACATTGTGTTGATATTGAAGATATCAAACCAACTGAAAGGAGACTAAATCCATTTGGGTTTCTGTTGGTGGATATGGAGGGAACAGGCATTTAATGGGAATTTATAAAACAAGTATAATAATAAAGGATACTTGGCTGGTGTGAGAAAACATGAAAATTTTATTAAACACCTTTCTGTCACTTATTATACATCGTGTTTTCCTTGTCTCGGTTTTTCATAATAGATGTATTTAGGTTAAATAACATTGGACATAAATTTGAAAAAAAATTTTTCGAAGGAGATATTTCTAAATGTTGTCCATAAAGTTACAGAAAAAATTTTATTATGAATTTAGAGTAATTCATCTAAATTTTAATATTAAGTTGAAAATTGGTAGACACTTTCAGAAGTTAGAGTTTACTAGGGATTGATTAGGCATCACTGTTCTCATCTTTGTTCACAACTAATTATATTGTGAACATCATTTCATTTTTATTAAACTTTTCTGCTACTGTGTTGGCTTAATGGATTACACTGACTATGTTACGAGTTTTCATTCTTCTTCATAGTTTTCTTTTGTCTGTAAAGAAACAATGTGTGGATGATGCTTTCATTAAAGCTGCATTTTTCCAGTATGTAAAGAGAAAAAACATCTTTCTCTTTCACAGAGGCTGGTGACCAGAGTCAATTAAAGACACTGTGATCACAGACATGCTTGCCTGCAAAAGTGATGTTGTTATTTTAGAAATGGTCCTGTCTAAAATGAGGATCTATATATGAGCATATTCAAACCTTTTTAACTACTTCTAAATAATATTGAGATTGTAGATATTTTGATATGGTTTACTTGTACAGCTTAAAAACGTATTGGTTTTTCTCAGCATTCACTTTTAAATATCCTTATGTAAATACTACAGAAGGTTATTAAGCAGATATAGTTAAGTATTATCAACTGAGAATTAGTACACTCATGTATTAGGGATGTAATGATGTATAGAAATGTGATATATTGTAATATTTTATAAAATGATACAATACATAGTATAACTATGAATATACTAATATATATTTTTAATTTTAATCTGCTATAGCTGTTAAATTATAAGTCATAAAATAAAAGTTTTAGTTTTAAAATATGATAGCTATAAGTAAATTGTATCCCATTAGGCAATGGGTATATGTGGTGTAGAGTGTAACATTCATTTGCACTTTGATTGATGGATTTTTTATTCTGCCTCTTTGGTTCTCAAGTGAAGATCATGAGGACCCTTTTCCTGTGGCCTGTATGAAACATTCTCTGTGAGCCAGTTAAGATTCTGTACTGTGCTTATTTTCACTCTTTCTAGCAACTCTTTGTAAATAGAGATTGTATATTGATGCCTACAAGGTGTGGTCTTCCACTAGTATTTCTGTATACTATTCCACTCTGTACAATGTATCATGCTACTGGTTCATTTTGAGTGCTTCCTGAAAAGGATTTATTTATACAAATTAATGTTGCTTTTGTGATCCCTTCACTGTTTCAGTGCTGGATTCTAGTTGTATATGAATAAAACATAACATTCAACATTTTCATGGACTGAAATGTATTTCTGATACATACTTCCTTTCACACTTCCCACCCTTCCTTTAGTGCATCTTTTCTAGCTTTCATAATGATGGTGTGCTATTAATGAGTCACACTTCATATAGTGGAGGATTTTCATATACAGTACTTACTAGTATGCAGCAATGTCATATATACACATGACCTTGGCTAAAAGTCTTGAAGCTAGTGGGAAGTGAAAACATTTATATAAAGAGGGCAGCACTGAATGTGAAAATTATGTGTGACTGGTCACACATTTGTCACCAATATAATTTCAGTGTATTTGAGCAAATTGGAAAATGCTTACATTAAAAAGAAATTTCAGAACCTCAAATTTGAAGGCATTTGATGCTCTTTAGTTTAGTATTGTGAAAATATTTTGGGTTTTCTGGCAGTGGAGAAAATAGTTAAACAAACCTTCACAAAAATAAAAAAAATTGTGTAAGCTAATTGAAAAATATATCAGTGAGATAGAAGTGGGATGGAATGAACATGTCTTTGTACACAGGCTGGCATTATGGGAAGGTGAATTTGCAGAAAGTGCAGAGAAAACCTGTGAAAGGAATTGTTAGTTTTATCTTTATTGTTGTAAATGTAACATTTTTAATGTGTTTTTTTTGGATGGGGTGGTTGAACTGTGTTAAATTCAAGTAAATGACTTATTATTTATCACAAATGTACTTTTGTTAAAATGGTTGTGTATGTTGTTTGAAAAATATTTCTCTTATATCATTTAATTAGAGAAGTAGTACAGATTTTGTGTGTTGCAATGTATTTATCTTACTATGGCTTATGTATCATGATGTGATAAATATAAAACTATAATAGATCTACCATCTGACATCAAATGCAAGTTTATAGTAGTCTTTTGTCAAAATATCAGAGATTGCCTGTTGTTACTCAATAAATCTGATGACCATTGATGCAAGTGACCACCATGTAAAGCATATTTAGCCAAAATTACTACAGATTTAAATATGCAAGATGATATATACAAATACACTTATGATAGTTATCTAATTATGATGTTGCATTTATTTCGTTCTTGAAAGTCAAAATGTTTAATTTACTTAATCTGATATTAATACATTATACTTATCTATAATAGAGCTCAAATCAGTTTGATTATAATATACATAGGTGTATATATTACAAGCTTACACTTGGTTGTAATGTTATTTGTAAACATTATTCTGCAGTATTTGTAGTGCTTATTTCTGTAGTTTATTACAAAGAAACAACAACATTTAAGAAAATATTAAACATTTTCATAATTACTTGTTTTTGCACTGACATTATTGACATTACATTTATTTTAGTATAAACAAACAAAATGTTTGATACTCAAAAGAACCTTGTTTTATACAGTAATAGAGAGTGCACTAGCATTGGTTTTATAATCACTGAAAACTGTGTTTTAATGCTAAAATACCAATACTGTTTTGTAAACATAGACCTTATAATTAAATATAAACCACAAGGTAAATTTTAAAATTAAAATATAATCATTCTGATAAAACTTATTCTTCTTAAATTTTATACAAATCCATGTTTGCTATGGTTGAATAAATAATATAATGCAAGATTAGTTTCCTGTTTGTGTTATTTTATTACATGCTGTATTACTGTTATTGTGCATGAAGTGGTTGGCTCTGTTCTACATTTTCTACCTTAGAGCCAGGACTTATGGCCTCTTGCTTTTGTAACTTACTTTTTTCAACTTGTTGTGTGTTTGGAAGATTTTGTTCAGCATTTCCAAGAGCTTGCTTTTACTTCTTGTTATTCAGATGAGTATCAGATGACTTTACCTTCAGACCTCACCACCTTTAACTTATTATATTTGACTTAAACATCCTGACATTTTTCTGTTTCCATACAAGATATCAAGATTTATGCAGCTTTTTTTTCTGTGGTATTTTAATGTTGAATCTTATTTTCATCCAGAAACTCTATCAGTAAAATCACATTTACATGAAATATGACTAGATAAGATGTTTCAGGATTATATCTGTACTGTATTGTTATGTCAAACCACAGTATTACTTTTCAGCCACAGTTTTGAATAGTGAACTATTTTACTGAAGATTTCCATTTTATGTACTTCTAATATGTTTTACCTTGTTAAAAAAAACACTTCTATCATGACTGGACTGTGAATCACACTCTGTAAGAAAAACTACTGAAGTCTTGTGTTGAATGAGCAATGAACTTATTTTATTACCTTCACTTCAAAGCACTTGCTGTAGTGATCCAAAACTTTGTAGATAAAATACACACTTAGTGTGTTTTACACAGTAACTTCCTGTTGATATTTTTGTCATTGCAAATAATTTTTGTAAATCTCCACTTTTGGTATATGTAATTAGAATATATTAAACAATCAAAATTTGTAATTCTGTTTTTCTCTTTACTGTTGTTACAGTGTTAAGTTGTATATTCTTCATTGAGTAAATTTCTGGGGTTATAATAGTCCAAGAATAAAGCAACTTTCTCAATAAACTCCCCATGAATCATTAAGTTAGGAATTTTCTGTTCATCTCAAAGTATAGGTTCTTTTTTTATATCATTCATTAAGAATACAATTAACAAACTATTGTTACTTTTATGGTTTGTTTTCTTTATTTGAAGACTCATTATTACACATTTCATTTCTCATCATGTGCTACAAGACCATAAAAGGGTAAGAGTTACTAATAGAGAAGAGCTTTGGAAATGACTAAAAACAAAGTTTAGGTATTACTCGATAAAGATTATCAACTAGTTACATGAGGAATAATGTATGGTTCTGGGATAATGTGATTAAATGTAACTTCTATACATATGGACAACATAATTGAATCTTGTTTTCATCCACAAGTTCTATCAGTAAATTTACATTTACATGAAATGTGACAAAAAATTGTATTGACTGGATAAGATCTTTTAGGGTTATATCTGTTCTTTATTGTTAACTCAAACCACAGTACTACTTTGCAGTCACAATTTTGAATAGTGAGCTATTTATTTAAAGATTTTATGTACTTCAAATTTGTTCTACTTTGTTAAAAAAAGATTTCTATCATGTCTGGACTTTGACTCACACTCTGTAAGAAAAACTACTGAATAAATAAGCAAGGTGGTCTTGCGTTGAATGAGCAATGAACTTTTTTTGTCACCTTCACTTCAAAGTACTTGCTGTAGTGATCCAAGTGAGCTTTGGAAATGACTAAAAACAAAGTTTAGGTATTACTCGATAAAGATTATCAACTAGTTACATGAGAAATAATTTATGGTTCTGTGATAATGAGATTTAATGTAACTTCTGTACATACGAACATCATAATTTGTGTAAAGTTTAAAAGACATATACACAAGTCACAATTTTAGAAGTTTATTATAGTATTTTTAGATATTGTTTTCATTCATGTAAATGTTTTCATAAAGCACATTTTTTTTACTTTTTAGAGAGTACCATTCAACATTGTATTATGTATTTGATGTCAGTTATTAAATATGTTTTTATTTTATCCTTTATAACTGATTTAGAAACATTTCATGGTAAATAAAAGTAAGTTACAGATGCAATATATATGGTGGTATTTACAAAAACTTTAGGTATGCATTTGAAAGGCTGTGCAAATACAATGTGGAAATTATATATATATACAATGACAAAAAAGAAACCTTATTTTTCACATGAGCATTGCCATGTGCTTTAATATGTTAATCTAAGTAAAACAGATATCATCAATATGCAGATATATCTTTGTAATTCATCTGGTTTTTTTTGCATAACACTTTTATGTTTTACTAAAAGCTTGCTCTGATTCTTGTACTTACATATGATAGATTTTGAATTTTATTTAGTATTCCTTTCTCAATATTGGGTCAGTCGAATTAATGAGTTACATGCATGCTGGATTCAGTTGTATTTGGTCACAAATTATGGCAATTTTTGTGCGTGAGAAGACCTTATACAAGCCTTTTTATGTTTTGAGAGTGTACAGTAGCAATAGTAAAATATCCAATTGGGTCAAATGTAACTCAAGTCCATAAGTATTGAACATTATTGTTAAATGTATCATATTCAAGTGTCACAAATAAATAAAAGAAGTTTTAATTTGTATAGAAACAAAATATACATAAATTAATTAGAACCAAGAATATCGTTAGCAAAAATATTGTTAAGTAAATTGTTGTTCTTTTTTACATACAAGTCTCTTTTATATATATATATATATTTTGGAGTGAAAACAACAGGTATCCTGTATTCATATTTATGATTGGCCTTCCTGCTCCTTTGTTTTTTTTTTAACTTGCAGTCAATGTTTTATTCCCTTCAGTGTGGATTCCTGTACTTCCTGTAATGAGACCTCCCATGGAAGGTTCTGTTCTTTCAGTTTACCTCCTCTGGGATCTAAATATCCACTCACGTATTTGCCGTGCATGGAAACCCATGAAGGGGGAGGAAATAATCCTGGTGGTTGAGGTGTCCAACCCAAACACACCACTTTGGACTTGAATTCCTGAAGTTGGGAAGCCTTTGGTTGTCCTTCCTTGGATCGATCGGCTGGTTCACTTGGGCTAGGGTCAACAAAGTACCAGTGTTGGAAGTTCCCAACAGGAGTTGTGTACATTGTGTCTGATGCTGGTGTTTGGGTATAGTGCTCACGAAACCCTGACGTTGGTGCAGTGTCCTTGCTTGACATTGTAGTGCGTCCCCTCGTAGGGATCCACAGTGGGTGGGGTCAGTGGGCACCAAAATTTCCTATTTTCTTATGGACCCTTGAAACAAAAATTAAATTAAAATAGTAAAAAGAACAGTCAATAGGTAAACGACCACGCAATCTTCAACATCTGTACCACCTGTTGTACGTCATTTTTTATCCTACATTCACTTTCGGGCAAATGTCCCCCTTTTTTATTCAAAAGGGACTGGAGGGACTCGCTGACTCTCTAAAGTTAGTAAGGAAGCTTCGATCTGGTGACATATTAGTGGAAACATCCACATCTCAACACAGTGAAATCCACTTGAATTTAAAGGCAATTGGGGATATACCTATTGAGGTTACACCTCATGCTACTTTTAATTTATCACGAGAGCTTATTCTTGAGAGGGATTTGAAGAACATTTCCGAGCCAGAAATTCTCGCTGGTTTCTCCACTCAAGGGGTTTCTGCAGTGAGGCGTGTCTCCACTCGCAAAGATGGAGTTACATTGGCGACCAATATCTTCATTCTGACATTTACATCACTGCACCTGCCACCTTCAAAGCAAGTTATCTTAACTGCATGGTGCGGCCGTACATTCAAAACCCTCTCCAATGTTTCCAGTGTCATATGTTTGTTCACTTAAAGATGTCATGTCGTGGTTCCCTGACATGTGCTCATTGTGCTGGCAAGGACCACGATGCCTGTAAGTGTGAAACGGACCCACATTGTGTCAATTGCAATGGCTTTCACCCACCCTACTTTCGTTCTTGCCCTAAATGGTTGAAATAAAAAGAAGTGCAGCATTTGAAAACGATTCATAACATTACTTATCCTGAGGCTCGAAAATCCACCACTTATATATTGCTGCTGCACTTCGTTCTACAACTACAGTGGGAGAACAGAAAGATCTCTCTGTGTCTCCAGGAAAATCGTTCTCAAAACAGATGAAAAGCCTTTTGGCCTCCATGGTTATAAAAGTTGATCAATGAATTCCTACACCCATCTTTGTCCCATACATACATTCCAACAAACCCCAAAATCCACGGCCTTTAGTTCTGGGTTCAGGCATTTCCTCAGATGAATCTTCTTCTTCCACCCAAAGATGCAAAACAATCATTCGTTCGCGTCCTCAGTCACTGAAATCCCCATCTAACAACAAAGACCTGCCCAATCGCCCCAGGGCAGAATCCATGGAGGTCGATAGACCTCCCTCGACTAAGGACAGTAAGGAAAAAGACGAAGTCGTAAACAGAAGGGTTCTCCAGCCAATTCGTCTACACGTCATTAAAAATGGGCATCTTGATACAATAGAACTGTCGAGGCTTACGTTCTAATCTGGATGACATCAAAACACTGATTGCTTCCTGCTATCCTGTATTCCTTTTCTTTTAGGAAACATTTCTGAAACCTGCCGATACAGTCATCTTACAGCAGTTTTCTTTGTACAGAATGACAGTCTGTGCGATGGATGAGTGCATGGAGAGGTGGCACTGTTAGTTTATCAGCATGTACCCACCATGTACTTGTCACTCAACACTCCCTTTCAAGCGGTAGTCATCCGTGTTTCCTTGGGTCATACCATCACTGTTTGTTCTCTCTACCTGTCACCTGGAGAGACATATGATACAAACCTTAATGCTCTCATTGGACATTTGTGATCTCCTTTTTTAATCCTGGGGTACTTTAATGGACATCATCCCCTCTGGGGAAATGCTGTGATAGATAGGAGGGTTCTCTCTGTAGAGCATATGCTCTTTCATTACAATCTTTCTCTTTTTTAATATGGTTTTTTTACTTATTTTCACGCACCTAGTCAGTCCTTTACTGCTACTGATCTCTCAGTTTGCTCCCCTTCATTATTCTTCCATTTTTCATGGAGGGTTGGCAAAAATCCTCGAGTCAGTGATCATTTTTCTATAATTTTGAGAGAGATTGACGGTTGTCGATGCCACTCAACCCGCATACCTCAGTGGAAGCTGGATTAGGCATACTGGCCCACTGTCACTGCTCTCGCAGAACTTGATCCTGCCATCGTCTATCAGCCATCAGTAAACGACTGTGTGGCAGCAGTAACTGACTGTATTATACAAGCAGCTGCTCGATGCATTCCTAAAACCTCGACAAGTTTTCCACTACATCCTCGTCCGTAGTGGAAACCTGCCTGCCACATGGCACAGAAAGCTTAAAAACGGGCCTGGGATACTTTCTGTAGATATCCCAAACAGCATCACTTTCCAGCGGAACCGTGCACATGCTCGGTGGGTAAGACGTCAAAACCAGGAGGAATTTTTGATTAAGTTCACAACTGGTATATTTTCTACCACCAGTTCCAAAGTCATATGGGACAAGACTACTGTCCAGTTGCTTTCACGAGCTATCTCTGTGAGACCTTGGAGAGGATGGTTAATGCTCGTCTTGTTTGGTTTCTCGCATCAAACAAACTCCTCTCGCCCACCCAGTAAGGTTTCTGACGACAGCACTTCACCATGGACCACCTGATTCGACTTTAAACGTCAATCAGAGAAGCCTTTCTCAATCGACATCTTGTATCAATATTCTTTGACATTGAGAAGGCTTATGACACAAGATGGAGGTATGGCATTTTGCCGGACCTCCATATATATGGGTTATGTGGCCATTTGCACATTTTTATTAATTTTTTTAATGAACAGGAGATTACAAGTTCGTGTGTATTCGACACTTTCCCATTCTTTTCTACAGGAATTTAGAGTCCCCCAGGGCCGTGATTTGAGTGTCACACTTTTCAGTATAAAAATTAATGCCATCACTGAACAACGCCCTCTCACTGTTGCAAACGGGCTCTGTGTCGACCACTTTCTCATCTCATGTCAGTCGTTAAACGTGAAGTATGTTTAGCGGCAGCTACAGACTGCCCTCAGTCGTTTACTGAAGTGGACTACAGGAAATGGCTTTAATTTCTTTCTCTCTCTAAAACCGTTTGCATGCACTTTTGCTGCCAACAGGGTATTCATTCTCATCTTGAACTCTGTATCAGTGAAGTTGAGCTGCCTGAGGTCCCTGAGACCAAGTTCTTGGGGCTTATTTTTGACCCGAAGCTAACCTTTATACCACACGTTAAGCAGCTACGGGTCAAATGTACAACAGCACTGAACATTCCACGTGTCCTCTCTACCGCCACTTAGGGAGCGGATAGATGTTTAATGCTAAAGATGTATCATGCTCTTATTCGATCGAAACTCGAATATGTATCACTGGTCTATGGCTCTGGCAGATCCTCGGCCTTAAAGATGCTGGATCCCATTCATCATCAAGTACTTTGGCTCTGCACCGGGGTTTTTTGCACCTCCCCATTTCAGAGCTTATACATAAAGTCTCATGAACCTTCTTTGCACCTCTGCCGTTTGCAACTGTCTTTACTTCGAAAGTTTGTTCCTTATCAAAGCATCCCACCTGGGATTCTTAGATTCTGGGATTGTGTCCTCGGTGGGCCATACTTCTTCAGAACAAAGGATCTGCCATTGCTCCTTTTGGCCTTTGTATCCGGGCGCAGTTCGATGAATTTGGTCTGTTTTTGTATGACATTGCTGTATCCTCTGGTTAGCCCAACCTATCATGGCTTCTTACAGTTACCAAATGTGACCTATCTTTAAGTCATCTGAAAAAAGCAGTCACTCCCGATTGGAAATACTGTCTGTTATTTGCTGAACATCGTTCGAACCAGGGCCTGGCATGGCCTAGCGCGTAAGGCGTGTGACTCGTAATCCGAAGGTCGCGGGTTCACGCCCGCGTCGCGCTAAACATGCTCGCCCTCCCAGCCGTGGGGGCGTTATAAAGTGACGGTCAATCCCACTATTCGTTGGTAAAAGAGTAGCCCAAGAGTTGGCGGTGGGTGGTGATGACTAGCTGCCTTCCTTCTAGTTTTACAGTGCAAAATTAGGGACGGCTAGTACAGATAGCCCTCGAGTAGCTTTGTGCGAAAAACAACCGAAAAACAATCATTAAAAATTTAATATTTTTTCCAAAATGGCTCCAGATGTCTACTGAAAGTTTTTGATAAACAAAACATATAAGTTATTGAATGGAAACTATAAAGATCAGTGTGGGGTCCCGAACTTAGTTAACCCTTTCACTATGGACTTGGTATAACATACATGAGTTCGTCTACACATTTCCACGCATTAAGAGTTTGTGCTGTAGCCTTTTATATAGCATATGTATTTTCACATAGTTTGGTATACTTTTAGTAAAGATTACAGATTGTTTAATAAAATATTTTTACGAGAAATATGTTTGCGAAAATAGAGTTTGTTTCGTTACTGGTCTGAATGTAAAGAGATTTCATGTTAGGATTAAGAGAACTACTCTTCATCCTCAAACTCTCAGATATTATTTGCATAATCTCCAAAACATTCTAAATACATTTCAAACATTTATTGATGACGAGAGACTCAATTGAAATAAAAATGTATTTTGGAACGTCATAAAAATTAACACTTTTATGGAAAATGAAAGTACAACGTTTCGACCTTCCAAGATCATCTTCAAGTCAAATGGAAATTCAAACGAAATCTTTAAGTCTCCAACGCCCTTAAAGAAAACGTAACGGAAGAAAACAACGGATAAGGAGTAATTTATAAAACATTTTCGTCAAGTCATGGTTGGTTATTTCGTTTTAAAAAACGCTCCGTGGTTCATAATATTCGAATTGCAAGCAAAAGATCAAGTGAAGATGAATATGCTGCTGAAAAACTTCCTATTTAATTCATAAAAATTATTGAAAAAGTTCGGTGTAAAGATAAGAAATTTTTTCATGTTGATGAAACTGGTTTATGTTGGTAATAATTTCCTTCTAGAACTTTTCTGTCAGAAAATTAAAAAAAAATTCAGTCAATTTACAAAACGTCAAAAGATTGTTTGAAACTTTTATTAATCGGAAATGCATCTGGCGAGTTTAAATTAAAACTCGTGCTTGTGTATCGTGCAGACGTTCCCCGGACACTTAGCGGCTGTGCAAAGAAGATCCTTCCACTTGTTTGGCAATCAAATAAAAAAGTATGAATTACGAAAACTTTGTTTGATGATTGGTGAAAAAGCTAATTTTGTCCAACAGCTGAACATTACTGCAAAGAAAACAAACAACTTGGACTTTAAAGCTTTGTTTTTATTAGGTAATGCACCAAGCCATCTAACGGGACATTGTGACTTTTACGAAAATCTCAAAATTCACTTTTTTCCATTCAATAGAACATGTCCACTGCAACCAACGGATCAAGGTGTCATTGCGACGTTTAAAGCTTATTATTTTAAGCGAACTTTTTCTCAAGCAAGAAAGGCTACAACTAGAGAAGCTGCACTATCTTTGACTGAATTCTGGAAAAAATTACAACATCAGAAGTGATATCGAAAACATCAACGAAGCATGTCTCCAAGTTAGCAAGAGTAACACGAGATCGACGTGGAAGCACGTTTCACCTGATGGCGCAAGCCATTCCTGCCGCTATGAGTCTGAAATTAGCGATGTATCCGAAGACGTCTTCAAAATTGGACACAACATTGAATTCCATCCTTTGGTCGTGGCTAATGTTCGAGAGTGCATTTACGCACATTCTCGAGCTCTTGATAATGATACGCTCCTTAATTCAGACCAAGATCGGGCATGTCAAGAAGACGAAGAAAGTCCAGAGTGTAACGAAGGTGCTAGTGAAGAGCAGGGAGAATAATTTCTCTTACGGGAACTTGAAAAAATGTTTCGGGCAGTGGAAACTGCTACAGACTTAATTATGAATCATGATCAAGACCTAGAGTGCGGTTATAAAATGTCATTCGATGTTACCGAGAATTCCACGAAGAAATGAAGAAAAAGAAAATGGTGCAACCAAGAAGAAATAGATTTTCTTTAATCAGTAAATTTTTAAACTTTTTATTTTTTCAAAATAAAATATTCTTTTAATTTTTCAAAATAAAGTTTATAAATTAATATCGCTTTTATTTTACCTCATAGCTATTTCTGTTTTTCTAACTAATCAGGCTTAATTATTTCTACTATGAAGAAATCCCTTATGATACCCACGTATCGTTATTTTTTCTGTTGAAACTACTTCCCGTTCAATGCTGATTCAATCAATGCGGTAGTGTTTCTCACGCATTAACCGCCCTGTAAGGTATTCCATTCTGTAGTTTTGTACCTATCAAGAATAAGATTAATCACGTGACCTGTTAGTTTACCGTTAGAAGCGTATAAATGCAGAGACGAATTGATATCAATAGACCTCGTTTCATTCCTCGACTAGTATCTGAAGTGTTTAGACTGAGAAGTCATCGCTGCCATGTTGTCTTCATCGATCAGTTTAATCCTAACGTTTCAGTTGAATCCAGAAAAACCAAAATTCTTCACCGAGGAGGCATGTTACTGCAGCTTTCAACACTCCAGGACCATGCATATGTAGGTAAACCATGGAAAGTAGATATCAACGTTCAATGCTCTCCTACCTAAAGTTCACGTTGCCTGTATTCGATATTTATTAAGAACGTTCATTTGTCTTAACTCCTGCTGGAATTCGACATTCTCTGGAAACAACAACTTACACGTATCTCCACGCTGCTCACAGAATTCATTCCAAGACCACAGTATTGCCAACTAACTTTGATAAAGTTGTGACCGAACACAAACAGGTAGCTTTTTTTATACTTAACCACGGATGTACCCTACAGTATTTTCATATTAGTGCCAAACGCCCCAAACATCGAGCAACTAATCTTCAAAATGCCACCATTGGACCTTTGCCACCAGATTGTATTACAAACTCGTAAACTTTAAATTTTTTCGGCTTCGCTATTAATTATCAATCACTAGCCCAGTTAAATTTTATTTCAAGTAAGGCGAAGAAAAGGTCTCTTCTGAGTGCCCTCGATTGCTTTACATTTCTTCTTGAGATGCAAAGTGTTAAATCGAAGTATCTGCCACGAATTTTATTTATTTATCAATGGAACTGTTAGTAGATAGATATCCGTCGAACAGGTACTCCGTACAAAAAGTTCGTGTAGACTGCATACTTAGCAACCTACGAATTCAAAATGAATTATACGTGTGTTCGTTGTTACTTATTTATTGTTATAGCTGTATTACGTTTTTATAATGTGTGGCGATGAAGATACGACATTCATTTTTCTGAATTCGTAAGAAACACACTGTACAACAGTTCTGCCCAATAAGATAAAACATGGGCACATAATAACAGGAATAGCAAGTACTGGTTAGTTAGTAGTTCAATGAAGACATTTTTTTCTTCCTTTCTTTATTTTATGGGTGTACATAAACCTAAATAATAATACAACAGAACATTGATGAATGAGGACTTGTTGTATTGCGTGTATGAGTTTGGAAAGTTGTTACCTGGATTATCTCCGAGTGTTGTCATTAACATAGTTTAAATAGAACATGAATACCTTTCCTCCCGCCAATAGTCATAATTCTGAAATCACCATCACCATCTAGTAGATGAACTCCTGTTATGTTTCCCAAATATTAAATCCACCAAAGAAATTCTAATGAATCGTTAATTGTAAAATTTTAATAGAAAGCATCACGTAGTATAAAAGATAACCTCCAGGAAACATTTATAGTAAACATATTATGAAGTTAAAATTGTATTAATCTGAATTTAAGTGATGGCTTTACATGTAGTGATAGTTTATTCAACTTCTTGTTGATTATAAACGTCTGTCACAAATCATGGGTGAATTAACTTATGCACCAAGCTGGCAATGAGAGATTATATTAATGTACTTATCGTCAGAAATAAATGTTAAACATATTATATTTATAATACTATATCTAGTCCCATGAAAACTTTTAACAATTAGAATAATGTATAACATTAATATTCAAACCACTTCAACTTCGACATGTCTGTTGCATACAACTCATTCATCAATAAAGTGCATTTTTTAAAAGATATGCCTAATAGTAATATATGGTCAAATTAAGGATATTAGTTTGGAGATAAAATTCATTTTGGTCGTTATTAGTGGATATAGAAGGAAAGGCCTTTTAGTGGGAATTTCTAAGAAACCACAATAGTACTGATGAAAATAGTGAGAATCTTTACAATCAGATTAAGATTTCAGCTCTTAATGAAACCATGAGGGAGAAATACTTTTGGAAACTGTTGAGCTTCTTAAGGAACTAGTCAAGGAACCTATTGAAATAAAGCTATGTTGAATTTATTCTTAACTTCAAACACAGAAATGATTATGGAAATTGGAGAACGTATGGATGCGTATGGTAAGTGCTCTCTCGGGTGAAATGTTCTGTTGCAAATAGAGATAAATAACAACGATATTTGGGTCATAATTTAAAAAAAGAAATTGAAAGGATGCAACAAGAATAATCTGTTCTGAATTGGTCAACTGAGTTATATAGCGACACTGATCACATGTACAAACTCTTTAAAGGTAAATTCTTCAATATTCAAGATAAACATATTCTTTATAGATAGAAAAGGGTAGCTACAAGGAAACAATAAACAGGTTGACTCTCACACAGTTTAAGATATAAGATTTATTAAAATCATCACAAATTTAAGAAATTTGAATTGACTGGTATGAAACGAGATTCATAAGATTAAAAAAGTTGTTGAAACAAGAAATGAAAATATGAGAAAAGATTGTTTGTAAATTTAAAAATTAAGAGTGCAAACTTTTTTAAAGCACACTAAAAGAAAAGAAAATATTGTTTTGTCATACGTGGAGGTACTGATGCATAATCGTTTGTTTTTTTCCATATTTGCCAACGAAAATAGTAGAACTAGGAGACACAGGTATAACTTATGGACTGGTAGGAATCATCTTCAGCTAAGGCAGTTTTAATTATTTAAGAGTTTGGTTGGCCTTTGGAATGGGTTATCTTCAGACGTTGAAAAAGCAATACATAAGAGTTTAGATAAAAAGCTTGAAAAGTGTATGAATGATAACGACTGTCTTTAATTATTTTTAAATTATTCTAATTTGGTTTAGAAGATGACACAACCGAGATTGACTAATGTTTTTCGAAAATGCGATGTGAATAGTGTCATTGTGTGTAGGTAATACTGCACAATCTACGTTGTGAGAAAATTAATAAATTGTTAAAAAGAAATATTTCCAGATTATTTTATTGTAATCATGTTACCGAAAATCATTATTGAGTTAATTTAATATCTAAGAGTTCGTTTCAATTATTCTACAGTATCATCCTTTTTCCAGGATGATTTAATTGATTGGTAAGAAAAGTTAATTAACTGATAAATTACTGATTTAAACTGATTGTATTAATTATATATTGATTATATTCAGTGAAGCTTTGTTCGTAAGATTATATCTCTTTCTGGATTGATTCCTCTGTAGCAAATCTGTCTTGAATTCTGTTGGTGTTGTTTCATCATTTGAAAAATAAAATCCAATACAAAATTTTGTATTGTCTGTCTTGAATTCTGTTGGTGTTATTTCATCATTTGAACAATAAAATCCAAAACAAAATTTTGCAATACATTTAATACAATAAACAATACAATTTAAACTGTTCTTAATTTATTATCTTACAATTTTAAACATATATAAATACACAAATTATTATTTATAATGAAAAATCCATTTTATGTTATTTGTATTCATTTCTCTTTCCGATTTACAAGAGACAGGGTTGTGAAGCGTATTTTTTTTGTTTTTATTATCATATTGTTGATTTCTGTGATATTTTTTTGGTTAATACTGACGCCATCTATTTCTAAAATTTCGTCACCGGGATCAAGGATCCCGGTGAGCGAAATCAATGTTTCGCAATTTCTCAGACGAGTCACGTAAACACCTGAAACTATTAAAACAATATATATATATATATTTATACACTTTATAGTGATTTTTGCTATTTAGTCTATCTTCTTTACTAAAATTCGTCTATGAATTGCTAACTTGCTTTGTTCAACAATGTTAGTGAGGTAAGACACGAATACAAAATAGCTTGAAAACATATTGTCCGTATAAGAAAAGAAAATGTTTTAATATTTAGATCGCGTTAACCAGTTAAAATCCTTCCTCTTTTCTTTTCACAACAAAAACATTCCTTAAAGTAACAACAGATCAATGAAAGACACATGGAATAGCGACTTACAACTATGTAGGCATGATAACGCAATTTTTTCTAGACTCTGTTATATAACTGTTGGTAATACAATGTGCTCTGAGCAAATTGGTCCTTATCGACTGTGCTCAATTCGTATATTTATTACATTACTTATCCCTCAAATTATGGACTTGTTCTTGGCTGTTAACTTCAGGAGGGAAAACAACATATTAGGTCATATCGAATAATTTCTATGTTTTTACCTATTGAAACTGTTAAATGGGCAGGATGTTGCTCTGGAGAAGGCTGAAAAGGACAATGGTCTTATTGAGTAATTAACTTCTATCTTATAAGTTTAAAACCTGGAACTGCTATGCGCAGTTATTCTATAGGTGGCTTTGAGTGAAGAATATGCTAAACCATACATTAGTCAATCTGTTACGACAATTCGGGTGAATCTGTGTGTGTGCGCGTTTAATCTTAACAAAGGACTATCTGCACTATGCTCACCCTAACTATTTTACAAACTTTATTTTTCAAACCATATTAAGCGCAAAGTGTAAAACTAATAAAGTTTGTTTGTTTTTGAAATTCGCACAAAGCTTCACGAGGGCTATCTATGCTAGACGTTCCTAATTTAAAGTGTAATACAACAGGGAAGGCAGCTAGTCATCACCGCCCATAGCCAACTCTTGAGCTACTCTTTTACCAACGAATAGTGGGATTGACCGTCAGTTATAACAGCCCCACGGCTGAAAGGGCGAGTATGTTTGGTGTGACGGGGATTCGAACTCGCAACCCTCGGATTACGATTTGAATGTATTAACCACCGGGCCAAGTCGGGCTCAAAACTATTGAAGCGAAATTTTAGAACGTTAAGATAAAATTGTTTCAGTTACGATGCAAAACCTGCTAGACTAAATAATTAGATTCAAAATACAATAACAACAACTTCTACACTAGTTAAATCCTGACTTTAATAACAACATCATATCGACCTTTAATACGACATCATCATCATCAGTTCAAAATTGTTGTTATTGTAATTTTAAATTAACCGTTACCTTATTTTCTGCCGGATTATGCCACGATAATTTTGTTTCCCTATAAATAATTAACTTAAAAATTATAAATTGAACACATAATCCTATCGTCTTTCTTTACATTTGCACTCGACCCGGCATGGCCAAGCGTGTTAAGGCGTGCGACTCGTAATCTGAGGTTCGCATCCCCGTCGCGCTAAACATGCTCGCCCTTTCAGCCGTGGGGGCGTTATAATTCAACGATCAATCCCACTATTCGTTGGTAAAAGAATAGCCCAAGAGTTAGCGGTGGGTGGTGATGACTAGCTGCCTTCCCTCTAGTCTTGCACTGCTAAATTAGGGACGGCTAGCACAGATAGCCCTCGAGTAGATTTGTGCGAAATTCAACAACAAACAAACAAACTAGATTTGCACTCACAACATATATTAACCATCTTGATGTTTGGTGAAGGGACCTCTGACGTGTTTTATATCAAGAGCAGATAAAAACAAAATGAATAGTAACAAATATTTTTATTTCTTGCCGTTCAAGTTCTTACTTCATGCTGTGTTGTATCCTACAGATTGTATAATTATTTTCGTGATTCGTGTCATGTGCACGATTCACTAACGTCACGGCAGTACAAATTGCAATGCTAAGCGTTTCTTCTTAAGTGACAACATTTTAGTGTCTAGTAACTAAGTTATAGACAGACAACACACTACCATAAAGTGGTGTAAATGATTAAAATGGGTGATCTCTCCAGGTCATCTTTTACTGTAATAATAATAATAAAAGAAACGCTATTCTGATACATACAAGAGACTGCTTACCATTACTGTTGTTTAACATCCCCTTAGCAATAAAGAATCCATATGGCTTATTCCCAGACTTTACTATTTCCACAATACGTTTTCCATTCTTTTGAAATTCAATGACACGACCAGTCGTGTAACCCCCAATGGGTGTGCTATCGATTTTGCTCTCTTCATTATCATTGCTACAAGAGTGTGTTTTGGAGAGAAAAATGTTGTTAAAGCACAGATTGTTGTTTCCCTTTTATACAAGCATAGATTAAAAAGGTGAGACATCCAATTACTGTCATGCCACGCGGATGATAGTAAGAAATAAACAAAAAAGAAACTACGACATGGCTGTTCAAAGACGTCCAATGAAGCTGTATGACATACAAAGTCAATACAAGTTTAAAGTTTAATATAAAACGTATTTTAAATTAGAAATCGTCGATTACCCAAAGGACATATTAAAATCTGTTGCATTTTTCACATCACTGTTCCTTCAAACAGATCCTTTCAGAGATTAAAAGATAACATTAATTTATACTTATTATATTCTACTTGGACGGGCCAGCAGTAGCTGATATTCAGTATGCTGGATTGCGTTTCTCAGTGTTTAATATTCGAGCCACAATGCAGCTAAATACAGCCCGTAATTTCGGTTGTGCTCGCGTTATAGTAATGACAGTCAGTCCCATTATTCGGGTCTATAAGAGATGGCTAAAGTTTCTTATGGCAATGAGTAGTTGGTCAGTTGTTTAGAATTAGGAATGTTAAGTGATTCTGACTTGCCATTTAGCCCTTGTCAGCATAGAATATCCATCAATTGAAAATATTGGTATCAAGCTACTGAGAGACTTTCCAGAAGAGTTGGAAAATTAAGAATTCTCAGTTTTCAACCTGAGAATATTCGTGTTGAAATGAACGAGAGTCTCATGCAAAAAGAAAAAGAAAACGCCTACTAAATGTCAATTGGATGTTCAAGTTATTCACCCTCTAGACATTTAGTCTCAGGTAAAATAGAGTTAAATAGTCAGTATAGCTTTCACTCGTATGAGAAAAAATATTCAAAAGGCACACAACGTTGTCCACAAAGCCATTTATCGCAATAGCTTTAGTGCTCATCCTTCGGGTAAACTGTAGTAGTAAGAAATGTATGTTCCTGAGAGGGCCGTAAGAAGCGATAAGTTCAGTCAGACTTTTTTTTTAAAGCTATACATTACGTTGAGTATATGTAGTATGAAAATACGGTATCCTAGTTAATTCATAAAAACCTAGAACTTACGAGTCGTGACACCAGGACTGGTCGAGAGGATCTGTCATTCTTTTCTGCTTGTTCTGATGTTTGCGACGAAACACACTACTGAGGCTGTTCTGTATCCTCTCCATAAGAGTTCTTTTCTTCAGGACAAAGTCACTGGAATAGAAGCAATACTTACAAATAATTAATTTGTCATAGTATATTTACACAAAATTGAATTGTATGAGAGAAGATCAATATTTATTTAAATGATTTGTGTTATATTGATAAATCAGTACCTTAGTGTTAATCGTTAACAACTTAGATAAAATTGGTAAATATCACGATCCACACTAAAACAATTATTGTTCAGACAATATAACAGTATGAACAGTATTTCAATAACTACTAGATCTGTCGTGTATCAGTCAAACTGTGAAGTCCTGGTATTATACAGAGGTTCTCGATAACAGTGAATATTGCAGATGTAATGGAGTTAACATATTCTTCTCTGCTCTCATTCACAAGTTACTATAATACCCACACTAAAATTACTTATAATGAAAAATGGTTGCAATTGTGTATAGAGACAAACAGTAGTTGAGGTTCGTCAAATGATTATTAAACGTACTTGAATATTTATATGGTGGAATAGATAACGAATTATGGTTATTATAGGGTCACATAAAACATGTGTTACCAAATTCGTCTGCTTGAATCAAAAATACAAGAATTAAGATCCCAAAACAAATTATAAGTGAAAACGACTCTACAAGATGTTGACGGCAAAGATGATATGACAGGTAGCGTTTAACTGGTTTTAGCCAAGCAGCAAAGGTGCAATGTACTTGAAGAAATACATAGATTATGTAAGTAACTATGAAACCTAATTATATCATTGGATTACATACTTTTCATTGAATTTTAAGTTAACAGTTTTTCTGTTTGATAACAGATTATAATCATCAATAGTACACATTCTTATCAAAACATAAGTTCACTATGGTGAGATAAAAACAACTAAGAACAACAATATATAATATACATGAACTGTTACATATTTGGTAAGAAACTATTTTAAAATATTTTTATAATTTTAAATTTTTTTCGATAGTTAGTCTATTTGATTTGGTTTCATTTAAATTTTGCGCGAAACAACACGTAGGCTATATACACCAACCATCTTTTCAGCAATTGTAGTCTAAAGGAAAGACACCTAGTCAACACCAAACACTGTCAACTATTGGGTTACTCTTAGATCAACGAATAATGAAATTGACCGTCATATTTTAATTTTCCTTCCGGCTAAACGAGTTGAATGTGTTTGGTGTGACAGGAGCTCAAAACAGCTTTCCGGGTATTGTGAGCAGAGCGTCCTGGCAGCCACTTAGCTAAAAGTCAGGATTTACTTGAGAATACATACCTTTTGGGCATGAAAATCTCCGAAGGAAGTAATTCTCCTTGTTCATTACAGCTTTTATTGTTGATTGCCCAAGATTCACCTAAGTTAAGATAAAAAAATGCTAATTTCTACAAAATTAAATCTAAACTAGTTTTGCTTTGATATCTAGTAAGGAATCTACTAGATTAAATAATTAAATTCAAAACACAATAACAGCAGCTTCTACACGAGGTAAACTATGACTTTAATAACTACATCGTATCGTCCTTCCTTTTTTTTTAAGTTCGTGCAAAGGTACACAAGGGCTATTTTCGCTGGCCGTTCCTAATTTAGCATTGTAAGACTAGAGGGAAGACAGCTAGTCATCACCACCCACCACCAACTTTTGGGCTACTCTTTTATCAACGAATAATGGGATTGAACCTCACATTATAGCGTCCCCACAGCTGAAAGGGCGAGCATGTTTGGTGCGACAGGGATTCTAACCCGTAACCGACAGATTACGAGTCGAATGCCTTAACCCACCTGGCCATGGCGAACCTCGTTCTTTGATATGGCATCTTTATCAGTTCAACCTGTTTGTTATTGTAATTTCAATTTAACGGTTACATTATTTTCTGAGGGATCATCTCATTATATTTGTCTCAATAATTTTGTTTTCCCTTTAATGAATCAAACTGAAATTAATCAACTGAACATATCATCCCTTCATATTTAGTTAGATTTGCACTCACGAAATATATTAATAAATTAGATGTTTGGTGAAGAGTCTTCTAACGTGTTTTGTTTCAAGAGCATACAAGAATAAAATGAAGGTAAAAAATGCTTTTATTTCTTGTTTTCAAGTTGGTATCTCATTCTGTTTTGTATCCTACAGATTCTATAATTATTCTCGTGATTAATGACATGTACACGTTTTACTATTATCACGGCATTACAAAATGCAATGTTAAGCGTCCCTTTTGTCACAACCTCTGGAGGAACTGATTTTTCTTGTAGCTCACAGAAGGTGTCACTGATTGCCCTAGGAAAAATGTGGTATCCTGACAAAGGCAAATTTTTTTCAGTAACATTGTGATTGGTTTTGTCTGATTTTAAACCTGAAGAGAAAATAATATAAAGCTGTTTTCATTAACAATTTGACTTCTAAGAAATTTTAACTGGTATCTTTACGAATTATTCCATGTTATACGCACACAGATATTTAAATACATGTATGTAAGTTATGAATAGAACGATTATTTTTGGTTTTAGAAAGTGAATCCTACAATCACTGAACTCACAAAGAAGATTTAGAACTGAATTGCACTACTTAGAAAATGTAGTACTACCTAAAGGTTTAGCCAAACTTATATAATAGGGCTTGTATTAACGTTCAAAACCACACAATATATTATAACAACCAAATCCATTCTACCGGCATACCATTTCATGCTCTCTTCTAGTCTTACACTACTAAATTAGGGATGGCAGCGCAGATAGCTCCTGTGTAGCTTTACGCGAAATTAAAACAGAAACAAACAAACCATTTCATACCAGAAATTTCTTATGAAATTACCAGCCTCTTTAAAAATGGAAAATGATATTAAAGCTTGAAATAATATAAACGTCTTATTCTCTAACCCTAAATAACTACTAATAAAGGAACAAAATATATCATATACGTAGAATCCCATAGGAATGTATTGTGAAATATAATAGACAAATATCACATTTCTTGTAACTAAATCATAAAAATAATATAAAGGTCATATGAGTAGTGATGAATTCCAGATATCGTTTTTAATATGCCAGCCATTTGAGCCTGGTCACAAAATACCTTGTAACTGTACACTTATCTCGTACGCTATCCTGCAACTGAAAACGAAAATATACTGTTTAGAAACTACAGAGATCAACAAACCAAACGGCATTTCTCCAAACCGTGATAATGTCTCTAGCAATATCAACCATATTTCGCTTCGTTCATTCACCAACCATAGACTTTACCAACCTTGACATTTATATATAATCTTTTCATTGTACCTTTTGTATATATACCATGTATTTCTTTGCTAAATACCATATCTGAAGAAGACAGACAGACCAACACTCTTTCGAAAAGCGTTGTACGTTCTCCCCAAACTAAATCACTTCATTATATATATAGATTGTTTTTTACCAACTCATTGCTTTACTGAGCCTAAAGTACTTCTTTACTGAAGCATTAAAAGGAATGTTTCTTGTGTCTTATGTTGCAGGTTTAATTATTATTTTGTTTAACGTGTTGAAAATCACCAAATATCTCAACCTATATTTTAATCGATAACAAAGATAAATCAGATTTTAGGTAATACAAAAGTAACATTCGGTAAATATAAAATATTTAAATGTATAAATATGACTTTCTACGTGGAAGAAACTGTAATGGAGAAACAAAACGTGATCTAAAATATTGTATACATTAACATGTAGAAGATATGAAAATATTAAAATTTTGGTCATAGCAGAGTGTGTACATGAACAAAATACAGTATAAAATATTGTGTTAAGCATGAAGTATTAGAGTCAATGATATCCGGGAACAATTGGAAATAGCAAAAAGTGAACAGATTTAATGAATCATGAAATAGAGACACATTTCTTTGTGAGAATATGACGAGACTTGTAATAATTTTTTTTTTAAATCTGAAATACGCTTATTAGACACGCTACGGGAATGCTTCTGAATGTTAAAAGTGTAAGAACTCAAAAGGTGTTCACACTCCCAACTTTCGTGTTTAGCCTAGTATAATCAATAACAGCACGTGAGGGTGATGTTTAATTCAAATGTTCGTTGAGACGTACATCTATAGGATAAGACTAATATAAATGATTTCACTTTTTTAATCCTTCATTACCCAATTGTGGTGTTGGTTGTAAATTAGCGATTCCACTAAGTTTGCAGAATTGATTGGCTGTGATGTGAGATTCGATTTTTGTCCTATTATGTCTGTGTGTAGTCTATTCCAGTTGTCAGATTATTTTATATTCTATCATGAGGTGACAATAGCTCATTATCATTTAAAACACAGTCCAAAATATGTTGATTTGTTTCCAAGCTTACTAAAGAAACCTAGCTGTTAGATTGCGACGAGATGATGAACAAGATTTTCCTTTGTCTTCAATGTGTTTGGCTTGTAATAAATATGGTTTCCTTTCTACATTTTGATCCTTTTTAACTAACTTTCGTTTGGTAAGAACATGGTTAGGTATACAGAGTATAAGATATGTGTTAGTTTTCTAATGTCCAGGATTTTTCTCGTGGTTCTCTATAACTATGGCTTTAAATATTAGGCTCATGTAGTCTTTATTTGCTCTGACAAGAAAAGAGTTGAAGATGTTTATTTACAACTTGTACATGATTAGTCGCTTTTATCAGATGAATATGCCGTGTGTATATTGAGTTTTCAATTGAATTAAATGTGACTTTTTTTCTTCTACTTCAATAATTAAGTTTTGAAAATTATTGTTAACTGATGATAATGCTGCTTTGCTTCTAAAACTATTAGACCGGATCTTTAAATATTTTAGACTGTTAAATATTTAACAGCCAAAAGGGAAATGTTACTGTGACGATTGTTCTCCGTTAAATCGCTTGAGACTACTATTTGAATTGTTACATCCTGATGGATATGATACTGGAAGTTGTATACAATTTGTACAAAATATATAATTATTGCCACTATTGCGGCATGTAGCTTGATTATTTAAAAGTTTGAAACGAAACTCAGATTCAGTTTGCTTTCGTGAAGATAAACCAACTGTTTAGTTTTTTACTAAGACATCCGACTTTGTTTAGTGCTTGAAAAGGAACAAGAAGTTCAGTTTTAGAAAGTGGAAATTCATGTGTTGAAATAAATATATTGATATGAAATATTTTCTTTGCAGATTTCTTTTCTCCGATTTTGAATTGAAATTGCTTGAGAAATCTTTTGTGGTTGTTCTGGCGAAGAGAAGTAACTGAACTTAGGTTGTTTTTTTTTAATTCCATACTTTCGATGCTTGTATTGCAGTTTTGCAATCTGTGCAAATTTGATAAGTGGGAGGTAGAGGCGGTTTTGTTCTTGGGTCTACTATATGATAAAATAAATATTTTAGAAAATCATTTCACAAATTTTAAAAGATTTTGCTGGTACTTTTAATATTAGACAACCAAAAAATAGAGATATTTTACCTTTTTCTTTGGAGCTTTCCTTAGGCTTGATCCAAGGTATTCTTTTTTTGTTATTCTAATGAAACAAATATATATATTTAACCAAATTTCTGTGTCTTTATAAAGTTAAGATAAAGATACACAAATAGCTCTCTGCGTTCTGCCTATGACGGGTATCGAAACCAGATTTCTAACGTTGTAAGTCCGTATATTTACCACTTGCCCCTGGGAGTAATATCCAAAATATCGAAAAGATTTTCTTATGGATATGAATACCAAAATACTGGAATATATGACTTTTATTTCCTTGTTTTACCGGTTTAATAAGTTTCGTCTTTCAAGAAATAATTACACAGAGAATCTTCGATATCCGTAGTGAGCAGAGCAAAGATAACCAGTTGTGTAAATTTGTTCTTAATTTCAAAATATCAATCATTTAATTAACGGTTGTCTCCTTTTAAATTGCTAGTAGTGAGGGAGCAGAAGAAACTGGTTGAGTACAGCCACCAGGAACTGTGAAAAGTTCCTGAGACTTATAGATATGAAAAAGTAAGTTAAAGTTTGAAATTATATCATAAACAAATTGTATTTTTATTATAACAACAAAAATATAATTGGAATAATATATTAATTTTAAAAGGAAAACATACTAAGTAGCTATTTTTTAATAAATAGTTTATATGTGGACTGTATGATGTGTGTACATAAGGCCAGCATATATATTTATTTCAGATTGTTTGTGTTTAATTCAGAAAACGGTATTTGCATGTTTTGTTCTTATCGCAGATTCGTGGTAAAACGGCCCGGTTTGGCCAGGTGGTTAATGCACCCGTCTTGTAATCTGAAGATCGCAGGTTCGAATCTGCGTTACACCAAATATTCTCGTCCTTTAAGGCGTGGGAGCGTTATAATGGGACGGTGAATCCCACTATTCGTTAGTGAAAGAGTATTCAAAGAGTTATTAATAGTTTTCATAGTAACATTTAATGTAAATATTAATCTGTCTTTCTTATAAATCAAAAATGATGTGCCAAATCTACAGTCTGCCGCTGGTACAGCGGAAGCATTCAGACTTACAAGACGATAACGGGGTTCTCAAATCTCCCGGTAGACTCAAAAAATAAGCCGATGTGGTTTTGTTGTGAGGAAAACACATTTTTAGAGTTTAAGGTTGCTTCGGTAAGTATGAAAAAACAGAACCACAGTTATTAAAATGTTAATATTATTTTTAGCGAAAATGAAATTTATTAATATAATTCACGTTCAATTCAAATTTACATCTGATTTCATTTTGTGATAATCGGAAAGAAAATGCGTTAACAACTCGGCCCAACAAAACTTCTAATGTAGAAACGGCCAGGTAATGAGGGCGTTCGACCCTCTATACATCGGTAAAATAGTAAACAAGAGTTTGACATATGGTATTTCCCATAATGCACTTATTAATGTTTCGTTTGCGTTTATGGCATAAAATTCGTAAATTTATTCTGAAACTCGATGCAACGAAACGCTGAATACAAGAGCAAAAGTAGGCTGAAAAAAACATGGTGACAAAATATAATAGCATAAACAGCCTTAACTTCTATAATAAGTGAAGAGAGAACAGGCATGGAAGTGTTCGAAGTGGTGTCCTCACAACAACAGATACTGGCGATGGTTGTAAGAATAATAATAATAATAACTTTTCTTAAGAGAGAGCTGTTAAAACATCCGAAATAATGTCTCCAAAACAACAGCTGAAGAAATGGCACATTATACGACAGAAGGTTTAAAAATCCAGTTCAAGTCCTTCCTAAGTTTCAGACAGAGCCGTTCTTTATTTACAACTGTCAAATAGATGCAGACAACTATTAGCAGTAGTTACCACTCTTACGTAACTATTTTAACCGAATAACGACACTGATTAAGGTAGTTAAAACACCCTTCAGTTAAAAGTATGGAACGTATTCAGCGATACATTGTGCTCGAACATGGGGCCATCAATTAGTGAACACCAACACTAGACATTAAACAACACCTAGCATTTCTACCACGTATAGTAATTTGTAAGACCCGAAGAAATTTTACGTAACTTGTGGTCTTTTATGTCATGATGTAATTAGTATAGGTGTTTTCTTGTTGTAATATTTTCTTTTTACTAAAATTCACAAAAACCTCATTGCATATACTGCTTACTTCGCATATTATAATAAAACATATTCTTTAGATCTATTCCAAGTTGCATTGTGTCTCTGTGTTAGGAAATTCATATTCGTAGTCGTGTTTTAATTCCCGTCTCGTGTAAAATATACTCAAAATTAAACTAGCAAAACACTTCGTTTCAGTCAGAGCTTTAAAGTTGGTAAGATACCAAATGTATTTTAGTTTATGTAGAGTTTTCTCATTAAATTATTATAGACATATTTCTACAAAACAGATTATGTCTCTCAAACTTTTACATGAAAAGATGAAATGAATACAAACAAAGTATATCCATATTCACAACTTACAGGCATGATTTCTCTTAACATGTATCCACAAGGGCAGTTGATGTTATTTTGTGGTGCCAAATATACTAAATAAAAAATTAAATAAAATTGTAAAAAGTATCAACATAACCATCTTCATGAAAATATTTAAGGTGTTTTATTTGTGTTTGCACAGGAAGTTTTTATGACGATAGGTAAAATTCTCCATTTTTTTTCTGTTGAAGTATAAATTTACTTTTAAATCACAAGTAATGTTTACAAATCTAAATGATCAATTAGTTAAATGTATTGAGTTGGAATGTTTAAATCACACCACTACTAAATAACATTTATCAGTCTCATGTCTGCTTTATATCCACGGCCAACATCTTTGATTAATTTGAATATTTTCACCCAAATTAATACAAAAGACTAGAAACTATGTCTAAGAATTATGAAAAACATTCCAATAGAGTAACTTGGCCCGGCATTGCCAAGTGTGTTAAGGCGTTCGACTCGTAATCCGAGGGTCGCGGGTTCGAATCTCGGTCGCACCAAACATGCTCGCTCTCCCAGCCATGAGGGCGTTATAATGTGGCGGTCAATCCCACTATTCGTTGCTAAAAGAGTAGCCCAAGAGTTGGCGGTGGGTGGTGATGACTAGCTGCCTTCTCTCTAGTATTACACTGCTAAATTAGGGACGGCTAGCGCAGATAGCCCTCGAGCAGCTTTGCGCGAAATTCAAAAACAAAAACAAACTTATATCTGCTTTATAGTTACGGTCAAACTGTCCTTCATTTCAAATAATGTGTTAATACCAATACCAGCCGACTTTAGAATACATTTTTCTCAAGTGGGTTTTTACTCATCATGAATCAGTACAACGATTTCTTGCTGGTTTCATTTTCACAAATTTTCTTTCTACTATACAGTATTACATTAGAAATGGCTCCTATCAAGAACTCGTACAACCCAAATTAAAAGGACATCTGTATTAGTTTTACATTATGATTTTATTTCCTACAGATACAATCGTACCGCTTTAGCCTCTCCAATCGTAATTAACAGAAGCAGTGACTGAGGGTTTTTCGGTTGGAAACAAGTGGTGTAAAGAAACTGCTGTATTATTTCGTTTCTTGATATAATAGTACATGTTTTTTTCACATTTGTTAGAGATAAAATAAATTTTTCATACATTTGGGTTGGGTTTTGACTGCAAATATAATTAAGTAAAAATAATATTTCTTAATGTTAATTCCATAATAATATCTTACTTCTCTGTGTATAAGATGAAATATAAATATTTGTTAGGCTTCGTTGTACTTGATGAAATTTCTGAAATTCTTTTTCCTACGTTTAACGTTGCTTAGATACTACTCTATAGTATAATCAGTATTGACGTCATTACTTGTACGTCATTGTTGAATTCTACTTAGTAGATGTCCAATCACAGTCGTAGAAAATATGCCGGTAACAATACATATATGTTATTCTTTTTTTTAATGAGTGTTTTCCCACAAGACATTAAAAGAAAAAAATTTGATAAATATTAACAAAGAATTGGGAGTTCGAATCCAACCGTCACATAACATGCTCGCTCTTTTAGTCTTTCATTCATAAGGACGTTATAAAGTTTGGTAAATCCCATTTTAGTCCCTCAAGAGTACGAGCCAAGTACCTTAAGCACCAAGGTATGCCAGGTCTCTACGTACTAAAGAAAATTAGTGACGAAGGTATACGATTTTTATGTAGAATTTATATAATTGGAGAAGTTAGAGGCAACGAAAAGAATTGTAGATTATGGGAAATGGAAGCACTAGTTAGAGGATGAATAATTTATTAATATGAAAGGGATATATCAGATAACAATGCTTTTCAGGAAGATAGAAAGAGTGCTATTAGTATTAGAGTAAAAAATAACGAATTTACTTGTTATGAACCTATTATGTTGACAAACAAATTTCAGAATTTGGATTCTGCATATGAACTGTTGGAGAAAATGAAAACAAAAGGATCAGAGAAAGATATGGAAGTTGTAGGTGATTTATCGACAAGATATATGGTTAGAATAATCTGTTGGGTAAATGAGGACAAAATAATTAGATTATGCTATGTGGGAGAACAGGTGGAGAATATAACCAAGAATTAACTGTGTAAATGAAGTTATAAGTAGGTCACTAGGGTTAAATGTTAGGTTTAGGTTTTAATGAGTAAACGGTAAGGATGAGCAAACTGACTGGACTTGTATCGATCAAGTTCATAGGAAGAAGGGAGCTTTGGAATGGGTGGTTTACATTTAAATACTGTAGCAGCTGGCTTGTTTTCTAAGACTATTAACTCAGCTATAAAGGAGGTTTTACACTAAACTAAACAGTAGTGAGGGCCAGAAAGAACTTAACACAAAAAGAATAAGAGGAAATGAAAAATTTAGCATGGTAAGTTAGTACAGAAGTAGTAGAAAAGGATAGACTTTATTGTTACTGTTGTAATGCTAGGAGTATAAGAGAAAAAGTATATGATTTTGAAGCACTGGTATTGAAAATAAATTTGGAAAAATTAGTTTTTTGAAGGAGATGTTTCTAAATGATGTCCATAAATTTACAGAAAAAGATTCATTAGGAATTTTGAGTAATTCTTCTAAATTTTAATTCTAAGTTGAAAATTGGTAGACACTTTCAAAAGTTAGAGTTTACTAGGGATTGATTAAATATAACTGTTCTCATCTTTGTTCACAACTAATTATACAGTGAACATCATTTCATTTTTATTAAACTTTTTTGCTACTGTGTTGTCTTAATGGATTACACTGACTATGTTACGAGTTTTCATTCTTCTTCATGGTTTTCCTTTGTCTGTAAAGAAACAATGTGTGGATGATGCTTTCACTGAAGCTGCATTTTTCAAGAATTTAAAAAGACAATCATCTTTTTCTTTTACAGATCCTGCTGACCAGAGACAGTTAAAGGTCACATGTATGCTTTCCTGCAGGCATTTTAGAAATGGTCCTGTCTTAAATGAAGATTTATATGTAAGCATATCCAAACCTTTTTAACTACTTCAAAAGAATATTGAATATGTATGTCTGCATACTGTTCCATTGTATACAATGTCCCATGCTATTGGTTCCTTTTGAGTGCTTCTTGAAGTAAATTTTGATTTTGTGATCCTTTCATTATTTCAGCACTGGATTCCAGTTGTATGTGAATAGAACTTAACATTCAACATTTTCATGGACTGAAATGTATTTCTGATGGATACTTCCTTTCACACTTCTCACCCTTTCTTTAATGCATCATTTCTTGCTCTTATAATGATGGTTGAATACAGAGGGAGTGAGCTGTGCTATTAATGAGTCACACTTTATATAGTGGAGGATTTTCATGTACTTATTAGTATGCAGCAATGTCATGTATAAACATGAGCTTAGGTGACAGTCTTAAGGATGGTGGGAAGTGAAAACATTTGTATGAAGAGGGCAGAACTGAATGAGGAAATTATGTGTGACTGGTCACTTATTTGTCACCAATACAATTTCAGTGTATTTAAACAAATTGGAAAATGCTTACATTAAAATGAAATTCCTGTACCTCAAATTTGAAGGCATTTGATGCTCTGTATTGTGGAAATATTTTGGTTTTTCTAGCAGTGTAGAAAATAGATGAGCAAACCTTCACAAATATAAAAAAAATTGTGTAAGCAAATTGAAAAATATGTCAGTGAGATAGAAGTGGGATGGAATGAACATGTCTTTGTGCACAGACTGGCATTATGGGAAGGTGAATTTGCAGAAAGTGCAGAGAAAACCTGTGAAAGGAATTGTTAGTTTTATCTTTATTGTTGTAAATGTAACATTTTAATGTGTTTTTTTTTTTTGGCTGGGATGGTTGAACTGTGTTAAATTCAAGTAAATGACTTATTATTTATCACAAATGTACTTTTGTTAAAATGGTTGTGTATGTTGTTTGAAAAATATTTGTTTTATGTCATTTAATTAGAGATGTAGTACAGAATTTGTGTGTTGCAGTGTATTTGTCTTACTGTGGCTTATATATCATGATGTGATAAATAGAAAACTATAATAGATCTATGATCTGACATTAAATGCAAGTCTTTAATAGTCTTTTGTCAAAATATCAAAGATTGTTTGTTGTTACTCAATAATTGTGATGACCATTGATGCATATTACCCCCAAGTAAAACATATTTAACCGAAACTACTACAAATTTAAATATGCAAAATGATATATACAAATACACTTATGATAGTTATCTAATTATGATGTTGCATTAATTTCATTCTTGAAAGTTAAAAAGGCCTCATTTACTTAATTTGATATCAATATATTATACTTGTTGATAACAGAGTTCAAATCAGTTTATATATGATACGGCACGGCATGGCCAAGGGCATTAAGGCGTGCATGTGACTCGTAATCTGAGGGTAGTGGGTTCACATCCGCATTATAATGTGACAGTCAATCCCACTATTCGTTGGTAAAAGAGTAGCCAAAGAGTTGGCGGTGGGTGATGATCACTAGCTGCCTTCACTCTAGTCTTACACTGCTAAATTAGGGACAGCTAGTACAGATAGCCCTTGAGTAGCTTTGTGCAAAATTCCAAAACAAACAAACAAACAAATTTATAATATACATAGGTATATATATAACAAGCTTACACTTAGTTGTAATGTTATTTGTAAAACTATTCTGCAATATTTGTAGTGCTTATTTCTGTAGCCTAACATAAAGAAACAACAACATTTCAGCAAATATTGAACATTTCCATTATTACTTGTTTTTGCATTGAAGTTTTTGAAGTTATATTTATTTTAGTATAAAAAAACAAAATGTTTGATACTCAAAAGAACCTTGTTTTCTACAGTAATAGAGAGTGCGCTAGCCTTGGTTTTATAAGCACTGACAACTGTGTTTTAATGCTAAACTACCAATATTTTTATGCAAACATAGACCTTTTAATTAAATATAAACCATAAGGTAAATTTTAAAATTAAAATCTAATCATTCTGATAAAACGTATTCTCAAGTTTTATACAAATACATGTTTGCTATGGTTGAATAAAACACAACAAAAAATGCCATTTGTATGATGTATTTAGTTAAAGATAAATATTTTTAGCTTTGTTACTTTAGTATTTGTCCTTTAGCAGCATTAGAAGTGAAAGACAAATTTCCATGAAATGGTTATAATTTAATGACAAGTAGTAAATTGAATGATAGCTTGGTTCATATTTATTTTAAGACTTAAAAGTTTGTTACTTACAAAAGTTAGGATTCTTTTCTTTTGTTATATGCATATAGATGATTGTTATTAAATAAATTATGTTATATTAACTCCCATTACAGAAGTTTTAATAGTTGTTGATGTTTTGAATTGGATATTAGGATTTCAAAATTATTATGGAAGAAGCTCATTAAAATATCAAATATCTACTCATAACCCTATAAAATTAACAAAAATTGAGTGCTAAAACTTGCTGTAAAGTCTGTCTTAAGACCTCGTTCACAGTTAAAAGAAGAAAAATATATGTGTGTATATAAATAAGATCTACGCTAAATATTTTCACAAAATATTTTTACAATGTGAAATTATTTTTCAAATTTTGTTTTAATTCGACTGTTTCCTCATCATATCAGTCAGTTCATCTTATATTGGTGTTGCAAATCATATACTAGAAAATTAATTTCTTGTTTGTGTTAGGATATGCCCTAATATTTCATATTAAATCGTAGACAAAGTGTTAACTTTGTCTTTACCAAAGTAGTATTAACATTTTTAATGTTTGTTCTTAGAAGGGGGGGGGGATAAATGAAGTTAATGCAGTTGATCTGGCATTGGGGTTTTAAATAATATAATGCAAGATTAGTTTGCTGTTTGTGTTATTTTATTACATGCAGTATTACTGTTATTTTGCATGAAGTGGTTGGCTCTGTTCTACATTTTCTACCTTAGAGCCAGGACTTATGGCCTCTTGCTTTTGTAACTTACTTTTTTCAACTTGTTGTGTGTTTGGAAGATTTTGTTCAGCATTTCCAAGAGCTTGCTTTTACTTCTTGTTATTCAGATGAGTATCAGATGACTTTACCTTCAGACCTCACCACCTTTAACTTATTATATTTGTCTTAAACATCCTGACATTTTTCTGTTTCCATACAAGATATCAAGATTTGTGCAGCTTCTTTTCTGTGGTATTTTAATGTTGAATCTTGTTTTCATCCACAAGCTCTATCAGTAAAATCACATTTACATGAAATATGACTAGATAAGATGTTTCAGGATTATATCTGTACTGTATTGTTATGTCAAACCACAGTATTACTTTTCAGCCACAGTTTTGAATAGTGAACTATTTTACTGAAGAATTTTTGTAAATCTCCACTTTTTCTGGTATATGTAATTAGAATATATTAAACAATCAAAATTTGTAATTCTGTTTTTCTCTCTTTACTGTTGTTACAGTGTTAAGTTGTATATTCTTCATTGAGTAAATTTCTGGGGGTTATTTTAGCTCCAAGAATAAAGCAACTTTCTCAATAAAACTCCCCATGAATCATTAAGTTAGGAATTTTCTGTTCATCTCAAAGTATAGGTTCTTATTTTTTAAGAAACTATCATTCATTAAGAATACAATTAACAAACTCTTGTTACTTTTATGGTTTGTTTTCTTTATTTGAAGACTCATTATTACACATTTCATTTCTCATCATGTGCTACAAGACCATAAAAGGGTAAGAGTTACTAATAGAGAAGAGCTTTGGAAATGACTAAAAACAAAGTTTAGTTATTACTCGATAAAGATTATCAACTAGTTACATGAGGAATAATGTATGGTTCTGGGATAATGTGATTAAATGTAACTTCTATACATATGGACAACATAATTGAATCTTGTTTTGATCCACAAGTTCTATCAGTAAATTTACATTTACATGAAATGTGACAAAAAATTGTATTGACTGGATAAGATCTTTGAGGGTTATATCTGTTCTTTATTGTTAACTCAAACCACAGTACTACTTTGCAGTCACAATTTTGAATAGTGAGCTATTTATTTAAAGATTTTATGTACTTCAAATTTGTTCTACTTTGTTAAAAAAAGATTTCTATCATGTCTGGACTTTGACTCACACTCTGTAAGAAAAACTACTGAATAAATAAGCAAGGTGGTCTTGTGTTGAATGAGCAATGAACTTTTTTTGTCACCTTCACTTCAAAGTACTTGCTGTAGTGATCCAAAACTTTGTAGATAAGATAACATATAACTCCCCACTAATCATTATGTTAGGAATTTTCTGTTCATCTCAAAATATTGGTTCTTATTTGATAAGAAAGTGGCATCCGTTAAGAATACAATTAACAAACTCTTGTTTCTTTTATGGTTTGTTTTTTATTATTTGAAGACTCATTATTACATATTTCATTTCTCATCATATGCTGGAAGACCATAAAAGGGCAAGGGCTTCTAACAGAGAACAGCTTTAAAAATGACTAAAAGCAAAGTTTAGATATCATTGGATAATGCAGGTTATCAGTTATTTACATGAGAAATAATTTATGGTTCTGTGATAATGAGATTTAATGTAACTTCTGTACTTACGAACATCATAATATGTGTAAAGTTTAAAAGACATAGACACAAGTCACAATTTTAGAAGTTTATTATAGTATTTTTAGATATTGTTTTCATTCATGTAAATGTTTTCACAAAGCACATTTTTTTTTACTTTTTAGAGAGTACCATTCAACATTGTATTATGTATTTGATGTCAGTTATTAAATATGTTTTTATTTTATCCTTTATAACTGATTTAGAAACATTTCATGGTAAATAAAAGTAAGTAACAGATGCAATATATATGGTGGTATTTACAAATTACAGTATGCATTTGAAAGGCTGTGCAAATACAATGTGGAAATTATACAATGACAAAAAAGAAACCTTATTTTTCACATGAGCATTGCCATGTGCTTTAATATGTTAATCTAAGTAAAACAGATATCATCAATATGCAGATATATCTTTGTAATTCATCTGGTTTTTTTTGCATAACACATTTATGTTTTACTAAAAGCTTGCTCTGATTCTTGTACTTACATATGATAGATTTTGAATTTTATTTAGTATTCCTTTCTCAATATTGGGTCAGTCGAATTAATGAGTTACATGCATGCTGGATTCAGTTGTATTTGGTCACAAATTATGGCAATTTTTGTGCGTGAGAAGACCTTATACAAGCCTTTTTATGTTTTGAGAGTGTACAGTAGCAATAGTAAAATATCCAATTGGGTCAAATGTAACTCAAATCCATAAGTATTGAACATTATTGTTAAATGTATCATATTCAAGTGTCACAAATAAATAAAAGAAGTTTTAATTTGTATAGAAACAAAATATACATAAATTAATTAGAACCAAGAATATCGTTAGCAAAAATATTGTTAAGTAAATTGTTGTTCTTTTTTATATACAAGTCTGTTTTATATATATATATATTTTGGAGTGAAAACAACAGGTATCCTGTATTCATATTTATGATTGGCCTTCCTGCTCCTTTGTTGTTTTTTTTAACTTGCAGTCAATGTTTTATTCCCTTCAGTGTGGATTCCTGTACTTCCTGTAATGGGACCTTCCATGGAAGGTTCTGTTCTTTCAGTTTACCTCCTCTGGGATCTAAATATCCACTCACGTATTTGCCGTGCATGGCAACCCATGAAGGGGAGGAAATAATCCTGGTGGTTGAGGTGTCCAACCCAAACACACCACTTTGGACTTGAATTCCTGAAGTTGGGCAGCCTTTGGTTGTCCTTCCTTGGATCGATCGGCTGGTTCACTTGGGCTAGGGTCAACCAAGTACCAGTGTTGGAAGTTCCCAACAGGAGTTGTGTACATTGTGTCTGATGCTGGTGTTTGGGTATAGTGCTCACGAAACCCTGACGTTGGTGCAGTATCCTTGCTTGACATTGTAGTGCGTCCCCTCGTAGGGATCCACGGTGGGTGGGGTCAGTGGGCACCAAAATTTCCTATTTTCTTATGGACCCTCCAAACAAAAATTAAATTAAAATAGTAAAAAAAGCAGTCAATAGGTAAACGTCTTGACGTTTCTGAAGAGCAATCTTCAACATCTGTACTACCTGTTGTACGTCATTTTTTATCCTACATTCACTTTCAGAGCAAACTTTCGGGCAAATGTCCCGCTTTTTTATTCAAAAGGGACTGGAGGGACTCGCTGACTCTCTAAAGTTAGAAAGGAAGCTTCGATCTGGTGACATATTAGTGGAAACATCCACATCTCAACACAGTGAAATCCACTTGAATTTAAAGGCAATTGGGGATATACCTATTGAGGTTACACCTCATGCTACTTTTAATTTATCACGAGAGCTTATTCTTGAGAGGGATTTGAAGAACATTTCCGAGCCAGAAATTCTCGCTGGTTTCTCCACTCAAGGGGTTTCTGCAGTGAGGCGTGTCTCCACTCGCAAAGATGAAGTTACATTGGCGACCAATATCTTCATTCTGACATTTACATCACTGCACCTGCCACCTTCAAAGCAAGTTATCTTAACTGCATGGTGCGGCCGTACATTCAAAACCCTCTTCAATGTTTCCAGTGTCATATGTTTGTTCACTCAAAGATGTCATGTCGTGGTTCCCTGACATGTGCTCATTGTGCTGGCAAGGACCACGATGCCTGTAAGTGTGAAACGGACCCACATTGTGTCAATTGCAATGGCTTTCACTCGCCGTACTTTCGTTCTTGCCCTAAATGGTTGAAATAAAAAGAAGTGCAGCATTTGAAAACGATTCATAACATTACTTATCCTGAGGCTCGAAAATCCACCACTTTCTTTCAGATATATATTGCTGCTGCACTTCGTTCTACAACTACAGTGGGAGAACAGAAAGATCTCTCTGTGTCTCCAGGAAAATCGTTCTCAAAACAGATGAAAAGCCTTTTGGCCTCCATGGTTATAAAAGTTGATCAATGAATTCCTACACCCATCTTTGTCCCATACATACATTCCAACAAACCCCAAAATCCACGGCCTTTAGTTCTGGGTTCAGGCATTTCTTCAGATGAATCTTCTTCTTCCACCCAAAGATGCAAAACAATCATTCGTTCGCGTCCTCAGTCACTGAAATCCCCATCCAACAACAAAGACCTGCCCAATCGCTCCAGGGCAGAATCCATGGAGGTCGATAGACCTCCCTCGACTAAGGACAGTAAGGAAAAAGACGAAGTCGTAAACAGAAGGGTTCTCCAGCCAATTCGTCTACACGTCATTAAAAATGGGCATCTTGATACAATAGAACTGTCGAGGCTTACGTTCTAATCTGGATGACATCAAAACACTGATTGCTTCCTGCTATCCTGTATTCCTTTTCTTTTAGGAAACATTTCTGAAACCTGCCGATACAGTCATCTTACAGCAGTTTTCTTTGTACAGAATGACAGTCTGTGCGATGGATGAGTGCATGGAGAGGTGGCACTGTTAGTTTATCAGCATGTACCCACCATGTACTTGTCACTCAACACTCCCTTTCAAGCGGTAGTCATCCGTGTTTCCTTGGGTCATACCATCACTGTTTGTTCTCTCTACCTGTCACCTGGAGAGACATATGATACAAACCTTAATGCTCTCATTGGACATTTGTGATCTCCTTTTTTAATCCTGGGGTACTTTAATGGACATCATCCCCTCTGGGGAAATGCTGTGATAGATAGGAGGGTTCTCTCTGTAGAGCATATGCTCTTTCATTACAATCTTTCTCTTTTTAATATGGTTTTTTTACTTATTTTCACGCACCTAGTCAGTCCTTTACTGCTACTGATCTCTCAGTTTGCTCCCCTTCATTATTCTTCCATTTTTCATGGAGGGTTGGCAAAATCCTCGAGTCAGTGATCATTTTCTATAATTTTGAGAGATTGACGGTTGTCGATGCCACTCAACCCGCATACCTCAGTGGAAGCTGGATTAGGCATACTGGCCCACTGTCACTGCTCTCGCAGAACTTGATCCTGCCATCGTCTATCAGCCATCAGTAAACGACTGTGTGGCAGCAGTAACTGACTGTATTATACAAGCAGCTGCTCGATGCATTCCTAAAACCTCGACAAGTTTTCCACTACATCCTCGTCCGTAGTGGAAACCTGCCTGCCACATGGCACAGAAAGCTTAAAAAACGGGCCTGGGATACTTTCTGTAGATATCCCAAACAGCATCACTTTCCAGCGGAACCGTGCACATGCTCGGTGGGTAAGACGTCAAAACCAGGAGGAATTTTTGATTAAGTTCACAACTGGTATATTTTCTACCACCAGTTCCAAAGTCATATGGGACAAGACTACTGTCCAGTTGCTTTCACGAGCTATCTCTGTGAGACCTTGGAGAGGATGGTTAATGCTCGTCTTGTTTGGTTTCTCGCATCAAACAACCTCCTCTCGCCCACCCAGTGTGGTTTCTGACGACAGCACTTCACCATGGACCACCTGATTCGACTTTAAACGTCAATCAGAGAAGCCTTTCTCAATCGACATCTTGTATCAATATTCTTTGACATTGAGAAGGCTTATGACACAAGATGGAGGTATGGCATTTTGCCGGACCTCCATATATATGGGTTATGTGGCCATTTGCACATTTTTATTAATTTTTTTAATGAACAGGAGATTACAAGTTCGTGTGTATTCGACACTTTCCCATTCTTTTCTACAGGAATTTAAAGTCCCCCAGGGCCGTGTTTTGAGTGTCACACTTTTCAGTATAAAAAATTAATGCCATCACTGAACAACGCCCTCTCACTGTTGCAAACGGGCTCTGTGTCGACGACTTTCTCATCTCATGTCAGTCGTTAAACGTGAAGTATGTTTAGCGGCAGCTACAGACTGCCCTCAGTCGTTTACTGAAGTGGACTAGAGGATATGGCTTTAATTTCTTTCTCTCTCTAAAACCGTTTGCATGCACTTTTGCTGCCAACAGGGTATTCATTCTCATCTTGAACTCTGTATCAGTGAAGTTGAGCTGCCTGAGGTCCCTGAGACCAAGTTCTTGGGGCTTATTTTTGACCCGAAGCTAACCTTTATACCACACGTTAAGCAGCTACGGGTCAAATGTACAACAGCACTGAACATTCTACGTGTCCTCTCTACCGCCACTTAGGGAGCGGATCAATGTTTAATGCTAAAAATGTATCATGCTCTTATTCGATCGAAACTCGAATATGTATCACTGGTCTATGGCTCTGGCAGATCCTCGGCCTTAAAGATGCTGGATCCCATTCATCATCAAGTACTTTGGCTCTGCACCGGGGTTTTTTGCACCTCCCCATTTCAGAGCTTATACATAAAGTCTCATGAACCTTCTTTGCACCTCTGCCGTTTGCAACTGTCTTTACTTCAAAAGTTCGTTCCCTATCAAAGCATCCCACCTGGGATTCTTAGATTCTGGGATTGTGTCCTCGGTGGGCCATACTTCTTCAGAACAAAGGATCTGCCATTGCTCCTTTTGGCCTTTGTATCCGGGCGCAGTTCGATGAATTTGGTCTGTTTTTGTATGACATTGCTGTATCCTCTTGTTAGCCCAACCTATCATGGCTTCTTACAGTCACCAAATGTGACCTATCTTTAAGTCATCTGAGAAAAGCAGTCACTCCCGATTGGAAATACTGTCTGTTATTTGCTGAACATCGTTCGAACCAGGGCCTGGCATGGCCTAGCGCGTAAGGCGTGTGACTCGTAATCCGAAGGTCGCGGGTTCGCGTCCGCGTCGCGCTAAACATGCTCGCCCTCCCAGCCGTAGGGGCGTTATAATGTAACGGTCAATCCCACTATTCGTTGGTAAAAGAGTAGCCCAAGAGTTGGCGGTGGGTGGTGATGACTAGCTGCCTTCCCTCTAGTCTTACATTGCAAAATTAGGGACGGCTAGCACAAATAGCCCTCGAGTAGCTTTGTGCGAAATTCCGACAAACAAACAATCATTCGAACCATCTTTCATTTCTTATTTGTGCAGATAATTCGAAATCAGGTGACTGGGTGGGCTTTGCCATGGTTTATTGTGAATAATCATTAACAATTTGCTACACGTCTTTTATTACTTTACTTTTTTGAACTCCGAACTAGGAGTCAAAAGGCTAACTTTAGGTGACTGACTGTGGTTCTTGTACTTACCTTTTAGTCTTCCTGGCGGGTTATGATAATTACCATTATGCTACAGAAAGTCCTTTACGACTTCCGTTTCTGTAGTTTCTCTCTTAATGTTGTAGACTAGATGTCAACATTGGTTTTATGCTGTTTATGTTTTTAAGCTCTGTTTTGTTTGATCTTAATTTCCTTTTATGAATTTTACTACATTTTCTTTACTTTTACCTTTTTAAGAGTTGTTTGGCGCACATAGCCAAGCTGCCTTGTACCATTAAACACTAAATCAACCAACCAATCAATGTTTTATTAGAAAAGGTTTTTTTTTTTTTTTTTTTGTTTTTGAATTTCGCACAAAGCTACTCGAGGGCTATCTGCGCTTAGCCGTCCGTAATTTAGCAGTGTAAGACTAGAGGGAAGGCAGCTAGTCATCACCACCTACCGCCAACTCTTGGGCTATTCTTAGAATGACCTAATTGTTTGAAATTGTGTGCTAATTTGTAGCTGAGAGACAAGTAAAGGGGTTTTGAGCACCTACAGTTTCTTTTTCTTTGGCATTTTATATTTTACAAATGCTGTCATTTTTGCATTTGTATGAGTTTTGAAGAGAAAGAAATGTCTTGTTTTAGATTATCAATGAGTTTTGGAAGACTAACCTCAAAACCATGTAAAATTACTCATTATATTTTAGAGCGAGGTAGAAAATTAGTCAGTTACAGAGAAATATATTTTAAACACAGCATAAGATGTATGATTGTGATTGTGTTTCAATTCAGTAATAATTTTCTTTCTCTGTTCAGGCAAATAATAATGTTTATAGTTTTCAATTTTACTTAGTTAAAGCCCTACAAAACAGGAAATCATACCCCACATTCACACTGACTTATCAAATCCTGTTTTCCAGAATTGCCATAAATTATTTCTGTGTTTAATACTGTATTTTTATATTCAATAGGAAGTAAGGTTCTAATCTATCAAATTACATAAATTGTTTTCTGTAAGAGAATTGTCTATTTTCACTTGAAATTCAAACTTTATTCCCATGCAAACACATCAATAAGCTGAGCTTAATTTATTAGCAACATTTATTACTACTCTTATAAAGTAGTAAAATGGATAGTTATTTGCCATTGTTTGGTTTTTTGTGTATTATTATCTTGTATTTTATTTAGGTCAATAAAATATTTAATGCAGCACAACCATTAGCGTTAGAAGGTGGGCTTACATTTCATTGACAATTGATGGCAGAAAAGAAAGTCTTAAGTAAGCAAGCAAGTTATTGTTTTTTATTTATTGAAAAGGTCGGTAAAAAGATAACCAAATTTTTTTTAATGTTGATGAAGCGGGTTTATTTTTGGAAAAATAAATTATTCACCACTTGAATAACTTGATTCATAACAGACTGCAAATCTTTCGGGAAAGATTCGGAGGCGAGCGCCTCTCTGAGAATCATGCAGTGAACAATCCTAATGTTTGGATTTTGTTGGCGCACCAGAGTGACGAATCCTTCTTTTTTTTCTTACACTGAAGCACAGTCGACGGTGCAAACGCTGGCACAGTTATTTCAATGTAATTTGAAGAGCAAAATGTTTTCATTCACCAACTCGAAAATGTCTTGGCCTTTCGCTATACTTTTTAAATTTTTGCAAAATAAGTATTCGTTTACGATTTTTCCATCTTTTATGAATCGAACAAAAACCAGAACCTGAGCATTTCCACTAATGTCAGTAGATTCATCAACTTCAAGAGACCATTACAGAGACAATTCATCTTCAGGAGCTTCGAAGTGTTCGCAAACTTGATCCTTCAAATCCGACGACAAGTTTACAATTCTGCGCGAAATTGTGTCATTGCACAGTGAAACTTGCTTAACCTTTTTGGCGGCATCCGTTTCAAGCATAGTTTCAACGATGATTTCTAATGCTAGCGCAATGTCTGATTCGGCTTCCGTATGCGCTTTCTTGCGTTTTGCCAACAATTGAGCAACCTTATAACTTGCAATTAATCTTTTTTCTGGCAGCTTCATGTAGTTCACAAGCTTCCTTGATTCTTCATGTTGTTGAGCCGCGAGATTCTCGAAGTATTATTTTGGTTTATCCTTCACAGCTGAGTGTTTTGTTTCCAAGTGTCTCTTCAGTTTGCTAGGAACAAGTGCCTTGTTCGATAAAGCTGCGTTGCAGAGTAGGCAGAATGGTAATTGAGAATGTTCCGATTCCAAAGCGATAAAACCGTATTCGATGTATTCGTTTTAGTACTTCCGTTTGATTCCTTGCTTTTGATTCAACACATTCTCCTTTGCAGCGCCAGACTTACTTAAATATTTTTCCATGGATAAATGATAAAGCTAATTCATACACGATAAGCAAGAAGTTCTACAGTTTATATAAAATTCCTACCTACAGCGTAGTAGCTGTAGTTTACCGCAGAATAAAAACGTGTTCCAGAAAGCAGTTTGATTGTTTTTTGCATCATTTATGACGTACAGAGCGCTTGTTGCGCCACAATTAAACTAACAGTCGAACCGTTGCAGTCGAGAATGAAATTTAAGTATGAACTTTTCAGTGCTCGAGTTCAATGAAAACCATCGAATGTTTTGGAAGGTTCCAGAGTGTCTCTATAGTAGCTTTTATTAACTGATATGTTCAACTTACTTGTAAAATCTCAAGAAAGTTGAATGTGTTTTAAAAACACCGCGACACACCTGCCAATCTCTCGCGTCACACAGGTTGAGAATCACTGTGTTGGTAGATAGATATCCGTCCAATAGTTACTCCGTACAGAAAGTTCGTGTAGGCTGCATACATAACAACCTACGAATTCAAAATGAATTATGCGTATGTTCGTTGTTATTTATTTAGTGCTATAGCTGTATTACGTTTTTATAGTGTGTGACGATTGAGATACGACATTCAGTTTTCTGAATTCTTAAGAATAACACTGTACCACGGTTCTGCTCAATAAGAAAAACATGGGCACATAATAACAGGAATAGCAAGTACTGGTTGGTTAGTAGTTCAATGAAGACATTTTTTTCTTCCTTTCTTTATTTTATGGGTGTACATAAACCTAAATAATAATACAACAGAACATTGATGAATGAGGACTTGTTGTATTGCGTGTATGAGTTTGGAAAGTTGTTACCTGGATTATCTCCGAGTGTTGTCATTAACATAGTTTAAATAGAACATGAATACCTTTCCTCCCGCCAATAGTCATAATTCTGAAATCACCATCACCATCTAGTAGATGAACTCCTGTTATGTTTCCCAAATATTAAATCCACCATAAAAGTTCGAATCAATTGTTCTTTGTAAAATTTTAATATAAAGTATTACGTGGTATAAAATGTAATCTACAGTAAACATTTACAGTGAAAATATCAAGAAGTTCAAATTGTATTAATCTCAATTGAAGTGATGGTTTTACGTGTAATGATAATTTATTCACGAAACGTGATTATAATTAGTGTACTTACCATCAGAAATAAATGTTAAACCTATTACATTTATAATACTATTTCTATATCTAGTCCCATGAAAACTTTCAACAATTAGAATAATGTACAATATTCATAATACAATAATATTCAAACCACTTTAATTTTGACATATCTGTTGCATACGACGCGTTTCACTCATCAATAAAGCGCATTATTAAAATATATAATATGTCTAATAATAATATATGATAACAAGCAACTTACTAATGTCATGCTTTGCCATATTAAGAAAAGTCTTTCACTCCATAACATTCGTGGCGGAGTGGTTAGTTCGAGAGAATCATATACCAAAAACATCGAATTTTAATATTCTTGGTGAAAGAGAACGTATAACCAATTGTGAAACTTTGCGTTAAAAAAGAAACAAAAATAATTTAATTCAAAGTGCCAGAAACGTACATATTGAGGATCAGTTTGATTTATCATTAAAGTTATCGATACGTAATTGTCAAATTTTAAATAAAAATATGGCTGCTATAAAGAAAGACAGGAAAGCAGTTCTGAAATCAGAGCCAAAGAAATGTTTTTTTACAGAGTAAGTGGGATAAATCTGTGTTGTCCCAGAGTTTCGCCATTTTTTATGTAATTGTTTGAGATTTGTCCGCACTCATATAAAAATTTACAAAGTCATGGAGAAGATAAATGTCTTGAATCTATAGAAGTTGATCTTTCAGCGATAGTTTGTAACTACCCATCATGAACATGGACTCTACATATACATTGCGTTACTAGAGGAAGTTGTTTTCATTGTGTTTCAATATTAAATTACGTTTTCAGTGAGACATTTTCAATATCGTGCAATAATTAAACTTACACTTTCACCAGCTTAACTTTATGCTTTGTTTATTTGTTTGTTTTTGAATTTCGCACAAAGCTACTCGAGGGCTATCTGTGCTAGCCGTCCCAAATTTAGCAGTGTAAGACCAGAGGGAAGGCAGTTAGTCATCACCACCCACCGCCAACTCTTGGGCTACTCTTAACGCCTTAACACGCTTGACCATGCCGAACATGATATTCAGACTACAGGATTGCGTTTCTCCTTGTCTAAAATTCGAACCACAATGCAGCTAAATACAGTCAGTAATTTCGGTTGTGCTCGCGTTATAGGAATCACAGTCAGTCCCATTATTCAGCTCTAAGACAGGGCTAAAGTTTCTTATGGCAATGAGTGCTGCCGAGTGGTTGGTCAGATGTTTAGAATTAGGAATGTTAAGTGAATCTGACTTGCCATTTAGCCCTTGTGAGCATAGAATAACCATCAATGGTTATTAAATGTGAAGTAAGTATCGAATTATAACTGAAAACGACTCTACAAGGTGTTGACGGCAAAGATGATATCACAGATAGCGTTTAACTAGTTTTAGCCTAACAGCAAAGATGCAAGGTACTTGAAGAAATACATAGAATATATAAGTAACTATGAAACCCAGTTATATCATGGAATTACATACTTTTAATTTTATTGTAACTTAACAAATTGAGTGCTTGATAACAGATTATAATCATCAACAATACACATTCTTATCAAAATATAAGTTCATCATGGTGAGACAAAGACAACTAAAAACAACAGTACGTGAACTGTTACGTATTTATCTTAAACCGTTTGTGTCTTATTTGATTAAGAAACTATATGAACATATTTTTATAGTTTTAAAATGTTTATTCGATACTTAGTGAATTTAATTTGCATTTTTTTAATTTTTGCGCGAAACTATACGTAGAATATCTGCGCTAACCATCCTTTCAGCAATTATAGACCAGAGGAAAGACACCTCGTGAACACCAACCAACGTTAGAGAAAACGAAAACTTCTGTGGCAGGTATTTAGTTTTAAAGGAAGATGAACTTCCCAACTGGGGCGTTCAGGGATATTTATATCCTCTTTCGCCCCGCTCGCGATAGAATTTTGATATGTGCATTGAAAATTTGGATTAAATTCTAGTTTTTGTTTCATATCGGATGATCGTGAAGATTAACATAGTGAAGGTAGTTTCAGAGAAAACCAACAGAAAATGTCTGGTCGGTTCAAGGTAGCGGAAAGAGAGGAATCCAGGCTGGACTGAAGAAGAACTGAAAGCAGCAAATCAAAGACATATCAAACGACTCACGATCAGGACCACGGGGTGACTGGAACTTGAAAATCCAAATGCCTCAGAGTTTGTTATGTGGGGAAAACGAGAGTACCCCGAGAAAACCCACTTTTACAAAATTGACGCCGAATATTCTACCTGTGCTGTGCCCAGTGCTGGAATACAAAAAACCAAAAAACACCATCAAATAATGATTAGTACATTAATCAATATATTATGTTCAGTGTTACTTTATGATTTCTTGGAGGCCACATATGCGTTGTATGGAGATATTATTTTGTGTGGGGCGCTTGCCATGGAATGTAATTCGGCGGCTAAGGAGTTACGTGTCTCTGCGTTTTCACAGTATTTATAGGCTAGTGTTGTAAGGCGATCCGTGAGAAGAGTATTTTGTAAATTTCGTGCATGTATTTGACAGGGGTGCATAGGAGTGCCATTCTTGCGACTTTGTTCTATTGAAGTGATCTGGCTATGATTTTTTTGCATGTTGTATGTGATTTGAGCGCCATACTTAATTGGAGGACGAATGTAGGCTTTGTAAATTTTAATAATAGTGTAAGGTGTGCATCCTTTGTCTTTTCCTGTTATAAGTTTTAAATGATAGATTCTATTACTGACAGATTTGTTGACAGTTTTGAAATGTTGTGTCCAAGAGAATCGTGTGTCAAATGTTATTCATAGAAATTTGACATGAACTGAATTTAATTGTATTGTTTCCTAATTTGAGATTTATTTTTTCAGGTTTTTATGATGTTTATTAAAGTTGTACTTAACTGCAATGACAATGGATTTGTATGGATTTAACAGGACTCTCTAATCGTTACACCAGTTGAGTATAGCATTAAGTGTTTCTTGTATTCTGTTGCTTGCAATTGTTGGATTTCGCGCCACACTCCAGACAGCTATGTCGTCAGCGTATTGTGAGAAATATGTATAAGTCAATTATGGGAAAGGTTTGTTGTTCACAAAAATTATGTACAATAGAGGAGATAGAACAAAGCCTTGGGGTAGACCGGCAGTGATATTAAATGTCTTGGATAAGGTGTTGTTTATCTTCATTACTGCAGTGAGGTTAGTTAGGAAGTTCGAGATCCATCTGATGATTTTGGTAGTGTCTAAGGAATTTCGTCGATATGTTATGGCATTGTGCCACACAGAATCAAAGGTTTTCTTAACATCAAGATAAACAGCAATAGTTGTTTTGCTGTTGTTGAAAGAGTTGTGTATCGATTCTTTAAGTCTGGTTAAGTGATCAGTTGTCTGTCTTCCTTTATGTGAGGAGTTTTGAATTTCACGAATGAGGTTATTGTTTTCGCAAAATAAAAGAAGTCTTCTTGAAATTATTCTTTCCAGAAGTTTACCGATGCAGCTTAAGAGACTTATTGGTCTGAAATTGTCGGGGTTAGAGTTTCCAGTATTTGTTTTCGGGATTACAGTTATTTTCACCTTTTTCTAGGCTTCGGGCTAATATCCAGTGAGTAGAGATAGGTTCATTATATTAAGATGATGCAGAAGGTTAATAAATAGATTTTTAAAGATGATGTTTCTGATACCATCATCTCGAGAAGAGGAGTGTTTAAGTTTTTAAAGGTTAGTTTTTAGTTCCCCATTGCTATTAATCTTCCGAACGTGTCATGATCGGTTGGTAGAGTCGTGTTGTCAGTGATATTGGCCGGAAACAGTGGAATGTATAAATTAGATCTGCTTAAAACATGGTTGTCTATATTATGTTTCGGTGAATGGTTAAATGTTGATGAATTAATGTTTGCAAATGAAGTGGTGAAGTAGTCGGCAGTAGATTCGCTTTGTCGACGTCAGTTTTAGCGGTTACGTTATTGTACTTAATGTGTTGGAATTGTTTATTATTGTTCTTTTCTTCCATTAAGATTTAAGTTTTTTCCAAAATTCTTTTGGATTGTTACTACTATTGTCTAATGGGTTACAGTATTTAGACCAATTTTCTTTTTTTCAAAATATTTATGTGGTGTTTAATTAAAGCATGTGTTTTACTTATTTTTGGTTTAAGTGTTTGTTCTCTGTTCCTCATGTATAGTCGTCTAAGTTTTCTGCGTTCTTTAATAAGTTTATGTATTTCTGGCGTTAATGCCCAGTGTTGTGCGGAAGTATTATTGTATGATGAGCGGACGACCATATCTATGGCTTTTGAAATAGCGTTAGTGAAGTCATTAACGTGTTTTTTTAATACTTTTAACTTCGTCTGGTACTGGTTAAAAAGTGGCTAGAATGTGGTTGAAGGTTACCCAGTCAGTTTTTGTGAGAGGTCTGTTCGTACATCCTGTTTGTTAAGCAAGATTTTGAATGAAATCAGAAAGTGGTCGCCTATTACGTCAAGGTGAACCATAAAGTTCCGTGAATAAGGTAGAAGTAAGTCGGGGACGATTACAAGGTCAAGTGCGTTATACGTATCTGCCACTCAGTGGTAGCGCCAGGATATTTTCTTTAGAGGGGGGGGGTGGAGGGCTTCCCAAAATGCCAGCAATATGAAGTGTCGAGGGTAAATTCCCAAAATGCCAGCAATATGAAGTATCGATGGTAAATTATAATAATATAATAATATAAATACCAAGGCACATTGAATACAAGGTAGATTGAACATTTAATATACCATTAAGAGTAAAGCTACAAATCAAAAGTTTGTTTGTTTGTTTTGGAATTTCGCACAAAGCTACTCGAGGGCTATCTGTGCTAGCCGTCCCTAATTTAGCAGTGTAAGACTAGAGGGAAGGCAACAAGTCATCACCACCCACCGCCAACTCTTAGGCTACTCTTTTACCAACGAATAGTGGGATTGACCGTCACATTATAACGCCCCCACGGCTGGGAGGGCGAGCATGTTTAGCGCGACGCGGGCGCAAACCCGCGACCCTCGGATTACGAGTCGCACGCCTTACGCGCTAGGCCATGCCGGGCCCTAAAATCAACAGAAATATAACATAAAGACATAATTTACATAGCAGAAACGAATTATTCCATGTGAGCGGCAACACGGCGGCAATAAGTTTCAGTGCATTCAGTACGTTGCTATAGGACGCATGACACATACTTCTGTCGTAATGAAGACATTGAGTTCTACAGATCTGTGTCTCTTTGATGTTAATTGTTAAGCAACAACGATGATTGTGTTTTCCATATTTTATGAATATATGTAGGTAACAATATTGGGGGGGTGAGGGGGATTGGCTCATTTGGCGCCACCACTGCTGTCACTGCATGATAGTGGGTGGGAGTGCCGTCGTTTATGACGTGCATGTTATTGTTCTCAAGTGGCATGTAAATATTATGTGTGTATTGGGGTGGTCAATGTAGGTCAAATGGTTTCCTAGGAGAACAATACTTGGCTAATATAGAAATTGTTCTATTCTTGTTATTCTTGAAATTGCATAAAATGCTTTCATTTATAGTTGAGAAAACGTCTGTTTCAGTTTCTATGTGCGGGCTGATGTTGTGCTTAAAATAAATGACAATCCCTCTGGTTTCACTAGTTTTCGGTCTCGAGAATGAGTTAAACTCAGGTAGATTGACGTTGCTATTATCTTTTGTCAATGTTTCAGATATAATTATTATATCTGGATTGATTTTGTCGTTTAAGGTAATTATTTCATTTTTTTTTTTTTTTTGAGTGCAGGCCTCCTTGACAATTTATGTGTAGGATATGAATTTCTTTGTTTATTATTTAGTATTTCGCTTCCTGGTTTCCATTCGCAGTGTAATATGGTGTGGAAATAATAATTGGCTGTTTCGCATATGTGTAATATTAATATATGAGAATCTGCTGGTGTCAGTGTAGTTTGAGAGGTTAGTAAGCAGATTTCAGTGATAAATACCAGTAAGTTAGGAGTGGAATTATTCGAATCCATTAACTTATTAGGACTACGTTGAAGTTTGTTTGTGTCTTCATATACTTTAGACGCATACGTGGTTGTGGCATTGTTTGTATTTATGATGAAAGTTGGTTTTGTACTGAAATTGAAGGGGTTTTGATGTGTATGTTTGGTATGTATGAGTTCTTCTGTGGTGCGGTTAGAAAATATGTTTATGAGTGGAGGAAAGGTTGATAATCAGTGTATAATCAGTGTTTGTGGTGATGTGCTGATGTAGTATCTGGTGGTATATGTGTTGATATTAGAGAAGTAGTGGTTTGTGTATTAGCAGGTATATTTTACGTTGGTACTTGGGGCATGCCTTGTAACTGGCGGCATGCGGTCCCTGGCAGTTAGCGCATCTAACTTCCTCACGGGGTTTGAGGTAGTTTTCCACTTCGTGGGGTCCGGCGCATTTTACACAGCGAGCATTAGTGGTGCAGGTTGGTTTCGAGTGTTCAAATTTCTGGTACTTAAAACACTGTAGAACTTTCTTTGGGGGGGGGTTGCATGTTCGGCCCTATATTTCTGAAAAAAACACTACACAACTATTTACAAGTAGAGGGTCACGCTCCTGCTTTTTATCAAGGGTAAGTTTTACTAAAGGTGTAATTTCTTTGGTTTCAAACGATATTATTCTCTCTACTTTATACTAAAGGTGTAATTTCTTTGGTTTCAAACGACATTATTCTCTCTACTTTATACTAAAGGTGTAATTTCTTTGGTTTCAAACGACATTATTATCTCTACTTTATACTAAAGGTGTAATTTCTTTGGTTTCAAACGATATTATTCTCTCTACTTTATACTAAAGGTGTAATTTCTTTGGTTTCAAACGACATTATTCTCTCTACTTTATACTAAAGGTGTAATTTCTTTGGTTTCAAACGACATTATTATCTCTACTTTATACTAAAGGTGTAATTTCTTTGGTTTCAAACGATATTATTCTCTCTACTTTATACTAAAGGTGTAATTTCTTTGGTTTCAAACGACATTATTCTCTCTACTTTATACTAAAGGTGTAATTTCTTTGGTTTCAAACGACATTATTCTCTCTACTTTATACTAAAGGTGTAATTTCTTTGGTTTCAAACGACATTATTCTCTCTACTTTATACTCTTTGGTTTCAAACGACATTATTCTCTCTACTTTATACTAAAGGTGTAATTTCTTTGGTTTCAAACGATATTATTCTCTCAACCTTGGTCGAGTGGTAGCCTGTAGCTTCCAGCTCTTCGTGAATTTCTTTGTCTTCTATGTCTTGTTGAACTTTTTTAATTACTATTGTATGGAACTGGAGCGTGTTGTTTGGGGTATGAATAGAGGTATTACCTCCAAAAGCGCTTTTGGGCCAAGGGACTAAGAGGTGGCCATAATCCTTATATTGTTTACATTTTGCAACCAGACTCCCTTTAGGAAGACGTCTGATTTCATTAAAACGTCTGCCAGGGAAAGGTTTTTTTTTTAATTCTGCAGCGATTAGTGGTTGTCTAAGGGTAGTGGGTACGTTTTCGATGATCAGAGCAGGAATGCGAGGTTTGCTTGGACCAACCTCGAAACTGAGCCGATCGGTCTCCCCAGTAATCGCCAGTCTTACAATAAGGGTTTAGTTAGAATAGTTAGTGTGTTATGTAAGCTGAGGGGATGAAGGCAGGATACAAGAGGTGGAGTTAGGAAGCCTACCCTTAGGGTACAGGCCGTACACTGGGGCCTGTCGGGTGGTGGACGGTGCTTCGCGGCGGACGGCGCAGGAACTCCTGTGTGATTAGCTGTTGAATGGATAGTTCGTTACATTAGTGGGTGCTGGGTACATGGAGGTGAGCCCGAAATACTCTGGTCAGTGATGGAAGACGACTCTTTGAAAAAGGGAAGACCAGCCTGGTCAAATACTGACTTGAAGTCTAGCGACCACACAAGCTTGATAACCCCGAGTTATGATCCGAAGTCGCTCAATATAAGTAAGAGTTTAAATTTCGAGCAGAAATGAATGTAGAATATAGCCAAGTTCCAACAGCAAAGTCAACACGTAAAGTTAAAAACTGGTGTCATTGGCAAATGTTGTAAATAAAATATGTACTAGTTCCCCTAGCACAGGATTCTGGGTGATAAAGAGCCTATCATGCTCAGAGCAAACATCTGTGGGAAGATGACGTTTAAAAAGTGGGAAAACTATAGGTAACTTTTAGGTAGGGTTACGCAAGCGTGTTGCCCACAGAAACATCGCCAGTAATCGTCGATGGACTCCTGTTCACCTTACACCGCTACCGATCGCCACCTTTATCGCTCAAGCCAAGCTTACTGCCATCATTAACCCTTCCAAGACCCGGATCCTTCGTTTAGGAGGAATTTTTTTCCAGCCCTCCACACCACAGACCTAACTTACTTATGCATACCCTAGTATCAGCTGCTCGCGAAGATCTCAGCATGACTCTAACTTCCCCATTTTTTCCTCCTCGCCGAGACCTCTTCACAGCTTCGACCAACTCGCCCCATAGAGACCATAAAAAAATATCCGACGTAATAATTACTACCACTTACCAGCCTAGTTAATAATCTCAAATTAAGTGCCTAACTAACTAAAACCGCGAGTGGGGTGAAGAGAAAAAAACTTTCTAACCGGCTCGGGTTATTTTTCGTCCCCTTTCGGGAGAACGAAAGAATAATTTAACCTAAATGCCTGCAGTGGAATTGGTATCAATGAGCATGTTAGTACACCTTATAGAAAGTTTGTGTACGTTGCATACATTGCAACCTACGAATTCAAAATTTATTATTCGTGTGTTCGTTGTTATTTATTTAGTGTTATAGCTGTACTATGTTTTCATGGTGTGTGGCGATTAAGATACAACACTAAGTTTCCTGAATTCTATTTTTAACACAAACTTTCACTGTGTGCTAGCGTATTCCAGGTCACTAAAATTAAAATATCTGAGCCTATTCAAATTGATTACAGTTTCTCCTGAACTCGTAAGAACAACACTGTACATTTTAAGCATACAACAGTTCTACCCGATAAGAGAAACATGGGCACACAATAACAGGTACAGCAAGTACTGGTTGGTTAGTAATTCGGTAAACGAAATTCCTTTTTTCTCCCTTTCTTCGTTTGATGGATGTACAGAAACCCAAATAATTAGGCTGCAGAACACAGACGAATAACGACTTCAGGTATTGTGTGTGTTTCTGTATGAGTATGGGAAGGTGTTATTACCTGGATTTTCTCCAGATACTGTTTTTAATATAGTCAATATAATTGCAACACATACGTCTTTTAACCCTGCTAACAGCCACAACGCTGGAATCACCGTCAGTATGTAGGATATGAACTCCTATAATGTTCCCAAAATATTAAGTCCAAAGGTTAAGGAGATGACCTAGGAAGGTCGAAACGTTGTTTTCTCCTTATCAGTAAAAGTGTCAATACCCATACAAGCCGTTCTGAGATGAAGAAATATATTTAGTAAGCATGTTTACAGGATAACATAAAATTCCTGTGTATTATATTCAAAGGTTAAAAAACTCAATATTGCATTAATAAATACAGTTTTGTAAATAAAGTAAATTCACATATACAAATTCTGTGTAAGTGTTGATAACTTTCCTCTTTTATCTCACTAGAGGAGCATTTGACCCTTCAGGACGTCCAATGTTTTCATTGCGGAGTGTCTGTTAAAGTAAATGAGATCATTTTGTATATAAGTGTAGAAAATCTTATTAATCTATATAATCAGTATGAAAAAAACTTGTGATATTCAGAGACTGTTAGGGCTTCAGTCTCCAACAATTACAGGTCACAGAAGGAAGTAAATTTCACCTAATTTAGATTATCACAGCTGATGGACAGTGGGATTATATCAGTAGTTAAGAGGGCACTTCACAGTCGAAAGCAGCCTGGGATGGCCAGGTGGTTAAGGCATTCGACTCGTAATCTGAAGGTCGCGGGTTTGGATCACCGTTGCACTGAACATGATCGCCCTTTCAGCCGTCAGGGCATTATAATGTGACGGTGAATCCCACTATTCGTTGGTAAAAGAGTAGCCCAAGAGTTGGCGGTGTGTGGTGATGACTAGCTGCCTTCCTTCTTCTCTTACATTGCTAAACTAAGGGCGACTAGCGCAGATAGCTCACGAGTAGCTTTTCGCGAAATTCAAAAACAAACTAATCTCTAACTAACTTGTAGGATTTCCTCACCAATCTATCAATAATAAGCACACACATCATATAAAACGCTGATTACGTTACTGATTAACTAACCAACTCTACCACAAATGAATAGACACTCACGATCTAACTCCGTGATTGACATTGAACTCATTAATTGAATTAATTCAGTAATAACTCACTAATTAGCTATTTCACTCTGGTATTTTTATATCATTACTTGTTTTGTATTTAATACACGAAGCTTCTAGATGTTGTTTCATCATTACGTGATGCTAAACTACCGATATCAAACAAATATCTAAATTAAAATATTTTAAAAATAGCCTACAACAATATACAGAAAGCAACCGTAATTTATAAAAACATTTATGACGTAAAAACTTATTGTTAATAAATGCTGTCATATTTGATGAAAAAAAGCATAGTTTTTAAAAACAGTTACGAAATATGTTTATAGATTTTATAAACTTCTTTACTCTCACAAGATTATTGTCATTATCTCCCCCTTCAGTGGCACATCAGCATGTCTGCTGACTTACAACGCGTGAAACCAAGTTTCGATACTCCTGATAGGCAGAGCAGAGATAGTCCTTTGTGCAGTTTTGTGATTAACTTCAAATAAACAAAAACAAGTTATAGTAGTACCTCGGTTCTCGAACGACTCCCTTCTCGAACAATTCGGTTTTCGAACATATTGTTTGAGAAAAAAATGTCTCGGTTGTCGAACATAAACTCGGTTCCCGAACCCCCGAAATAACCCGAATGATGACCCGAACGACCCTTCGACCATTTTCAGCCCACGCCAAGCTTGCCCAAAACATTTTACCCGCACCTGTCACTCAGTCCACACCCCCGCTAAAATCTGCTGTGAACGTTCTCGTTTTTCTTTGTGTGTTTTTTCCTAAATATTCTAATTAAATAAGCCACCATGGGGTCAAAGAAGGATAATGAAAGCAGCAAACCAAAAAGAAAAGTTCTTAGAGCCGCAATAGAGGTGAAAAAAGATCTCATAGCGAAGTATGAGAGTGGTGTTCGCATGTCTGACCTTGATACACAGTTTGATATGGCGAAGTCTATAGTCTGCACCATACTGAAAAATAAAGAGGTCATCAAAGGAGCTGATGTTACCAAAGGAGTGACAGTGCTCACGAAACAAAGATCATAAACAATGGAAGAGGTAGAAAAACTGTTGTTGATTTGGGAAAACGAAAAACAGTTAGCTGGTGATAGCATTTCTGAGACCATCATTTGTGAGAAAGTAAAGCAGTTGGATGCTGACCTCCTGAAAAACACCCCTGGAACGAGTGCTGATACGAATTATGCCTTTAAGGCTAGTAGGGGGTGGTTTGAATAATTTAGGAAGAGAAGTGGCATACATGGTGTGGTGAGACATGGTGAGGGTGCCAGTTCTACAAAGACGCTGCTGATAAATTTGTTAGGGAATTTAAGGACTATGTAGAAGCTGAGGATTTTATCCCCAACAAGTGTTCAACTGTGATGAGACAGACCTCTTTTGAAAGAAAATGCCAAAGAGGACCTATATCACCAAGGAGGAGAAGTCACTGCTAGGACACAAACCAATGAAGTACAGGCTAAACTATTGTCATGTAGTAATCCAAGTGGGGACTTAAAACTTAAGCCTTTGCTTGTGTACCATTCTGAGAACCCGAGGGTTTTTAAGAAATATAATGTCCTGAAAAGTAAACTAAATGTCATGTGGAGGGCAAATAATAAAGAATGGGTAACCAGGCAATTTTGTTATGGAGTGGGTTCATGAAGTGTTTGCCCCAAGTGTAAAGAATTACCTCACGGAAAAACAGTTGCCACTCAAGGCCCTTATTGTGATGAACAATGCACCTGCTCACCCACCAGGCTTGGAGGACAGGTTGGTGGAGAAGTACATTTTCGTTACAGTGAAGCTCTTGTTCCCTAACACAACTCCTCTCATTCAGCCCATGGACCAACAAGTCATATCAAACTTTAAGAAACTCTACACCAAAGCACTGTTTCAAAGGTACTTTGAAGTGACCTCTGACACAGAGTTAACCCTCAGAGAGTTCTGAAAAAATCACTTTAGTATCTTCCATTGCTTGAGGATCATAGACAAAGCCTGGAGGGAAGTGTCTTTGAGGACCATGAACTGAGCCTGGAAGAAATTGTAGCCAGACTCAGTAGCAGATAGAGGCTTTGAAGGATTTGAGGCTGAGCCTGTTGTCGAGGATATTGTCGCACTAGGCAAGTGTATGGGCTTGAATGTGAGTGGTGATGATGTGGAAGAGTTGGTGGAAGACCGCAACACTGAGCTCATCACGGAAGAACTCCAAGACCTTGAGAAGGAGCAGCAACAGAAGGCAACTGAGGAAGTGTCTTCAGATGAGGAGGAGGGAAGGGAGGATGTTCCTAGTTCACTAATCAAAGAAATGTGTGGAAAATGGGAAGAGTTACAAAGTTTTGTGGAAAAATTTCACCCTGACAAAGCTGTAGCAAACCGCAGCATAAACCTTTTCAATGACAATGCCATGTCTTACTTCAGAAACATTTTAAAATGCAGGCGTAAGCAAACCTCATTAGACACGTTTTTAGTGAGAAATAGGTCCAGTGAGTCTCAAGCAGGTTGTAGTGGTGCAAAGAGACAGAAAAGAGAAAGAACCCCAGAGAGAGAGTTACCTGACGTTTTTATGGAAGGTGATTCCCCTTCCAAACAATAATAACCCTCCTACTCTCCACGTTCCTCACCACCTTTCACTTACGCCATCAGCTCTCCTCAGCACAGGTAAAGTGCAGTGAAATTTTCATTTGTTTTTTTATTGTGTTTACAGTTTTTGTTGTTGACTTTATGCATGCAAGTATTATTATACAGGTATAAATAAGCAATATTTTTGCTTAAAATGCTTCATAATACGTAATTTTTGGAAGTCTGTAACGGATTAATTTAATTTACATTATTTCTTATGGGAAAAATTGATTCGGTTTTCGAACAGCCTTCTGGAGCGGATTAAGTTCGAGAACCGAGGTACCACTGTCTTGTCATTGCTTGTGCTATGCTTGCTAGTTTAGGTGTACAACTCAGTGTCATGCTTAACAAAGAAAAGAGAATAATTTAGAACTGAGCAAAAACCGGACCTGAAGTGATGACAAAAACAGTTTTGTGTTTTCTTAAAAATTGCTTGCACACGATTTTGAAATTGTAAACTGGTTTCCAGTTAATTTAACAAATTGCGTAACCCTATTGGCAAATTCAAGTAGCAGGGTTAGGCCTATGTAATTAGTATAAAAAGACAGACGTTTCCTGTTCTGATACAGATAACTGTTATATGTAAATTGGTCTGTCAGGAAGAAACCTGGTAAAGAACAACTACGAAATGAAATCTTTTAGTACATTCCTGTCTATAGTTATCGTGATGTTTGTAGCTCATGGTAAGTGTTTTATGTATTAACTGTTGGAACAGGAAAATTTAATGTACTTATACCATAATGTATTTAAAAATTATCTTTCACATTATTTTCACGTGTTAAGATTTGCTGATAAAATTAACTAAAATACAAATAAATATATATCTTTATTGTTAGTTTCAGAATTTCCCTGAAAAGCTACACAAGGGCTATCTGCGCTGGCCGTTCCTAATTTTGAACTAACATACTAAAAAGAAATAAATAGTCAACAGCTTCCACTCAAAAGGAACAATGAGATTTAACCTTCACTGTTATAGAGTAACAACGGCTTAACAACGGGGCTTAACAACAACGTGCCGCAAATCGAGAACCTTTGAATCACGGTCTAACAGACTAAACGTTAGGCCACATCCGGCTTTAAACTTTTGTCGTTTTTGTCTGCTGTTGTGTTGGACTGAACGTTACCCAATAGTTAGCTGTTGGAACGGTTAAATCTCAGAATAAAATGTTCGCTTAATGTTATATCAAAACCTTACTTTTCCCTGGGGCTGTGGGTGCTTCATAGAGGACTGTTAAATCTATTAGTCTGTCAGTCAAGAACACCCCAATAATTTGAAGTTATAGATTGGGGATTATTATGCGCTTATCGTCCTTGTGTAACTTTGAAATCATTTTTACTAGCTTAAGTGTATGTTAAATTACCTTTTAATCTTTACCTATTAAGTGAAACCAGAAAACCTATGGCAAGTGCAAATCATAGTACCTGCTACATTAGTCTTTGATGTGACAATTCATAAATTTTGAAGGAGCTATAAGACCTAAACTCCAATAAAAAACAAAAAACAGGCATAGTAGTAGTGATGGACCAGATGAAACATGTCACGCAAAGTCGTCCTAAATTGTTCGACTCACGTGGTCATCAAAACTTGTGATGATTTATATCTTATTTAAAAGCAAAGCAAAAACATTTCTATTTGGAGAACTAAGAAATAAACATGTGTAGTACTAAGGTTTACTAATAGTATACATACTAAGAATTATTTTTGGTTCTTTATTGTGTTCTTGCAATTTTACAGTATACAACATACCATTATTTAGGAGCCAGATTTTAAATAAAGTAAAACTAACTTTTTATTTCCTTTCAATAGGTCACAGTGCTCATCTTAAACATGAGAAATTGTGTGCCCGACCCAATGAAATTTACTTGTCCTGTGGATCTGCCTGTGGTATTTATACGTGTGCAGACGTCTTGAGGAATCGTTTACAGCAACAGATATTTTGCACACAGCAGTGTATTACTGGATGCTTCTGTAAGAATGAGCTTGTTAGAGGTCCGAATGGTAACTGTATTCCCAAGCATGCATGTCCAACTTCCGGTTGAAAACGCCTCTTGCCTTTAATAATAACATATGTATTATTAAACTGAATTTTTGCAACACTTCCATCTTTAACCATTTATCGAAACTCTAAGTTGTACTTTTACCACGTGTGTACCAATAAATATCGTTTAATAATATAATTTAAAATCTGTTTCAAATTCTATTCGCTATTGGCTGAAAATTACATAATTGCGTACGAACCGTTTCACGTGTTTTGTAAATGCTTCTGTTACGATCACAATAGGAATAAATAGTCTTTATTCTAACACTTTTACTGTAGCTGTTAGTAATTACTCTTTCTATTTTGACATCATAAATGATTGGTGGATGTAGAGAGTGTGTAAAATAGATGTAACTTTTGTTAGTTTTTAAGAAGGATACTCAGATACTATAACGTATAAAATATCATTTTGAGACAATTTGCTGGGACTAATATATTTCGTTACTTTTTACCGCTCCGCTTCCCTAACTTATGTCATGAATTATTGGAATTATTAAGACACTTGGACGGCGATTATTATCCAAAAATTTTCGCACGGTATTTTCACTTGAAATGGTTTGCCTGATGACATTCTACTGGAAACACCTGTGCATTTCTGAAAAGTACAAACATGTAATAAATAAACAAGAAGAAGAGTTAATATTGTTACAATGATCATAAAATTACAATGTCATTACGAATTAACAATGCTTTAAAATATTCAGTTCATAATATAACCGCGTTTTTATTTAACGGTATCAACTCAGTTTCGTTTCATGTTTACCAAATGCAGTACTGGTTAACAGCATTAGTATAATATTGGTTTCCAACAAATTATAATAGTCACAACAAACATGTTCGTCCTTTCAGTCGAGGGGGTGTTAGAGGTTACGGTCAATCCCACTCTTCGTTGGTAAAAGAGTAGTTTAGGAGTTGGCAGTAGATGGTGAGGACTAGCTACCTTCACTCTAGTCTTACACTGCTAAATTAAGAACTGCTAGCTTAGATAGCCTTTGTGTAGCTTTGCGTGAAATTCAGAAACAAACAAACAATGACCTGCCTTTCAGAATTCCAACTTCGAGAAATACTGATGTAATTTTTTTTATGAATATATTTGGAGATTATTCAACATAACTATGAGTATGTATGGTATCTAGGATTTAGACTAGTCAGATTCCAACAATAGCCGTTGAAAAAAAATGAAACAATGATTCCACCCTTGTTGAAAATAGCATATATATGCTATGTGTGTGTGTATCTGTATTCATAAAAATGTTAAGTATGCACTCCAAGGGTAATATTACTGTACACACGACTAGTCAGACCAATGATGGTTGTATCCACTGGAACAAGATATTGTGATAGTGTTGAATCACTGTATTATTACAATTACTCAGCACGTTCCAAAATTTTGAGGAAAATCAGTGCAGCTGGGTAGAACCAAATGATGTGACTGTTGTGATCGAGGAAATATGAACGTTTTGGACTTCCTTCGTAAACTTACAATGAATAATGAAATCTGAGGAACATCTTAAGTAAAATTTAGTCTTTCAATATTTGTCACAAAAATACTTTGGGTGATAGGACCACAAAATTGTTAAGACCGTAGCAACTACCGGACATGATATTTACCAACTGCAGGTCCCTTTTACAGGAAAAATATATGAAAACTGTCAGCACTCTATTCGAATGCCATAAGCCTGGTCTTACAATAAATATAGAATATGTTTTTGTTATTGCAAGTTGCATGCTCATAATATTGAAATAACCCAACATGATTTAGTACAGAAATAATTCAATGTAGGAAAGAGCATAAATGTGTATTTCAGCACTAAACTTTCCAGTTGCTCAAAGAATGTTTTTGCTTGACAACACTAACGCTATGTAGCATTATACACGGACTTTTCTCCATGATAAAAAACAACAAAAATCTTTTATTTTGGAGTCTCAGCCCTTTTAATAGAGTCTCCAACGTGCGTTGATAAAGGCTTTCGTAAAGAGGTAAAAGCTCACCAATTCTACATACTAATTTGCCTATGTTACGAGTTTTAAACAACAACACTAAGGGTAAATCAGCTGAAGCCCAAGGTATCATACCTTAAGGAACGTCTGTTTGAGGTAAGGTTTAAGCAAAGAAGCGTCTTTTATATGCAAAGATTCATCCCAGTTATGTTTTAGTACAGTGTAATTTTTACAGATTCAGCAAGACAGTCAAAGTGGCACCTTTGCTAGCCTAATATTACCTCATTTTTTCTCGGTTTTCAAACCTGTGTGATAAAATTAACACTTTATGTATAAATAAAGAAATTGGAAGAGTGAGCAAAAATTCAGCTTTGCAGATCCTTGTTTTCCATTAAACATCTAAAGATTTAGAAACTATCAGACAAAACTGAAGGTGAATAATTTTAAGTCTTTCCATATCTTATTACCATTAAAATATTTTGTTTACTTGCAACAGTAATTTATCAAATATAAAAAAATACTAAAAATTTATTGAACATTTCACATTTGTAGTTAACCAACCATCCTTGTAAACACTGATATTTTCCTTTTAAAACTACAATTTTATAATCAGCAGAAATTAATTCGATTTTCAGTATTTATGTTCTACGACTAATTAAAATTAAGGTTTAAACAGAGTTAATTCATTACACACTGAATTTGTTGAACCTGATCTTATTGTAGACATTACAATAAACAATCAGTAAATTCCAAGTGTATACAAAACGAGACAAAAAATAGCTATACCAATAATCACTCATTTATTGAATATTTTTACTTGTTTAATTAATATACTCTGCTAAATACTTCTCCAACGTATTATTTGTTTTTGAAATTCGCGCAAAGCTACACGAGGGCTATCTGCGCTAGCCGTCCCTAATTTAGCAGTGTAAGACTAGAAAGAAGGTAGCTAATTATCACCACCCTCTCAACGCTTGGGCTACTCTTTTACTAATGAATAGTGACGACACATAACACCCCCACGGCTGAAAGGACGAGTGTTTTTGGTGTGACGGGGATTCGAACCTACGACCCTCAGATTACGAGTCGAGTGCCTTAACCATTTGACCATGCCTGACCTCTCTAACGCAAATAATTAAATTATTGTAAACCGTACGTGGTTAATTGACATCCGTATAACTATATTTCATTGTTTCAGTAAAACTTATTATGAATGCGTTTATTTTGACATTCTTGTGCAATTATATTTCATTACATTGAATTTTACATATTTTTATGCAGCCATTAATACATTACTCCTCCAAGTGTCTCTCTTCTTCATAGAGGGCAAGTTAAATATTACTTTAACCTGACGAAAGGTTTGTGTGTACCATGATATATATTAACGCTATTATTACATTGGTGAGTTTCTTTTATTAACTGTATTAATTAGAATGTTTAATATATATGTTTTTATTATGTTTAACTTCCACTGTTACATTAGTATACAAGTGAAATCAAATATTCTCCTTAGCTGGGTGGACCTCGCATATTATGGTCGAAATTATTGTTTGTGGTGAGTGCGCCTAACCATTCAAACAATTTAATTTGTTACGCACAATGCAGAGTCGATTTTTAGTTATATCTATGGTTATCTTGCTTTTGATTAGAAGGTAATTTTAATTATAGCAAAAGCAAGTTATAATCACATAGGAAATTTTAAAAAGTGATGACACTTTTGACACAAGAAGTGCATAAACTTTTATATTAATTATCCACACATGGATACATTTCTACAACTGTTACTGACTGCACACATACCCTCATAATTTTGCGAAAAGGTTTTGTGTAAAGGTATTACATCTTTTACGTAAAGATAATAACAGAACTCAAATTATAATCAATAACTTTTAATAAATGAAATAATTCTAAAAAACAAATATTTTTAGTAGTAATCCTAGAGTTAATATACAACTTAGAAAACTGTTAGTCTTGTTTTAGTAAACAACTGTATCCTTTGGAGACGACTTGAAAATAGTAACATGTTACAAATAAAATCGCTAGTGGCAATATAAACTTGAAAGTGAAACAAAAAAGAACTAAATATAAAAATCAAGAAAAATAAAAGGAATGTTTAATTGTAATAATTAACAACAAAATATCAAACAGCTTATATTAATATTTTTGTTTTTGCTTCTTTCAGTAATAGACAACTTTGATGGTTAGTAAATTAAACGTTTTTAAAATATATATACCGTTTCTAATAATTGTGATAATTATCATTTTCTTTCATATTAGCACTTAATTTGACTTATAGTTAAGAAAACAATTTAAAATACAATTTTTTGGAAAGGATCATCCACAAATTTTTAAACTCACACAGATGCAACTAGTGAAACAGAATACAAGAAAGATTATGATAGATACCAAAGTACTATTCCATGTTTTGTATTTATTCACAGTGAATAAATATACAACATGGAATATTTATGATAATTGTCACTTCTGGAAGAATTCTAACTGGACTGAACCATTTTTTTCTATCCAAAAGAGGTTGAAGCTAATTACATTAAAAGTCAAAACATTTTGCATAAAATTTCAAGCCTGTAAAATATCAGATACATACAGTTCAATTGTATTCAGATAATTACACTAAAACATTTAACTATCCACAGTATTATTTTTCAGACCTTTTTACTTATCACAAAAGTAACTAAACAACAGTGTAACGATACACAACTGTTGTACCTTAAGTTATTTTGGATGCAACCACAGGTTTTAGCATTACTATGAACCAGTAGTAATACAATCTCAAGAGTGGGGCAGTATGAAAAATTCTGTTTTTAATAATAATAATAATTCAGAAAGAAATTAAAATATATATGCACTCTTTATGTTAGTAAACAAAAAGTGTAGCTGTTTCATTTACTGTCTCACTGACATTTACATTCTTTATGAATCTTGAATATTTTGATAATTAGTGAAAATAAATAGTCTAATATGACTGAGTTATTCAACTTTAGAAATTACCAATATTTTAAAATTCATTTATTACAAAAAATTTTAATTACAGATGTAGTTAGTATTGTTCAAATAGATGCATAAATATTCAAGTCGTAGATGTCAGTAAAACATCTTTACTAGAAATATAAGTAGTGTTAGCTATAACAAGGTTACATTAAACATCTTGATCATATTAACTTCACCTAGAATAAACGTGTGTTTTGAAGCTTTCTGTTACACCACAGAAGTGTTAAAAAAACTACTTATGAAATCTGAAAAATCTTTGGTGAAATCAGTTGTGCTACTTTGTCATAAAGAGAAAGTTTCAGCTCAAACTTAGGGAGCTTAAATGTCCACCATTTAAGCATTTAAATCCATCTATACTAGACTTTGCAACTGAGTGCACAGAAGCAAAAGATGATAGTACTTTCTTGAAATGAACACCAAGTAAACTGGTTTTAAAATTAACTGTAATCCTAATATGCAGAAAACATATGTAAAGGAAAGAAATATATCAGTACTGAATGTTTGAAAAACTCAAAATTACTAAACCAACATTTTATTTGAAAGTATTTTTTTTTAGTCTTTAAATATTTTGCCAAACAATTTGCACTTTTGTTGACTTTTAACTTAAATTTAAGAGAAACTATACACACATTGTTGCTGAACAAATCATCATTTGGAATGCCACATCTGTGTTTTATTATAAAGACAAACCAACATGGAGAACACAAATACACAGTAAGTATTTTCTTTAAAAACTTTACTGAACACAAAAAAGAAACCTGATGAAAAAAATCAATGGCATGTGACTAAAGGCTAAACAGAAAAAAATAAAATTCTCAGACCACCCAATGTAAACTTTTTAATTAAAATGAAGAAAGGATGTAGCATTCTACTACAGTAATCAGACACAACATGGAATGTTAAGTCACTGTAACTATGGTACAGCTAACTATGCCATATAAGCATATAACACTTTATTGATTAGTTGTACCCAGTAAATATGTCCACTAAAAGAACACAAGCATTATGAGTTACCAACATGGAAATAGAAAATACTCTGTATGCTGAAACATCTCTAGTGTTAAAATATGGTTTATTTTTTCTCAAAAAGTCTTATTTGTTTTACAAAGAACAGAGAAGGTATACTGAAATTCTTTGGCAATATTTTAATTAAATACAATGATATTTCACTTCATTAAGTCTCACATTTAATTTATAAAGGAGTCTAAAGATCAGAAGTGAAATAAAACTGAAAACCTAACTTTTTTTCTTAACATACTAGAAAAATATACCATCTATTAATAACATGAAAGTCATCTTTCTTTACCAGGATATATATACTGGTCTTATCAAGAACTTGGTGCATAGACATTTATACAAAGCTATCTACTAAAAGAAAACAGCAGTTTGTATTTTTTTTCTACAGCAAAGATCGATCTGAAAACTACTTTACCAGCTTTAAGCTCATTAGAAAGGCAAGTGAATTTAAACGCATATGTAAAATGCTCAGAAGTTTGAGAAGAAACTATGAAAAATAGAATAGGCATAAAAATAACATTCAAAAAACTAACTATGAAAAAAAGAGCATTTTAATGTTTCTCTATATTCTTGCTACAACCATAAAAACAATTAGATATCTCATACTTTAAGTTAATTCTCCTTGTAAAAATATCTGTTGAATAGCATATTTTCATTCTAACTTAATTAAAAGGAACAATGTTGGCACTAACAAGAGATAAGACTGGACAAAAAAATCTGTTTAATCCTCTTAAAATCCAATTTACCAGACTCAACGTTTATAAACATTTGGTGTGACAAGTGCATTTACCCAACAGTATCGCAATCAGGACCCTCACATGTCCTCGAGTTTTCCACTTTAGTACCGTACATTGAGTAAAAACACAACTAGTGTACTAGATGAGTATTGAGAAAAAAAATCTAGAAAAAGATCAAATTTTAAATTTCATTTTTTTAGGAGATAAAAGTGCACTTTTTGGGAATCAGCCCCAAATTAAGGGGTTAACAGTTACCCATAAACATATCAAGATACAGTATGATAAAGGTAAAAGAATATGGTCACAAAACTATATTTTATATTCTTCAACTTTGATAGCAACAATCACAAGTCCTTCCATAAAAAATACTGAAGCAACTACATTACACATGTCTAGAAAGAGAAAGCATGGAATTATTTAAAACATCTGAAAATTTATTTCACTCTGTAAGATTAGGCACACCACAAGTTATTCACAAAAGCATGTCCTTTCCATCCATATACTAAGCTTTTTGGAATTCCATACAAGCTAAATACAATTTCAAAGAAACTTAATAAAACAATTTTATTAACTTTGAGATAATTCAAGCTGATAATTCTACTTATACCTTATGATTTTTAAGTATGGTTGGTGCTATCTCCATATATATCGTTATCACACTAAAGTCTTTCACCAATCTTTTATATCTTTACAAACAAAATATTTAATAAACATATACTAACAGTAAAAGTAGTAAATCTTAATGCATCCAATTGGAACATGCTTTAGAATTGCATTAACAAGTTTGATCCAAACATACAATTAGTCATTACATGAATTACAACACATGTATCAACTTTGCAATGACTAAAAACAAAACAAGAAAGCAACATCTCAGCACTAACCTATTAACACTCATATCTGTAAAAACAACAAACTGCAGCTACTAAAAAGATGCAAGTAGTTGATTTATGAAGATAGATACTAATATTATTACAATAACTGGAACAGCAGCAGGATGGTTTATCAATTTCATATCACAAAGCTTTCAAACAATTTTACAAAAATATGCTTTACATCTGTTGCCTACTTAGTTTTTATCATCAACACACACAAAATTTCCAATACAAAATACTTATGTATGTTAATTCTTACAAAATAACAGTACTGTATATTTTGTTCTTTTTGATATTGAAGTTATATATGATATTTTAATCTAAAATTGTTAGAAACACCAGCTTCAACTCATTTTAGACAGTTCTTGTCTGTAGATATCCTATTACACAATTCCAACATTAAAAGACTAGTGTATACAAAAACTAACTTTGTTATAGATTCATAGATCTTTGGTAAAATCAAAACACTTTCAGGAAGACATTTTTATTTAAACTTTTTATCCATTTTCTTGTCAAAGATGTCAAAACAGAAAAATTCTCAAAGCTGCAAAATATGCATAAAAAAAGATTCTCTTTTTTTGTTTGCTAACATTATTATTATATTATTATTATTACTACCTGAAGATGTTTGAATCAAACATGACAAAACAAAGACACTCATTCTTAAGTAAGATTAGTTTGATTTCATTTTCACAGAATATCTACAAGGTTTTAATATCAGAAAATTAATTCTTCCCATAATCTTTAAATTGAGAAAAATAGAAAATGAGCCAACAGAACAGTTTTAAATCAGTTTCATCTTGCAACACTAGCTTAATATTTATTTATATAAAAAATGTATACATTATTTTTTTTAAAAAAAAAGATCAAATACCTTACTGGAAAGAAGCGATTATTTCGCATAAATTGCTAAGATAAACTGTGAACAGCCCTGGAGATGTGTGAGGAATTTAAAAACACACTTCAAATTTAACTTGCTTTACTTTGATCAAGTGTACTATCATCATTTTAGCTGCCAATATTAAAATATAAAAACAAAACAAATGCATGTTATTTTATTACATAAAACGTTATAATAATTGAATAAAATGTTATTAATGTTTCTTAGTTGCTCAACACATTTTTTTTTAAAACAAAATTTTCTATCAAAGCAAAAACTTCCTGAAATTACACAAGTTGACACAGCTTTTAAGCAAACATCACAAAGTGAAAAAATTTATCATCATCATCCTATTCAAAGTAATCCTATGAACTTTAATATACAAAACTAGGTTAACGTTTTTATTTCGTTTAACAATTAAGCTGTGTTTTAGATTTTGTGGGTTTTTTTTTAACCAAGATTTTAACTACTGTCATCATATATTTTAATTACATACTTTTAAGTCAAGATAAAAGAATAAGTACATACACCTAGATAATGTTCTAACAAAATATCATACAAGGGAATAAAAAAATATTTTTTCACATATGAAGATAATGTATAATGTTAAGTTCAAATAGAAATAGAACCTAATAAAGAATTAACCATAAAACATGCAGTAAACTAAATAACGTACTTTTATATAATGTTGTTAGTACATAAAGGGATGATAGCTACTCACAAAACCCATCTTTAAGCTCTCTTTCACTTCAAAAAGTGTGATTTGAGATTGTTTAGCTGATAGCTGACTATTCCTATCAAGTTTCATATTCATATAAGAAATATACATGTATTTGAGAATAGCTAACTCTGCTCAAAAACTAGTGTTTTCAGTAGGTCACTTCATTAGCTATTGCTAACTAGCATGTTTCACAATGGAGTACAGAAAGATATGTTTAATTTACCATGAAGTATTTTAGTTAGATACAGAGAATCATAACATGTCAACCACTGCAAGTAAACCCAGTAGTCATGTATAACAAGTTAATACAGTTACTTATACCAGCATGAAATTACTAATGTCAGTTATTGTTAAGCTATTAGTTATCACAAATATAGATAAATCTAATATACAATTGATACATAAAAAAGCCAGTCCAACAAACTAGCAAAATATCAGCATTTTGAGCATTTCTTAATGTCTTAAGTAACAGGCTCACAGAACTCATTAAAACTTTGACCAGCAAGGCCACACAAATTTGCCATCACAGCGTCTATATATAAACAAACTCTCCTGACCACTAACCACTCCCTCAGCTTTCATAGTCTGTGGACATTCACTTCCTTCTAGCTTGGTTTCTAAAAATAAACAAAGATGCTGTTTAGCACCTTGGAATGAATCCTTATTTCAAGCATATGAGCTCTTTTAACCACAACCAATTCTCTATCCAGCAATCTTCAAAAACACTATACAGACTTGTGTTTTTCATAATGTGCATCTTGAAATGATAATTCAACATCTTCAATTTAATCCATTTCCTTGATACTTATTAAATTAAACTTTTCCATGTACATATTCACAATTCAACATTAAAATCAAGACAATTTACTGAATCTTAAGAAAAAATATCTAACTGTACAGTTTTCATTAATTACAGTTGTCACTTTCCCTCAGATTCCTCAAATAATCATGATAAGGCTTGTTATTCTTAATGTATCAAATGAACAAACACAAAATTCCACTACAACTTTAATTTCCAATATACATTGTTGTAAAAACTAAATAAAACATGCAAAGAAATTGAGAAGATTGAAATCAATTCACATTAGTGTTTCCCTACATTCATGATGCATTTGGAATCTATTTACTAAAATAATCAATACTTGTATCTGATTCTTGGTTGGTGCTTTTTTTTTCTCTAGTAGTAGTGTGTGCATATATATCCTTGTTTTGGCCACTGTTAGAAACTGAATGAAAAAGTATTACTTAGACTTGGGAAGGAGAGGGGGTTATGATTAAACAATTGCTATACAAAAAATAAAGGCAGCACACAATACACCCTTGTGCAACTTAATTGAAACAAGACAGAAAATTATGATTTTTTTCAATTTTTTGCATTTTATTTCTGAGAATCCAAAAATTACTCACAAATTAATACATGATATGACCACCTTTATTTTTCAGAAGATCATTAATCCGCTTTGACATCGAGTCCACAAGTTGACTGCAATATTTACTAATTTTTGAATTGAAGTACCACACCTCAATTATGGTCTCAATTAGCTTATCTTCTGTAATACAGTCTTTTCCCTGAAGTCTTTCTTTACAAATTGCCCAAAGATTTTCAATAGGATTTAAGTCCTGAGAGTTTCCAGGCCAGTCCAGCATCTTTATTCGCATTGTAGTCATAAAATTCTTCACAAGTTTCGATGTGTGGCACAGAGCCAGATCTTGCTGGAAAAGGCCAGATCCATCTGAAAATCTCTTTTTCAATTCTGGAACGACTCTTCTCTGCAAAACTTCGACGTACTGTGGTCCTCGGATCATACCTTCAATGATATGTAAACCTCCAACGCCATAGTAGCTGAAAAAGCCCCAAAACATCTTCTTCAAGGGATGTTTTATGAACTGATTGATGTGAGATTCTCAAAGTTTCTCACCTGGAGATCTGCGAACATGCATACTTCTTTGACCCTGTACAAAGAAATGAGTCTCATCACTGAATAACACCTTCCTCTATTGTTCTTGCATCCAGTTCTTGTATTTCAGACCCCACTGATACAGTTTTTTCTTCATTGAGTTGGTAAGAAGTTGTTTTTTGACTGGTCTCCTTGCCCTTCTAATGCAATTTCGAATGACGTAATATTCCTAAAACTTTCGTAATATACCCCAAAAATAGATTGACCATACTGCAAAACACAGATAATGACGCCATCTATGTGAAAAAATAACTATTAAAGGAAATCAGCAGGTGCAGCTAGCCTACACCAGCCTCCATGCTGAAAATATTGTAAAATGACCATTTGTTTCAATTAATTTGCACAAGAGTGTATAATCAAATTTCCAAGCATGCCTCCTTTAGCTTACTACTGTCCTTAAGTCATAAAAGATAATGCCTGTGGTCATAGTGCCAAATGCAATGAAGCTATTCAATCTATCAGGCAAAATTCAGATGGTGTTGAAAAACTTGTCAGCAACTAAGGAGAATCATTTAAGGGTTAGGAGTTGAGTGCTTGAACCCACAACATATCAACTCTGTTTTTCACTGCCTGCAGTCAGTTATGGGAAGGCAGTAACTCTTATTAATGAACTTTAAAAAGTAGAAGTACACCACCCAGATAATTTTGTAAAAAATTCTACAAAGTAAAAAACCTAATCTCCACCCTTTCAAGAATATTATTCGTAACATCAAGTTCAATTATATTGTGGTATTTTTAATTAATATTAAATTCATTGTTTATAGTACTGAGTTTAATTGTCTAGGAATAATTAATACATTACACACACATTATGATATTTATTGATATATTATAGCACCCACTGGATATACTTGGAATATTCTTATATCAAATCTTAGAGCACACTAATAGCCCCACAATGCAGAATATAAACCATGAACCTTCAGGTTCACAGTCAAGGAACACCACATGTTGGACCAAGAGCTGGCATTCCATGATTTCAAGTGTTAGAACTATTATTTCTAGTATTTTAACATTTTTAATTCTTATTTTCTGAATATAGATTTTTATTAATATGAGCTAATCTACTAAACAAAGTATTATGTGTATTAAGATTAAAGGTAAAATCAAATGTCTTGCCAGACAATATTACTTGCTCATAAGTACAAGATTACAACTTTCTGCACAGACCATAATCAGCCCAACTTACAAGCAAAATTGGTACAAATATGAACACATTTTTCAAAATATAACTAGCCCTTCATATAAAAGTAGCTCATACAAATTAATGTACATAGACCTTCAGTACAACTCAAATCAAAAACAATAAGCTCAAAAGTTATTCACAGATCAAAGCAAAACTCTGTATCTGGGCAACTTCAGAATTTCATAAATAAAGTATAATTGAAATAATTCATAATGTCAACCTAAGTAATTTCAAGTTCAGTGTATAGATTACACAATAATTGTATCATGATGAAAAAAAAACTGATACTTACCTACTTCTCCAACTAATTTAAATAAGCCATAATCTTGTGGATTAGTGACACAGAATTTTGAAGCTGCCATTCTGCCTATAAAAATAAATCATAAGCATAACTTGATTTTTATCTCATACATATTGTTTTAGAGAAAAAAATTATTTTAACAATTTTATAGGAATTCATCAATCTATTTGGAGTTTTTATGGAGACCACATTTCTATTTAATGAAAGATCCGAGTTAGCAGGTCAAATAACATCCAAACAAGTATACAATGTTTATTAAATACATTTGCCCTTTCCAGACAGGTTATGGGTCAAAGGCCATGTCATCATATTTGTTCACTAACATTCAAAAGGTTTATTTAACTACTATTTTATGAATTTATCTCCTTATGTTTGGTATCAAATTGTAAATTATAACTTACATTTTAACATACATTATTTAATTTCTTAATATAAAAGTAAATATTAAACAAACACTTAAATATCAATTTTCATGTGTCATATGGTATGTTAAATGTGGCACTGGTTCAAAGTAGGTGTTTGTGATGTCAAAATACAAAATCTATAGTTTTCTATCAATCAGGAACTCAAATTACCAATATTGACAAGCTAAGATATGAAATAACATTTTTTCTATTTGCTGAGCTATCACTATATTAAGTGAATCAGATGCAATGGCCCCTTCTCACCTCTTTCCATTTTTGGAAAACACCCCTCATATACACTTATATGTATGACATGTGAACAATCAATCAGAAGCTTAGAATGTCCCACAAGTGATTTTCTCAGCCATTATCAAGTAAAACCTTCCTTTTTTATTATTATTATAGATACAAATGCAGCTTAGTTATTCAACTTCACAAATTATAATGGAATTCTATGGTAACAGAGTATTTATAATGTTTTGGTTATTCATATGTACATATAAAACCTAAAAAAAAAGGTTTAGCAAGCTAAGACAAGCAGTAATGAGCACAAAGGCCATAACTGGAAGAGATACCTGTGTGCTTTATTTCTTTATTTACTGATCTATGCTTCAAGAGAAATAAGTTTAAAAACTTTTGTAAATAGTAACAATTCATGTACACGTACAATTTATAGTAATTGAAATGCAAGTCTATTTTACCAAATACTAGTTCACTAAAACACAGCCAAGATGGGTCACTTTCTGAAAACTAAAGGTCAGTTTTATATTATTGGATAACAGTAATACGAGCCCATACTAAGAACGAAATAACCCTCTCGACACCGGCTTGGTCCCATGGAATGACCTCAATCATTTTGTTCTTGTTATAGTTTTTATGCTGTAACTTCTGAATTAACAAGCATACAGTAAAGAAATTTTGCAGATTATCAGTAAGCATTATAAGGCATTTGTATGAAAAATATCAGATTTATTTATTAAAGACATTTTCAGTAATGTTTTTTGTGACTTTTTTCTTTTCAAATGTTGAGTATCCAACAAGCAAGGTTATTTTATTTTAAGATTAAAATACTTTCATGCATTAAAACGTTTTCAAATTTCATACACAAAATTTTTTTATATCCAAGATAATTACCAAACATTATTTTGAGAAAATAACTTTATACTTATGTTATTTTAAGTATCAGATTCCTTTGTATGGGTTCTGTTGATTTGACTGGCCTTGTAACAATCACAAAAAATTTAACTTTTTTTCCTTTCTAAAATGGTTAATCTGAAAAACATGAATGTTTAGCCTAAATAGCTTAAAACTTATAAAATTATACATTTTATATATTATTCTTATGTTGACATTTCAGCTGTCCCTGGTTGACATTACTAAAGTTGAAATGATGCAATGTACATGCATTCATGTTACCGTACATAAGAGTATAAAACTGGCCTTTATAAAGTAATATGTCTTGGCTATGTTCTAGTGTAATTTAACATTCTAGTGTAATTTAAATTATGTCAGTAATTTAAGTATCTAATTTGTAAGAAATCAGACTGATTTAGACATCACAAACATCTAGTTTGAACCAATTCTGCAATCAACATACCACACATCACAAAAATTGATATTTAGGTTCTTTTGTGTTTTTTTTTTTTTTTTTTACTCTTAAATTAACTAATGTTTCATACTAAAACTAGAATTATCATCTACAATTTGATACCAAATTTAGTGATACACATTCACAAAAGAAAAGTTCAATAAAGTTTTACACACAAGTTAACTGGTCATTGTCAGGTTCACAAAAAAAGAAGGTTGAAATGTTCGCTCTTCTACGTAAAATATTTTCTCAACCCAAACTAGCCGTTTTTGCATATATATTTCTCTACAAGTGGGTTTTCTCGACATCAATGAGAGAGAACAAGATTAGGTAGGCTTCGTTAGATCATACTGAAATTGACCATACCAAGCTTTATTCTGCCAACAAGGCAACTGTTCTTAAGCCATGCTTGCACTGGGCCTTTTAAATTTAACTTACAAAATAGGATTAAACTAAATACATATATGAAATGACACCTTCTGATCAACAGGTTTAAGATAAAAGTAGGCTTGCTTATAATTTTGATATAATAAAGGTTACTTTCACTATCATGCACCAGTCATCGTGAACATTATTAAAGTGCATGCAGTGTTTTTAATTTTAAAAAGGTAAGTTTACAGCTTTTAAAGAACATTTTTTACAAATGTTTTAAAGCAACATAAACATTAATTATAATTAAGTCTGTGACAGTAAGTATTTCTGATTGCTTCTTAAAAACATATCATAAGGATATCTTTTTGGATTTTTCAAGTTGAAAATTCATACAAATACCATTTCATCTAGTAGTTTTACAACACAATAAAACACACTATACAATAGGTTCATCACATATTGAGGACATTTAGAATTAAATAAAACATTATCCTAATTTAGATTTACAGAACATATGTTAATTATACCATTTGAACCCTTTTATATGGAGTATGAATTCATATGGGCCATTTTCATATAAACATCCAAATGATGGTAAAGACAAAAACAATACTATATTGCATTTGAATATACTGATAGCATAAAACTGTTACAAAGACACCTGTAATAATGTAAATAAAAAAAAAAATGCAAACCTAATGGATCAAAGTAAATAAAACAGTGTAAGTGGTTTATATCCATTATTTTTCCTTACCGTTATGTGGTCAGCTGAAGCCTTAGCAAGCAGGATCACTCATTTTTGGCAAATATTAAAGTTACATATATATATTTGCCTATATGAATCTTTAATATGCATGATTGTGATATTGTATATGCACAAACCTTTTTAGCATACCCAAAAAGAATTTTAAATATTAAATCTATAAAACTGTCCTGCTTTTCCAATGAACAACTGTCTTTACCGTTATTCACTGGCCACTAGGCTGTGTTAAAAGTAAGGTTTACATTTGTAACACAAGATGTCACTGCTAAAAAGTGCCATGATGTATTCTGCAGAGCAGACTATTCTACACCAGTTCTGAATATTTTTTCTCTGTAAGTATGCTACACGCATCTGTCATATAAATAGGTTGTCTTTACCAATGTTACCATTGTTCCAAGAATAAAATTAACATAAAAGTGAAATTTTAACATCTGAGTTAGGTTTATTTTATCTTCATTTTAAGTCAAATACCAAAGTATATAAAAGACAAGGTCATGGTGTAATAGGGTACATGTCTTTACCGTTATTATGGTCCATTAACGGTAAAGACATGCATATAGTGGTAAAGACTAACCTATTAATTTACATAGGTTGTTGTTATACCTATGAGGCTATGTCATTGTCATCTATGCTTCATATCTGCAGCCAAGTTTTAAAAGCATAATGTCTATATATATTATGCTGAAGAAACATTTATATTTGTTAATTTATATTAGAATTTTATACATTAAACTGACAAATTTATTGCTGTGGTCACTAAAAGGGCATATTATACATTCCAGATCTTGTACATTGATGTATGCTGCCTGAAAAACAGAAGTCAAATGCAGAGGCAACAAGGAGGTATAGAGAGAAAATAAAGGATGATCCAGAACGATACCAACAGTATTTGCAGAAAGAACGAGAAAGATATCTCCAAAGAGAAGCACAAGAAAATATTTTGGACATAAGAAAAACTGTCAAAAGTCAGAACAAGAGAGACAAAGGAGAAAATGAAAACATGAGCAAAGGAGACAAAGAAGAAAAGAAAATGAGAAAGTTGCAGCAATAGAAAAACTGGAAAACCCCACCAACATCACCTCATTCACCTGGGTCTTCCTGGGCCAGTCCCTCAAATCATCAGAAACAAGTTGGAAGAAAGAAAGTTAGAAGGGCTGACAGAAAAGCTTACAGAACTATTGGGAAGCAAGAAAAGCAAATAAGAAAGCTGAAAAATAAAGTTCAAGCTCTGAAACGGAAAATAAATCGACTCAAAACTGCAGCTTAGCCAGAACAGGGGATCCATCAGTCAGACTCACCTGTAACAAACTCTACTAAACTCATGAAAAAAAGGAAATGTAAATGAAACATTAATTGTGTGAAATGTGCGAGTTATAGTGAACCCTGAAGTAATACAAGGTCAGGTTCTGAACTTTTGACCATATCCCAATATTTACAGTCAGGCTGACAACCTTAACTAGATGTCGCTTCAATGTCAGTATTACAACATTGCTGTAGGTCAGAATGACAACGTCATATTGATGTTGCTTCTTGGTTATGATCATGACTGACCTCAACCAACAAAAATACAATGTCATCCCACTGTCATAATGCCCACTGGGTTAGCTGAACAGTTAGTGTTTATTATAGATCTATCCCTAACATATACTACAATGATGTAATTGTTTGTGTAAATCAAGGGGCTCATATTTGATAATTATTACAGGGAATGAAATGTCTTTTCCATTATGATGGTAACAGTAAAGACTGGAAAATGTTTGGCAATGAACACTCACTGCATACATTTATAAATACTCACAGTCATGATAAGACATAACGTTTTGCATAAGTTCTTTATGGTTTGATATTAATTGCTAGCCTCAACATAAAAATACTATCAATTTTATGTCTTTACCATTATGCTGAGAACGGTAAAGACAGACCTACAAATATTAAAGTTTCTCTAAATTTATTAAAATTTGAAATCATGTTTGCACTCTACTAAAACATGAACATGGGGAGTAATATATATTATATATATATTAATATAAAACATATATGAGAAACTTAATTTTTTTTATTAATGTCTTTACTGTTATTTGGACATTTATATGAAAATGGCCTATATAAATGTTAAGTGTACTGTGAGACACAAACTAAGCCACAATGATAGCCTGTATATTAGACAATTATTTACAAAAATATTTATACAAATCACAACCATCAATGCAATACAACATTTTTATTTCAGTGTACATTTCTTTATGTTTTCTGATATTATTTGATTTTCAATTTCATTTAAGTAGTATGAAATTGTGAAGATGAAAATATACTCATGATCAAAGGTGAAGAGATTTTATGGTCTACATCAGGGGTGGGCAACTTCATGACCAGTGGATATCACAATTTTGGCCAGCTCGAGTTTAGGAATCAATTTACTCCATTTTTTTTTTAATCACAAATTTGGTAATCAGCAACTGCACTGCCTCATGTCATCACTAACATCACATGATTCATCACTGTTACAGACTCCACCCAGTTTTATATGTTGGGTTTGATATGTAACATCAGATCTTCAAGTGAGGGAAGAAATGCTTGGCCTTTGTGGATTATGAGATGAAACATGTGGAAAAACATCTTTGAATTTATTTGACATTACAAGAATTTTTTCAATCTGGATTTTAAAAAACTGGTTTTGTCACAACAGACAGTATAGCTGCCATAACTGGGACAAAATTAGGATTTACTTCTCTTTTGAAGCAGCATTTAATTGAAAATAATGTGAGGTTCATGCTGCCATCTTTCCACTGCATTTTGCATCAGGAAAATTTGTGTACTCAGATGTCTAAAAATGATGAATTGAAAAATTTGATGGACATTGTCATAAGAATTGTGAATTATATTAAAAGTGGAAGTTCTCATCCAACGACAGTACTTTTGATGATCTTACCGATTTTGATGGTTAAGTAGAGGAAAGTTTTGGAACGATTTACTTCCTTATTTCCTCAAATAAAAGAATATCTTGTAGAAAATTTTCCTGGAATTGAAACTTTGTCATGGCAGGTGTGATTTGCACTTTCTGAGCAACATGATGTCTCACTTGAATAATTTGAATATAAAGCTTCAAGGAAGAGGTAAAATAATAAGCAAGCAATCATCGTCTATTCAAAAATTTCAATTAAAGCAAAACCTCCTTGTGAAACAGTTACAAAAGAATGATTTGACATATTTTGCAAAGTTGAATAATTTTCTAGAAAATAATATGGACTATGAATTCTCTGATGCTAAAGAGGATCTTTACGTAAACTGGATCAAAAATCTATCTCAAAAAGTTGAATTTCTCTGAATTTAAAAATTTGAAATTGATATTTGAATTTTTGCAGGACCCATTTCAATTTGACAAAATATCTTTTTTGTCTTTGGATAAGTATGGATTTGAAGACAAGATGTTTACCTTGCAAAGTGTAGAACAGATAAAAGGTAAACAAAAATGTTCTATCAGAGAGATGTGACTCACTGTTCTGATAAATGAGTCTTCAAAATTGTTTTCCATGTTTGGATCCACATGGGTGTGTGAGTCAACATTTTCTACACTAAAGTTTTCAAGTCTAGATATAGATCTTGGCTTACTGACAAATCTAGAGGCAGAGCTAAGATTCTGGTATGAGTTGAGAACATTTCTCAACCAATACCAGCCATTTTTACATATATATTTTTCTCTACAAGTGGGTTTTCTCATCATCACAGAGATGCAAAAATTCTCATTGAGCATAGATATTAAGCAAAATTTCACAAAACTCTATGAAAACCCCTATCAATTTTCACATTGAAGGTTAGTTGAAATGCAAATATTTTGATTAAACTAACAGCTTTCAAATTTTTTATTTTAATAGTGTGACCAATGTTGTCTTCATCAGCCTCAGTTGTGGCCACTGTGAAAAATAAGTTGCCCACCCCTGGTCTACATTTTACTTACATATCACAATTTACTCTGAACTATTAAATACATAAAAATGTTGCATTTTTTATGAGATTAAGAAGACCATAATTAGAAAGATAATCCAGGAAATAAATTTGCTCAAATCATTTCCCACCCAAAGCTTTAATTTTAAAAAAATATATGTTCTAAGTTTCAGTTGCAGTTTTGTGTGTCATGCTATAGTAATACAAATCATCATCACAACATTTTAAAACTATATTCATTTAGAATATAGTAACAAACTTTACCCTTCTGAAATTTTAGATATAATGCATACCTTTACCATGTCTGTGGTGCTGCTTGCAAACACTATTCTAAATTACTGCAGCTAGGTTGCACTCATAACATTATTGTAACTACCTCACCACCAGTTTGAAATAACAAAAATCAAGGCACATGCAGTTTGAGTTGCAGGAAACCTCACAGATCTTAGGACACTTGTCAGAGTGTATTTAATAAATCTTATTCCTTTGATAATTCTCAAAATCTATATGCCTAAATACAACAAAATATGCTAGAGCAGACTATTTCCATGCCCTAAAGTTTATAGCAAAAATATACTAACATTTAATTCAATAAAAGAGTTTCTCAATCTTTATAAGCAATTTTGAATCCACTTTGGACTAATTTTTGGTATCTACTCCAGGATTTTATTTTTAAAAACAGAAGTTTATTGTTGATACACTCTCATGCATTCTAACCAAATTTCTGACATATTTCAAAATATTCTGAACACAATTTATTCATTCTTCAGTAATTAATCCAGCACTGAAAATTGGGTTTTACAAATTTTAAAATGTAAATGGAATCATTCATATTGACTTAGTTGGTACAAAAACATTCATTCATATATTTAATATGTAATGATACACGAGCATCAACTTAAATAAAAAAAATTAAGAGATTTCAAAAGCAAAGCCACAGGATTGTATTAGTAGTTTTAAAAAAAATGTAATAAATATTTAGAAACTGCAGAAAGAAAAATAATTCTAATAAAAATCCTATATAAAATTAGTTAAAGCCTTAACAGTTGAACAAGACCCTTCATGTGAAAAAACAAAACACATGTACATTACAAATAAAATTTGAGAAACTCAGTTATTAAAGTAATTCATCCATTACAATAAACATGAACACACAATTTAAAAATTCTAGCAAAAAGGACAAAAATATATTGAAAAACTAGAGCAGTTTTTTTATTATATTCATAAGCAATAACACTTAGTAAGGACTTACAAACTTCTCTGGTAGTCATATTAGGTTTTATGGGCAGTGTTTTGTAGCGAATGTCTCCACTACTTTCTTCAGGAAACAAGATCTTCATGCAACTCTGCAGATCACCAACACTCGGTAAACGTGTTTTTTCCTCAGGCTAAAACATCAAACATTGTTACTGAGCTATAGAAGATATCAATAGTTTAGAGAAGTGCTTTTATTTCTTGCAGAATGCACCAGAATAAAGTACTTATATGTTTTAATGAATGAGAACCAAAAATAAGTATGACATTACACAAATATTTCTTCTCTTGGTAAGTTTGAAATCTTTTATTTATATAATTTACTGTGTATACAGTACTCATAATCAAATGTGTTACTGTCAACTAGGAGGGAAGACAGGGTATTCAAATAAAATTATTATTCAAAAACATAATATAAAAAATAAAATAAAAACTTGCACTCAAGAAAATGTGAAATGAGCATCTGCCATTAGTAGTGGTTTGGAAAAAGTATATGTTATTTTGTTCTTGGCTCAATTTGCTCTCTGAAATAGTTGAGAGCTGATGAACAGAGTGCATTTCAAAAAGTTTTGGGGTTTTTTGCTGTAATTGTGCTGTTTCATATTTGGTTTAATTTATATTCAAGTGATTGCCATTTTCAACTTTAAAGTCTATGCTTACATTTTAATAGTTTGGTTTATTTGTTTAGAAATGAGCCAAAAGATAAGTTTACTTTACTTTAATATAGCAAAAGAAAAATTAACTAAATGAATTTAGTTCAGCTAAAGAGCATAAGATAACAAAATGTAAGTAACATGATAAAGAATGAAAAGATTGCAGAATGTGATGCAAAGATCACCAACACATCATCATACGTAAATGTTAAACATACTTGGTCATATTGAATTGCCCAATAGTAAAGAGAATAAAACTTGGCTGTGCAGTATATGAAAATGCTGGAGTGTTTGAAGTTGCAAAAACAAATAGTTGCAAACTGTAAAATAAATGAGCTAATATTGAAATTACTCATTAAAAGAAATACACAAAAAACAGTAATTAATATCTTTGCTTAACAAAATATTTTAACATATAGAAAGTTCAGCCAATAAAGCTGTTTTGAAACTAGTTTCAGAAGCACAGAAGGAGGCAATAAAAATATACACATACAAGCTGTGGCTTAAAACAGAGAACTTATTGCTAAGATATTTTGAACAGCCTACAAAGAAGCAAATAAAGACCAATCATTCAATGTTTTTGATTACACAGTGGCATAGAAGCATTGCTAAAACATGCATTACTGTCAATTCTTACATGGCACTGTAAGAAAATTACATATCATAAATAAGAGCTCTGCATTGAAGATGCTGTATAAAGTGTTTCAAGAATAAATAGATTCAAATCTTTCATGGATAAATTATATGTATTGTACCAAGCATAAAAAATTCAAGGGAACGACAGTCTCATATAAGTTCAAATATCCAAAATTGGATGCTTCAAATTTCAGATCAGTTTTGGCACTTAAGAAAGATTTCAAAACATGTTGGTTTTAATGCCTATTTTCATATGAATGTGAGACAGAGGACTCCCCCCTCAAATCAATTAATAAAATCATAACAGACTAGTCTTCTTTTTTTATTATTTACTGCATCCAGCCCAAATTTTATCAGATTTGGTAGTACTCCACTCATCCAATTCAAGAGAGTCACACAAAATTATGGCTGCTTCAAGTTTGGCATTTAGCAACAGACTAAAAGGGAGGCACAAAAAATGTGACATGTGAAGATTATTGTTATGTAATGTGAACAACTCTTACTAAATATTACTGTCATAGAAATTCACCTTCACTGCCATTTTATTGTTTGTTTCGATACACGAAAAGTTTTGAAATATCAAAAGAGGGACACTTTTGGATTGGGATAATCATGGTGTGGGAATGTAGTAACAACTGAAAGAGATTGAAGCAAATACAGGTGTTCCAGAACTTTTTCTTTCCCCCACAAAAAAGTTCTGCTTTAAAGTCAAATCTCTTTCTCAACCTGTAAAACATCTGTTTCTTAAAACAATTTCCATTAATATAATTTTGCCATAACTCATTTTAACTAAGAGAAAATTAATTTAATTTGTTTTTAATTTTAAAAACATTTAATTAAAAAATTAAATTTATACTTTTCATTTAGAAAAAAAGTTGCAAATTTTAATATTTTTTATAGAAAGAACAAAAACGAATGAAATTCATAAAAACTAATCAATATTCCACCTACACCTTTACAATTAAAGTATTTTTCTCTCTTATGAAGCCAGTTTGAATATTTAAACACACACCAAGTTCTTAAATATTTCTTCACAGTTTGGATTTTGTTTGAAAAAATTAAACATCCACTTTAAAAAATAAAATATTCCTTTCAAAATTCATACAAAATATTCTTACCAAAGCAATTATTTACTAGCCAAAACATAAAATTGCATAGCATTTGTAATAAAAAATCAGAAAAATTGTTTACCTGAAAGAATCTTCATAGATTTGTAAGTGACAATCATTACTTTGAAGACTGAACATTTTAAACTTGTCCAAAACAATTTAAGTTCCTTTAAAAGTAGTCAAAAATGTATGCCAATAAAAATACTACACTGCTTCATTTGCTGCAACATTTCCACTTCTTTGAGCTTCATTGCTTGTCCTTGTCACTTACCAATCCTTGACTTCTTTACAGAGTAGCTTCAAAGTATTTAAAAAAAAACATAATATGGTCAACTTCACACAGATAACTTTAATATTAAGATATCTGTAAAAGAAATTTCTTACTTGTTTTATTGGACTGAAAAATGAAATAGCAGGTTTTTTCATAATCTTTTTGGATTCAAGCTGCAACTGCTTAATGGCATGAACAGCACTGCTGAGAGTGGTAAGGTAATATCCACCCTCTCCCGAGTGCCAGGAACTGTGTAACAATCCCCACATGTAATTAGCTTCAGTCTCTGCAGAGACGAGCTCACACTGTGCAAGTACATAGATGAATATTGGAAGAAAGTCTAAGAAAAAAATTAAAAAGAAAGTTATTACAGTTGATTTTTTTTCTTTCCTTATGACACTTCCACTTACTAGTTATATACTGTAACCCTTGGCTATTTCCTTAAGTTAAATCAATGAATGAAAAAAGAGTAACAAGTGGTTTTGCAGTACAAATCTGTTAATATTTAATTAACAGCAAGTTGATATATAAAAATAAAATATTGAGGTTATACTCTGTTGGTTTAACTACAGGTATAATTAAACAAAACTATTACAGATTTTCTGTGTAATGTAAACATTGTTTAAAAAACAGTCAATTTGACAAGTGTTAAGTGTTAGCTTTAAATCTACAATCTCTACAGTTTATAATTTAGTAATAACATGTGTAAAACTATTACAACATAAAGCTGGAATTGAAGTCACATTTTCACTAGCCCACTATAAATTCCAAGTAAAAATAATGGACAACAGCACTTTAAATATATATTGTTTACTACATGTTACTACAACTAGAGTCTTAGTTTCAAACAACCATCAGCTGTGCAAGTGGTTACTAATATTTATAACAGTAGTTTATGGTCTATGGTTACTGTCAAAGTCTGAAATACAGTCAACAGATTGGCAAGTGTTCAGTAATATTTATACTTAAACACTTTATATTCTATAATTATTGTTAAAGTCTAGAAAACAGTCAGCAGTTGGGCAAGTATCTGGTAATGTTAGCAATGGTGTGTTCCAAAATGATAAGGAATTTAAAGGGTACTTTCTTCTTCTAACATCAATAAAAACTGTAGTTCAAGAATAACAACAGCTAATCAAAAACTATTTCTACACAGCTATTTCAGGAATAATACTGACCAGAATATGTTAAACAGAATGATAACAAAAGATTTCTTTAATCTATTAAAAAGCATGGCTCACCATCAGCACCAAGGGAAGCATGGTCTTTTCCTTGAGATTTTCTATTACCATGTACCTATTAAAGAAGAAATATACCTTCAATCACTGCTGATGACCAACAATCCATACAATCTAAAAGTTATGAAGAGTTCACAGATTATTTATTTTAGTTTACAATCTTCATGTAATATTATCACATCTTTTAAAATTAAACATTTAAAAATATTTTACCACTAGTTGCTTTATACATTGTTTAAGGTTAAGAAAAGGATTGTTATACTATTTTTGTGCAAAGTTTTACAAGGAAATCAGTTGATCAACTGCACCCACCAAACACTCTTGGGTTGTTCTTGAAAAGTGAAAAGTGGGATTTGACAGTCATTCTTGTAGTGTACCCATTACCCATTTATAAAACTACAGAACATGAACTATGAACCTCCAAATTCACAGTACAAACATGTTAATCACTAACTTACCTCTGATTTTATGTTAAAGGGAAGGCTTTCATTGTGAAAGTGTACGACTTTACTGAACAATGAACATTAAGCTCTAAGACAGTTACTGTAATTTTATGATTCAAATGCAAGTCATAGTTTTAAAATAAATTAATAACAAATTCATTCTTGATATCATAAAAAGTATAAGCAAAAATGAATAAACAGCCTACACTATTGCAAATACTAGACATTGCTCCAAGTAAGTTTTCAAGTTTTCTTAAGGGAGAATGTTCATTTTCCATACGCTTAAAATATGTTTTTACAATGTCAAGTCCAGCCGCATCTGGTGGCTGCAATCCATCCTGAAAATAAAATATTGAATATGGATGTTAAAGTGTGCATGAAATAAATTTAAAAAATTATGAATTTCATCTACAAGTGTTGTGAGACTTCTGAAAGGATGCAAAATATTCAATAATAAAGTCAGTATTTGATAAGTAAATTTAATGTATCTATAAAGTTTGACTTAGGTTTACAAAAAAATTTAACTGCACTTATTTGCCCACTCCAAACAACTGATTGTCTCATTTCAAGCTTGGTCCAATGGATCAATCTTTCAAGACGAGTGGGAAGGTAGCTAGTCATCACCACCCACTGCCAACTTTTGAGGTACTCTTTTAGCAATGAATAGTGGGATTGACTGTCACATTATAATGCCTCCAAGGCTGAAAGGTCAAGCATGTCTGGTGTGACAGGGATTCAAACCCGCAACCCTCAGATTACAAGTAGAGTGCCTTAACCACCTGCCTATGCTGAGACACTCAAGAATAAACTAATTAATGCATAATAATAAAATCTGAATTATAATCTACAATTTCATTCAAAACCTTTTGACAGACATTTATTAAATAGTAGTTCAATAAAATTTGGAAAGTCTACAAGTGTGATGACATGTTTTTTAACCTCTGACCATAGACTCATTTCAAATCAGTCCATTCAAGCTATTATATTTTCTACTATCACACTACTCCAAACTACAGATAGTAGTCCCTTGCTTGACTTCCAATGACAGTCTTCTAAGATACTCATACAATTTTCTCCTAACATCCTTCAACATTACATTCTACCACATCCAAAGACAAACTAATACACACACCTACCTCTGTTTCCAAAAACAAATACTACCTTAACTGGAGCTGGGTTTCAGTTTTTCAAAACCATAACCCTTTCAAGATTGAAGGATGCCACTGACATATCTCAATATTTTCCTTCTTACAATGGAGATATATTTAACCAACTGCCACAAGCTTTAGTACAAAGTTAATAATACTTAGGTTTAGTTGAAAAAAAATAAAAATTTGATTTAGTTTTTTCTATAATATTTTTTATATTGTAAAATTCACATAGATTTGTAGCAAGTCACTTCAATGACATTAAAAATACTTTATTTTCCCTTAGAATTAATTTTGTTGTTGTGATCTAGGACTTTCATTTTACACGTCTTGAGAGTTAAAACCCAATTGTCATTTACTAAATTTGTTTTGTACACATTTAAAATTTTTACAGATTTAATTCTTCTAACTTTCAATACAGTGTGTATCTTCACAATGACTGGCAGTCTTACAGCCAACATTACAAGTCTTTCACATGCAAGAGAAAAATTATTTTTAGTGAAGTATTTTTAATAAATTAAAATAAAATTTTGCCCATGAATATACTGAGTATTTATTTTGAGTAGTTCATGTGCAAAGTAATTTTCAAGTTAAGACTAAAAATATATTTCTTCACTTCAAAAATCTCAAACTTCCTTTGTGCAATCCATAAAACCTTCTAAATAGATTTCAAACATTATTTTCATAAAAATTTATGTTTTATCTGTTATTTTCTCGACCATAACTGAAAACAGCATCAGTCAATCTGATCAAACATATAGCCATAAAATCTAAATTACCCTTCTTTTCTCTCTAGCATGACTTCAAACTGTAACACAAATCTACATTCATATATCCAAGTTGTTACATAACAGTAAAAACCTATTTATTATTTTTATTGCCCTTGGAACTGTATAACTACTATCCATGCCATGTTGCAAGTTGTAATCACTCAAGGAATGTCATAAAACAATTTTCTTTTTTAAATTATGGTATCAAGAAGTGCTAAAATAAAATGCCTTCTTTCGTGAATATTTCACTTCAATTTCTTTATGTTCAATAACAGTATCTGTTATTTTTTACCAAGTATTAGTAATGCATCAGGTCCAATACCACCAATAATTGTAAACCTAATTGTTGATTATTAGGTGTCTGTGCTGGAATAGTTGAAAACAGTCATGATATAGTGAATTTTTAAAATTGATATTAAGAGTTGTAAAAATCAACTGCTATCGTGCATTTTTTGTAAATTTCTTATGTATCCAAATCCCACACAAACATCATCTGAAACGTGTAATTATTTACTTTCATGCAATGCGTTAACTGTAGAATGTCAAAAATGAGGAGAGTTGTAGCAGTGACTATTAAAGCTAATCACTACAGATTATATAGCACAAAAGCTCATGCTTCTTTTACAAAGTAAAAACTTCAGGTCTAATTGTTGATTGTTAGACACTTTGGAATCTGTATTGAAATTTAATGGTATTGCATTATTTATAAGTCCTTTTGAAGTAAAGATTTAATTTAATGTTTACATTACTGTGGTAATTGTCTTTAAAGTTAATTTTATAAACTTTTACACTCATACAGAGCAATGAATGTTAACCCTCTCAATACGAGTAGGATAAAGTGCATGTCAAAATGACAAATTTTCAGAAAGATACATTCAAATTTTAACTAACTATTTTATCTCCATGGTGTATGAATAAACTTGACATCAAAATGTTGTTATAAAATTGAATTTTAATATTAGGCAAGTTTTAAGTTGTTAATTTTATAAGAAAATGTTTGAAAAAGTCCTTAATCTTCCACAGTACGAGAATTGTGACATTTTCTTTCTTGGTATTCAGTCTTCTCCAATTTACTTACCAACCTCCAAGAAGTTCAAAAGTAAATTACTCATTATAATATAGCCATCACTCAGCATCGTTTTTATAGCCCTCAATCTTATTCATGAAGCCATAAACTAGAAATTCAGACCCCTTTGTCACATCCTGTCTTTCATAAATTTCCAACAGTTCTCTCTGATGTTTAATAATATATCTTTAACCAATAAAAACATTTAATCTAGCAAATTATGTAGCATACCACATTGATTTTTTGTAAAAAAACTATTTTGCTTTCAGTTCACACCTTATTCCATAGGAAACATCTACAAGCTTAACTGTATTTTAATAAAAGTAACTATGGTGTAAAAATTAGAAACTTAAGTAAACTAAAGAATAAAACAATAATAAGTTATTTTTAATGAGATACACTTGCAAGTAGCTCATGCATTACATGATTCAACAGAGGAACAGAAACAGAAGGTACACATTTGCTAAGTGATTTAAAACATGAGTGGGATAATTATTAGACATAGTTCAAGGGGCAACAAACAATAAAGTTCAGTGTTAAGTACCACAAGCTTTAACCCTATTGTCCCAGTGCCATTTTTATATTCCTTTATGTATACAATATTGAGTTACATTTGAAATTTAATTAAACGTCTTTACTATCAAATTAACGTAACATTTTATAAACCAAAGTTAAAGTTTTTATGCTTAAAATGAAACCTTAAAAAAAAACAACTAAAACTGCAGTTTGTATCTCACAATCTACTATTCTCCAAGAAATCTCAACTTAGGCAGCAGTTCACTCTATGCAACATAAGCTTACAATGTACCTGATTGTGTAGATGCTAGTTGTATGATATTCAAAGTCCTACAGCTGTATTCACTGGGAAAAAGAAATAACATATTTCAGCCCTTGATAGTTGCATGCCTAACTTTTATATTTTGCCTTCAGATCTACAACATACATGTAGTTAGTTGACACAAGTGTATGCAGTTCTTAGAAAGACCTCATTTTACCCCTACACAATACTAACAGTTGATTTAAAATCATCACACAATTTTCCCTTATTATGTGTATGTGACTGCTGTTCATATTGTTGTATGCTCAACTGGCTTCAGGACATACATTCCTTTCTTACTTGTGTAATTTAATTAATTATGTATTAATATTTGCATTTTAAAAATCCTTTTTTAATGATTTAATAACCTTAAAAATTTAATTTGTCACCTGGATTGTGAAAGGTTATAAACAAGATGGCATGTAAAACAGCCGTCTTGTTTTGGCAACACGTATGTGGGGAGTATGCTGAAATACCTTCATAACTTCCCACAGCAATCAGTTGATGCATGGGCATAAATAATAAAAGATGAAGAATTTGAAAGATAAATTAAAAATAAACTACAAATGAAAAGATAAAGATGTGAAACTGTACATATAATAACAACACTACTATTACAGTGGACTTCTACATAGAGTTGAAAGGTATTATATATTTATATTTGTTCATTTCAAACGTTTTATTTCACTACATGTTGATAATAAATGGAATTAGTAATATTGTAGAGAAAATTGAAAATATAAATATTTACCTTAAAACAATTTTGATATTCAATTATAATGTTCTACAGATTATAAAAATGAAATGTGAAAAGTAGAAAAGTAAAAATAGTATTTTATTACTTCATATTAAAATCACCTTGCAGATTTCAAGCGTAAATGACTACATCGAATAATGAATATTAAATGTTTTATTATTCTGCAACTACATACTTTTCAAAATGTTCTTAACAAATTTTAAACAATTTCATTTTTTAATTTTTGGAAAGAAATATGACAGAGTGATATTAACTACTAAAACATTAATAGCTGGTAGCCACAGGGTTAAACTATTTAGGATAAAAAAAAAGACTTTCCTGTTACAATTTGAAGTTATTCTAGAAAAAGGGCTATTTAGATTTTCTTTTCTTTTCCTTTTTTTCAAAGTTACAAATTGGTCAAACTGAGTGACCTTTTATAGATAGGGTAGAGAAAATAAATAAAATATAGTTTTACTGAAAAAAAAACACTTGAAATTTACTTAGGAGGTTTCAGAGATTATGCAAATGAAATTTAACTGTTTTCATAAAAAACAAAATATCTTTAATCTTAACACAAAAATCATTTTTCATTTGAACCTTGACTCCATATGTTTAATATAAGTAACTCATTAAAAATTCTGGTTTTTTTGTCTGCACAAGAGTAATAACGTTTACTGAAAGTTTGCAAAAGTTCATGAAGATACATCAAGCATATTAAAAGCAGCTTTATGGAAACTAAAGATCAAAACCTGGGGTCACAAACTCTGACAGCTTGACTGAGCCAATAGCAAGAGCTTTAACCCTTTGGTTTCCAACACCATTTTGAAATTCCTTTCTCTGTATGTTTATCATTACATTAACATTTTAATTCAACCACTTTACTATCAATATACATCAGTGAGATTAACATTATATGTTATAAACTGAAATATAATTAACCCTTACTAGAAAAAAAATAAATGGAAAAATTAAATATTTTATTTTTTTCTAAAACTAGATACTTTAAGGACACTTTTTGTCAAATTTCAAACAATTTTGCCTGCTAGTTTTAATTTTATAGCAAAATGTGATGATAGAGGTGTTACCTTCTTTCTGAGAGCTAATCCAGGAGCCAAAGGTTTAAGTGTCACTCACTTAACCCTTCATATAAATGTAAAAGTACCATTGTACAATTCGCCTATACTAGTTTTTCATGTAAGCTAGTAAACATACACAGATGCCAACTATTTCAAATGACTGAGTGTAATGACTGTAGATAGAGCCCTTTATCATTTGCTGCTACTATGCCTGACCAATGTCTCTAGGCTGTTTATTATTATTATTATATTATTATTATTATTATAACTATTATTATTTATTACTGCTATAGATTGCTCATATATATGACTGTATTTTGTGTATTTAATAAATAAATTTAAAAAAAAATATTTTGAAATTATGTCTTATTTAATTCAGAGTGAGAAACATACTGGTAAAACAACACTGAACATGCTCAAACAGTAAGCAGAAAAATCCTTTGTGTAAGTACCAGTTTATATCATGTTTATGACACTTATTGTAATTGTTTTGCAGCTGTTGCAGCCTTTGCTTTCATGAGAATGTCTCTGGATGGTTGGAAGTTATAACAACATTGTCCATTTGACTGTATACACATCTTGTGTGTTATAATACTGCTCAAAACTGAGGTGTTCAAATTTGGTCTGAACTTGCTTTTGATTTCAGTCACTAAACTAAATATCCTTTCACTGTCAGCATTAGAATGGAAGATTGTAAGAATTCCAAGCATAACCCTACACAGAATGTCATACTTCTGGTTGCCGTTTCCATCCGTAACTGTAGACATTTGAACCCAAAACTTGTCAGCATTCAACTGAAGGACGGTTTCTGAGAACGTATCAATTTGATAGTTCAAATATTGCCCTTCCAACTTGTCAATAGTGTCATGCTCATGTGTATTGACAACGACAGGATACCTGTCTGTGAAGAAGCATAGAGAAGAGAAATCTTTGCTGACTTTCAGTTTTGGATCAGCAACCTGTGCGTGAATCAGAAGTTTATCATTTAGAGGGAAATGTTTCACCATGTAATTTGTAGCTGCAATATAGTATTTCTTGACACTGGTGTAGAAGCTGATCATGTCCAGGGTCCTTTTCATATTTAACAATGTATTGTTAAATTCCTTGGCAGCATTTCCAATAGAACCTGCCTCATTAGATTTGTGTAAGGATTCATTGTTGTAGTCAAGTTCAGTGATGTTGCCTTCAAAATATTCTAGCTTGATGTATCTGACAAGTATATTTTTAACTTGTGTAATCAGAGTTCTATGCATAATGTGTATACAAGGTTCTTCTCTTTGCAATATCAAATTGGCTTGCTCAAAGAGAGGAATTGCAGACTGAAGAAAATGACAAAATAACAAGTTCATTTTGTTGTCCAAGAAAACTGTTAACTTATCTAACTTGCTCTGCACATAACTTTTGTTGGTTATTTCCTTGCTAGCTTTCGTTTTCTTCTCTTTTTTAGTTCAAGGTCAGACTGCCTACACATATATTGAGTTATATCAAATGTTTCTTTGTCTGCTTTTGGAGACTGTTGTCTTGTGTCCCTGTGTGGCTGATAGGGTGTCTTGACTGTTAAAGTCTTGCTGTCTGACTAAGCTGCACATTTAGATCCTTTTGAATCTAGTGTTTCCTTTTCACAGTGAAAATACTTCTTCAATGGCTTCCATATGTCCAATATTCTGTTGAGGCACACCCCAAGTGATAGCCATCTTGTGTTAACAAGTTGTAGAATTTTTCTTATTTGTCTTACAATCCTTGAAACTCTTTGAAATGTTGTTTTCTGCTAGCACTTTTGTCCAGAAAATAGTAAATATCTATCAATATATCAAAAACTGGGCAGGGAAGTTCTCTGGAAGCTTGCTGGGCAGCAATATTCATGAGATGACAGGCACAGCTCATGAAGTAAATGCTAGGCTGTCATCTTGAGATGTGTCTCATTACACCTTTACTTATACCAGACATAACTGAGGCATTGTCTGAAGAAAAACTAAGACAGTTTTCCCATGGAATTTTCTTCTTTGTCAGTTGGTGGTCCAAAAGCTTGAAAATATTCTCTCCCGTTGAAGCTTCTTTCCATTCCACCATTGTCAAAAGAGAACAAACAATTTTTCTAAGCAAAGGGTCAAGGTATTGTACAACCACTAGATACAGTTTTGAGTCATCCATGTCTGTAGGTCCATCTGTGGTTAAACTGTAAATGCTGTTAATAAGTATGCTTGAAATCATTTTGTCATCTTCACAACCCAACATTTGTACAATGGCTGTAGTTTTGGTTTTAGCACAGCCATATTTTTTCGTTATATCAGAGTCTGGGAACATTTTTCTGAATAGATGTCCTGCACGATCAGCTAGGCGCTTGGGTAAAATTATGAACAATGATGAATTGCATGAACATCGCTTCTGCATTTATGGTTTCATATTCTGAATTCTTACTCATAAATGTTGTTTTCTGCATCATTTTTGTCTTGGCCTTAGCCTTTTGTTGGTGAGATGGTGATTTTGTATGTCTGGAACAATTGTTTATCCCGCCATGCGCCACAGAAAAAAATCGATGTGACAAACCGTACAAAACGCATGACTGTTACAGAGTTTTGATGCAATGACCAGATATTTTGCATTATACTCTTTCCTAAATTTTTAGATTTGCCAGAAACAAGACAATCTGGTGAACGAGGCCTCTTTTTTTCCCACCTTGTGAACAATTGCATTGGTGTTTCTATGCTGCTTAGAAAACTAGAAATACCCATCTATGAGAGCGCTGATTGGCTGACAAGCACTGATGACGTAACTATGGATTCCCCCACGTACCCAGTATGGAGAAGCACCGCACTCAAACTATTGGTAGACATGGAGATACAAATATTTTTTATTATTTCAAGCACAAACATGATTATCACAAGTAGCCATTTGTACTATGTCTTTTATTTATTATCAAAATTTATTTGTATGTCACTAGAAATTTTTTTTCACCCCTTTCAAGCCCTGAGGGAACAATTTATCACTTTATTGTATAGACCTATATAATATATAATAACTTGGGAGTTGCAACAAGTCATAACATTTGTTTGTATGAGCGTATAGTTGTAATGTATACAACAAAATCGTAATGGTTGGCATCTCTGCATACACACAAACACATGCATATACACACACACACAGACTGACTGATACGCATTAGTCTTTTAATTACATAGATAATTAACCTTCCACTTTTAAACCACATTTAAAAGCACTGTTCATTAATCAAAGAATTAAAAAGTATCCCAAAGCTAAACCCTTTTTCAAAAATACCATAAAACAGACAAACATTTATTCAAATAAAGGTAATTATTTAAAGTAATTCTAGCTTCCTTGAAAATTGTGTAAGCCTAACAATAACAACATCACAAATAGTTTAATTTTCTATGTTTATATTTTCTTTAGATACTTATAAAAGTTAATTATAATCTTCTTTATTCAGTTGTTAGAGTTGTATGAAATTGATGTAATAGTTTAATATTAAAATTTATTTCATGTATTATTCTGTTAATCATGTCCAAGTTTCTGAGGTTTTATCAAAATTTTATCTAACAAAAATTACAAAATTATTTTACTTTCAGACAGGAAAACTGCAAAACATTTTTCTTTTGAATTAACCATTACTAATATAAAATAGTTTTCCCAAAACATGTTTCAACCTCTCCTTCAAGAACTCGAATGGCTTTAGTAACTTGCCATTAAAAAATTAAAGAAAAAAATATATTTAATGTTGATCATCACGTAGTACAATTGAGTTGAGTTTATGACACACAAACCTAACATTATTTCATGGTTGAATTTCAACAAAAATGCTTTGTCTAAAAGAAGTTCAAGTTCTGCATTTTAAAATGTAAATTCAGTGCAACATCACATACTGCTTAATATAATTAATATATCATGTTGTGTAGAAAAAAATATCACAATACTCACAATGGCATTTAGAATAGCTGAATATTAAGTAACTTATCACTGGTTGGTGGATTTAATTGAACACTTGTCTCTTACAAGGTGTATTAATTGTCAGCTGTTTCAACTATAATCAGAGTAAGTTTTGCAGCCCCCAAGGCAACATGAACAGGAAGGACTTTCCTCTATGACTTCAAACTTGGACAAGTGCATGTTTTCTTGTAGCAAAGCCACACTGGGCTCTCAAACTTGAATGAAAAGCTACCAAAAGTACATGGAACATCAACCAGGTATCTGGCCATGGATCTGTTACTGAATGTACAGTTCAGGGTTGGTTCCAAAGGTTTGACATGGAGATGAAAGTCTTGAAGACCATGAAGTTCATGGAAGGAAGCCATCCTTCGATAAAAACACATTAACAGAAGCAGTTGAGACAGACCCTCGCACAACAGTAAGCAAGCTTGCAGGAAAGCTAGGCACAAACAAATCAGGCATTGCCAACAACCTGAGTGCAACTGGAAAGACGAGAAAGTTAGATAAGGGGTTCTGCACAAGCTGACTGAAAATCAACAAAACTGGCATTAGAAGACATGTCAAGGATGATGCTCCAAAAATTGAATAAATTGGGAATCAAGGTTCTGCCTAATCCACCTTATTCCCCAGACCTTTTCCCTACAAAATTTCATTTTTTCAAGCACTTTGACAACTTTTTGAACAGTGTGTTGAAGCAAATGGTGCTTACTTTGATTAAAGCATGTTTTACAATACTGGTTTATACTTTTCCAAACTTCACAGTTCAAAAATGACATTTATTTCTGGACAACCTTTTTTTTTTTTAATCACACTGCAAGTTACAAAATGTTTTCATTAATTCCACTGAAATTAGATGGATTAACAAATTTCAAAAATCAATAACTATGTTTATAAATTTTTATCTCCAAAATGTATCTAAACCAACTTTACCTACCCGAATTCCAATTTCTTGGGGAGTTTTAGTTTTAGCATACTTTATACCTTCTGTTAGTAACTGTAAAGAGCCATCTCTGAAAATATAAAAATTTACAGTAAATAATTTGGGACAATAACAAATCTAGAAATGTTCTGTCCATAACATAAGCTACATAATTTTAATTTGTTTTTCATCTCTTAATACATAGACTAATGTTCTTTTATTATTAAGACTGTATAGGACAGTTTAACTAGAAATGAAGTTTAAGAGACTGAAATGTGCATATTTGACTTGTCATCATTATTTTTGAACATATTTTTATCCCTAAAACTGTTTCATACTTGTTCTTCATTACCATCCCAAAAATGTTACTTTTAAAAACAGACAAACCTCAGAAACCTACTCATAAAAACTTTGAATATTTAAGGAAATAATCCATTCCAGCATATTTATTTTGATACATTATAGCCATCTATTTAAAACAACTAAATGAAGATCTGAATTTGTAATACTTTATCTGATAAGTCAAAATACCACTGTTATAAAGTAACAACCACTCCTTCAGTTAATTTTCACACATGATCAAGTTTTGATCTTAGATGCAAGTGATTGCCATTCATGCTGATTTGTTATGCAGTTTTTACAGTTCATGATATTTTATTTCAATGTGTAGGATGATCACATAAATAACACAAAAATCCTGGAAATAATGTTGCATGCTCAAAAATCACTGCTAATATGGCCCAAAATTATTTTTGACTAGTCACAGAAAGACATTTTTAGCATATCTTTGGCATCTGGTCAGTTGAAGGAATGTTTCCAAAAGAGCATCAACATATGCACTCAACTATACTGAAGCTCTAGTGAGCAGGAAAGCCACTCTATTTGGTCATTCTATTCTTCAAAAATCAAGTTGTCTAGTCTAGCAAAGTGAGAGTAGATGCTATCACTCATTCAACAATTCTTATTTCTTCACTTATGGCACTAAAACCATTGCTAAATGCATAACATTCTTGCATTAATGATGAAGTGGATGTGGCTCCAGATTCTATCCCAATGGGTATAAGCTTTTTATCTAAATGTAAGGTGAAGTGGAACTCTTCTGTGTGCTGAATACTGCTACACACATTGTAATTCATTTGATGCATTCTTGGCACTACTGCAAGCGAGCTTTATATGTGCCTTACTATGAGTGGAATGAAGTTCACTGTACATGAGTAGTCTGTTTCTAACCACCTGTACATGAAAAGTTGTAAACATCTGATTCAGTCTCAGAGCAAATACCCTACAACTTTGGCATTTGGCAAGCCAAAATTGAAAAATAATGGTCATATACTATGTTGTGAATGACAGTCTGTATGTCTAGGTTTTGAATAACAGTACTATTAACTTTGAGTTTTTGCTAATGACACTTGGAAACACTTCCTGCTCAGAGTTACAGTCTTACATAAAATACTGAGTGAACTGTATAGCATTATCCAAAGTGTAGACAAAATATAATTCAAAACTTCAAGAAACTACCAATTCAAAGTAAATAACAGTGTAGGCAAGAAAAATGATTTCCCTCACTTAGAAGTTCACTTTAAAAATATAACCAAAATAAGAATGCACAACAATGTTATACAGAATAGAGATCAACGAATGAACAATGATTTGCATTTTATATCATGTGGCTGTACCATTAGATATCCAACTTTCATAAGAATGAACACAAAAGGGTGATGTACATTATTTTCAAGTGGTGTTGCCTCGTCTTAATCATAATATGACAAGTGTATAAAAGACAGCAATGGTGTAGATTTCAGTTTTAACATAACATGCTTTCTTACCTGGTGTATTCATCTTTGAAGAGTTGATATATATATTCTTTCAATGGTTTAATCACCAGCTCATGAAGAGTTTCTTCTATGATTAAATCAATATTCAAAAACTTGTTTGCTTGTAACTGAGAAGAAATGAATAATGAATAAAAATTTGCATCTCAGTAATTCATTATCAATCAATTTTTTGTGTGAAATTTAATTAAAGGCTTAGCAATAAAATAACCTGTGGTGAAAAGATGTAAAAAAAAACAGAGGTAGTACTCTGGATATAAAAATGACTAGATAATAAACAATACATCCAGAAAGTAAAGTATTCACTTGTCAAAAATCATTTAAAAACATTTTAATCACAATGTTAAAAGAAAAAGAAAATTAATGTAAACTTCTATTTGGTACACACACACATATATATCATTGTTTAATCTGTCTGTAGTGATTCAACTATAAAATTCAATATTAATAAGGACATCTCTGTTGCAGGGATTCTTCTTATTATTGCAGGGATTATTCTTAGACACATGATCAGATATTACTTTTCCACATAATTCACTTATTCCTTGCATTCAATAAAAGATTTAAATTTTAAATTGTCATACTCTCTCTCTATAGCCAGTAATATTCAGTAATTATGTTACACTCACTACAATTATACAACCTTATCTAAAAAAGAAAATACAATTCACGTTAAATGTCACAATTTAGTGTAAAATTATTGAGCTTTTATTGTAACACTTAAAAGTCTGTATTACTTAAAACTTACTTTTATATTTTATCACATTTATAATCTAACTGCTAAGCTCACCAACCAAGTGCTGAAATTTTATTTACTAACAACTCATAAAATGTACAAATATATCTGAATACCCCTAAAAATAGTGAAATTAATATGTAGAAAAACATAACCAAATGTTCAAAAGTAACAACTCTGAAATGTCGTTTAATCCTTAAAAACAAATGAGCAGTAATCTCCCTAAATATTTTCTATTACAATCTATCCTTAGCAAATAAGTTGGCTGAATGACTTCAAAATAGTGAATTACTTTAGTACTATGATTACAAACATCAAACAAATTAAAATGAATTATGAGAAATAAACTAGAAGTAAATAAGACTGTTTTTAATCTTACATTTTCTAACACAACATACATTAATGAACATAGTAATGTATTTTACAATCTTAAGTAATTACAGTGGATTCTTCTTGTTACAGAATGAAAATTACTAATATGCTGGTTATTTTACTGCTGGAAGTTCCTACAAAGTTGAGAAATTTAAGTTCCTAGTATGTGTATATTCTGATACCAATTGTAGTTTTAGAATATTATTTAAATATGTCACTGGAATTGTGTGCTTAATGACTGAAATATTAAGGTAAGTAAAGATCTGTACCACATTGCTGCAACTGATTAAAAATTTAAACTGGAAAGTTGTATCAGGTAAACACAGAGATATTAATCCATAGCAAAACTAGTTTTACAGAAGTTGGTATATTAAGAAGTCTAATTTATTAATTGTTAAGTACAAAGCTACATAATATGCTACATGTGCTGTATCTGACATGAGCATCAAAACTGGATAATACACTGGTGAAAACTTAAAAAGCTAGTGACAGAAGTTTTAGTGAATAGCTATCAGTTATTAAACCACGAGGTGACAGTTTTGTATTGACATTTGATTACTGACTCAATACAAAAAACACTTCTCATGGAAAACTAAAAATGTGTTTGGAAGTGTGTGGTTAAATTCACCATAGCATAAATTCAGTCATAGCTTAAAGTTCAAATACTCTTAAAAAGTATATGAATTATATTGACTGTATGTTAAAACAAGCATTTAATCCTGTCATATGATATACAAGAAACAAATATTTCCTTACTTCCCATCCCAAGTAAATTGCTAAAACAATTTTATATCAAACTGATATTGCTAGATACATAGAATAAATAGAATGTTGTCCAACTAAAAACAAAAAACAAGAGACCAATCAGCTGCCTGTTCATATTCTTTATATGAATGACACCCCTTAAAACATCACTAAGATTCCAAAGTACATAAATTCCTTCATAATCTATGCCCAATCTACAGACTTCCCAGTCAGAAGCAGATAAGAGAAAACCTTAATATTTAAAATATATACATCCAACAGAAGGTCAAGAAAACTGCTCACACATCTGTAGTTTCTGACATGTTGATTATTGACTGTGAAAGAGCAATACAATTTTTGTAGCAACTGTTTCACAGTCAATCTTTTATACATTTAGCAGCATTTAAAGCCAGTTCAAAATAATGTTTCAAAATTGGTTTATGTTGTAACTTGCAGTGGTCAAGATTCATTTACCAGCATTTATGAATCTTGATTACTGTAAGTTACAACACAAACCAATTTTGAAACATTATTCTGAACTGGCTCCAAATGCACTTTCTGTAGTAACAACCAATGCTCAATTTATTATATTATCTCCATAAACTTTTGCAAGGTTTTAATGAATGTTAAAACTTCATCGTATATAGAAGATCAGAATTTTTAATCAGGTATTTTTTAAACTTACTGTATCTGTAAACTTACTAAGTTGATTTTTGTGTTAAGAATAAAAATAATAATTTTCATAGTACAGTTAATATTTTATTGTTGTAATCTCCATAACTCTTTAAATGTCAAAAATGTTTTTAGTAAAACTTTACAATTTTCCTACTATTTTGTCTAACTTAGCCCTAACTGTTACAAAATCAATCATGCTCAATAAACAGCAAAATGAAAGTTAAAAAAATATGAAATAAAACAAACTTTCTTTCTCAGAAAGTTAACAGTTAACCTTTCCACATCTGATTTCTGTAAATTTATGGTTTTATTTTATTTGGTATCCACTTCAGAACTAATCCTTCCACCAAAACACTAATTTGATTTAAAAGGTTAATTTTTCAACTAGGAGCAGAAAAACAGGATCACACAAATGAAACTGAGGCTGAAGATCTAATTACTACAACTAAATGAACTAGCTTTCTAATAAATCAATCTTGTGAAGAACTATCTACTCCTTCTATTGTTTATAAACAATTCAATAGTGCATGTCAGGTAAAAAAATAAAAATAAAGAAACTAACACAATGAGATAGGTTGGTATGGCATGTGGGTTTAAAATTATTATTGTAGTATATCAAAAAACTTAGAGACCAGAAATTTTTAATCTGATGTGGTACTCTATATAAGTGTGTAATTGGTGGGCATTCAGAAGGCCATGCGAGTGAATGAAAAACTGAAATTGGGCAATTCGGAGAACATACATCACATAAGACAAACAAGTGAAAACTGGGAATTTAAAGTTACTTTTGAAATGAAAATTTAGTTAATATAACACTTTGAATTACAAACTATATTTGATGCCACGTGTATATTTGTGCATTGATAAAAAAGGTGTTTATTTCAATTTTTAATACAGATCTGTAAAATGGAGTACCATGCACACACCGACCCTCCTAAAAATATAGAGATTAAAGCATAAATACTTCATTCCATTAACCCTTAAACAGCAGGAATGTTGTAGGTAGCAACTTACTGCAGACATTAAAAATTTGAATAAAATCAAAAAATAAAATCTAAAACAATCTTTAGCATTATTATGAATTTTGAATAAAATATGAAAGAAAATGACAAGAAAAGCAAAATAAAGACTTATTTATTACAAGTTCAAATGTTTTTTAGAGTATGAAACTCATAACATTCTCCAATAGACAGTACTACTTACATCCTTTACATTAAGTAGTCACCATGTTTCACTTTTCTTGTTGTATGCATACATGCATGCATAACATTGTCTTTCTCCCCTTTTTCTAGCTCCTGAGGATGGAATGCTTTCTAAAAATGCCATGAAAATGCTTTTTTCCAACAAGTCTATCACAAACAGTAAAGCTACATCTTCCTGGAAAATGTCTTGTCACCCTTCCATATCTTTCCAATAACTGGTAAATTACATTGTAACTAAATTGCCTTACTGATGGTTTCTTGCCAGTTTTTACTAGATATATGTTATAAAAATTCAAAATTCAGATATTAATTAGATGAAACAAAAAAGAGCTTGTATCACTTCACATATTTACTACGGCAATCAATTTATCCAATTTGCATGTCACTTTTGTCAACTTACCTCATGTTGACAATATAACCTCAAACCATATCAGGTTTGGTTATTGAAATAGAAGCCCTTACAACCTGAACGCTTTCAAAAGGTGGACCTTTCTTCCTCAGGGGCAATCTGGGAATCTTTGTTTATTGGTTGTTTAGTTTTGTAATCATCCTTTGCACTGTATTTAAACTTTACCTTTATGTACTGTACTAAGCAAAGTAACAGGACGTTCATCTTTCCATTGAAGTGCTAAAATATTCCCTTTGCTTCTTGGTCTCAACATTTCTCTTCTTCAGAAGTGCAGCTTTACACGTTCTTTCAATTAGTTCTAGTTGAACATCCAGTCTTATTTTCAAAGAGAAGTTGCATAATCCCAGACTCAAAATAATTACCAGTATACAATATGACTTTTTTTTTAAGGTAGTCTTTCATCAACTACATAACAATTGATCCTGAAAATCCTAATCAGAGATCTTTGGGGACATCTACATCCCTTGCAGAATAGGTAACCATATATTACAATTCTTGTCTCACAATCACATAATACAAAGTTCTTTAGTCCAAATTTAAGGCACTTCCTTGGAATGTATTGCTTGAAAACAATGTTACCCTTAAAAAGAATCAGAAATTCATCAATAACTACTTTTTGAAATGGAGAAAAAGATTCCTTAGCTTTATTCTTCACTATTGTAAATATTTCTCGAACTTTCCATACACAATCTTTGGATTTCGTTCTTCATTATTTGCAAAGAACAAATATCTAAAAATCTCCCTGAATCAATCTTAAGTAACATATTTTGGAAAAACTGAATTTCCTATAAGGTGATCTTTCTTCCAATAATCAGCCAACACATGCTTTTTTACATGTAGCATAAGCATCACCAGGGCAAAAAAGTTTACATTTTCTCAGTAATCATATTTTCCCATTTATGACCCCATGAAATAGGGGGAAGCGTACTTTCACTTTCTTTGAAATTCAAAATATCTGTTTGTTTCTCACACAGTATGACTCATTACACTGGTCAAATATAGCAATAAAAAATTCATATTCTTTAGTTTCAACTATGAGCCTAATTTTACCTATGAGTCCAGTGTTTCTACCATCAAAAAAATGAATAAATAAATCAAAATCATGACACCTTACCCAATGGATGACATCTTAACTAATGGAATCTAATTTACTTATGGATTCTGATTCACTATCTAAATCACGTTCAGAGCTTGAAACAATTGATTATGAAAAATATGAAAAGTTTTCTTCATTGGAATAATTATTGCATGCTAATACTTTACTTGAATCTTTTGATAAAAAACGTTTTCACTTCACTCCCTTAGCTGATACACCCATCCTTTTCTGTTCCATGACTTACACTGAGAAAATGACTCAGGCGCAACACTAAGTGGGAATGGTCACTACAGCATGAAGGGATTGTAAACTATTGTTTTTAGCCTATGTCATCAATTGATGATGGCTGCCATTTAAGGGTTAATATTCAATGAACCCTGTGTAACATATGTTGGAGCTTGTTTTTAAAGCTGCATGCATTTCATGGTCAGGTACTGTAAAAGAAGTTTCCAACTTCTGTATTAGGAAGATCAGTACTGATATCCTGAACAAAAATATGCCCTGGATATGAAACTTAAAATTCCCCCCAATTTCTTCAGCCTATGATACAATCTACTGAAACATATACAGTTATGTTGTTTAATAAAAACTGCTCAGCATACAATATTATATACATGCACAAAGAAACAACAAAACATGTCTTTTTCAACAAATCTCAAAAGAAACAGATGAAATGTAACATCCAAGAGAAAAATAAGAATGATGAGGAATTTGATTCAGCATACAACTTCATTGTGGCCATGGCCATTTTTAAAGAAAGAAGGAGTTATTTTAATGCAAGTCATGTGAAATGAATCACACTATGGAATCTAAACAATTTGCTCACAGTTAATAAAGAGAAAAGGCATTTGCACTCATCACCTCTAGCATTTGACATACAGACCAACCTCATAACACTACATAACCACACAACTACAACTCTTAATTTATTAAAAATATTTTGATAAAATTAGGCAAACTATGAATGAACTTTACAATCTATTGTACATAAAATATCAGATTTTGAAATTAAGTACTTTTACCAAAGATTGGTCTGCAAATTGACAAAGCCTTTAGTAAGTTGGAGAGCAATGTGATTTTCATATTACGATAGGGTACTTCTTCAACCTGAAACATTTCAAATTTCACTTGTGTAACTGCTGAAACCTCATAAAAAAATATTTAAAAATTTTCAGTACACATTTATATTTTATCTGTCACTTTCACACATGAACACTAAGTGCATCTGCCTTCACCAATTTGATCAACCTTGTAACCAGCAATTAACAGAAAAACACGAAATAAACTAATAGAATTTTTATTTAGTTTCATTTCTTTACAGTTACACACGTGGATCCTCTCAGAGTATGCACCTAGCTACTTGGACAATTTGCATTACCAAAAAATGCTCATGCTGTTTAAGTACTGAATGAGTAGTTGTTTAGGTTTTCTAATCTGAGTCAATAAGTTTTAATTTTGACATTTTAGTTACCTTTACAGTAAATAAATGAAAAACAGATAAAAATGAGGAATTTAGTATTTACCTCTGAATTAATCATCTTTCTTTATACTCATAAAAGTCTATATGAAACTGGACTTACATCTTAGAAATAATAGTATTATCATTTTTTTTTTTAAAATTATAATATGCAATTAAAAATAAAAATAACACAAAATAGAATGTATTAGAGCTAAGAAATAATTTGTATAATTGATCAGGCAGAGTTCCAATCTGGCAAACAAAGATATAACAAGGACAAAATGTTAATTCCACCCACTAAAGGAACCACTGCATTCAGTAAATTGAAATAAACTGTTTTTATTGGTTACAAATAATGGTTTTAAAGAAAAATGTAAAAGAGCCGTTAAAAAGAAATCAAACCCCTCATCATTCCCATCTGTCATATCCTGTTTCCCTCATCATTCCCATCTGTCATATCCTGTTTTTCAGAAACTGTCAATAGTTCTCTGATGTTCAATACTATATTATTTATAATGAACAGAAAGACAAGGTTTCACTCTATCAAATAACATTACATTAAACTACTTTCCATACAGAGAACTGTCTATTTTGTTTCTAGTTCAATCTTTATTCCTATGGGAAATATGTCAACAAGCTTAGTTAAATTAACAGCTCTTGTTGCATAGTTAAAAAGCCAGAAAAAATGTAATAGCTATACAACATTGTCTGTTTTTTTACGATATTATTCTGTGTCCTCAGAAACATTTAATCCTATAAAAAATCATTTAATGTTCTAGTACCATTAGTATAAAAAGAGAATACCCATCAAATATTATATTTCTTGATTTTAATGTATATTCTCTTGTTATCACTTATAATACTAATAACTAAAGTGCAAAAATTACAAATTTTCAGGTTAAATAAGGTAATATAAATAAAAATAATATAACATTTTCAAAAGATAAGTTCACAAGGAACTTGCATATAACCTGTGCATAATGTAATTCTCCACATAGGAACAAGAGTTCCAAGTTCACCAACCCCTTTACAAGTTTTATGCCAAGAATTATAGTTCAAAGACACAAAACAACTTAATGAAAATTAAGTTCATACAAATGCATACTGTTAACAATTTATAAATGTAGTTTCATATAATAATCTGAAATCACTTTAGAAAGATAATTATTTCAATTTTTTTGTAGTGGTTACAAGGTTAGTCAAATTAACCAACCTTCTGTAAAGTTAAAAAAAAACACATTAAATATAGAGTACTGCAAGAAGAAAAAAAAACTTTTGAAATTTATTCAGGAGGTTTTATAGATTACACAAATTAAATTTGATTTTTTAAATGAAGAAATGTATTTTTAATATTTTTAATTTTAACATGAAAATCACTTTGCCAATGAAGCACTCAACACTTCATTTCCATATATTCAGAGAAATTTTTAAAACACTCCATTAAAAATTTGGTGTTTTATTTACCTATGGTTTTTAATGATTACTGGAAGTTTGCAAAATTGTGAAAATACACAAAACATATTAAAAGTTATGGTATGGAAACTCAGGTCAAATGGCCCGAGGTGTAGTGAAAGAGTTAATAATCATTTGATCAAATTTTAAATGCAACTCTAAGCAAGTAAGATATGCATAACTTTGATCCCCTCATAACCTAAGAAAAATAAGTCTAAAAATGTTATGCAAGTGACTTTTGAGGGCTTTTAAAAGATAAATTACTATAACATTACATTAAAAACTAATCTGCCATAAAATCATAACTTGTTTTAATGACTGTGCAAATGTGTCAAAATATGCAACATTACACAAAAATTCCTAACAAAGAAAAAATTATACCAGCAAAGAATCTAAAAGCCTAAAATATGTATGTACATTAAGTTTTTTCTTTCAGTTAAATGCAAATTATTTACTATATTTTATACTTTATTACCTTAAAATTAATTAAAACACATTTTACTCTATTAAATATTTTCCTCATTCTCCTTTTCAATAACATTTTATCACTATTTAAAGTGATTATTTATAAATCATTTTATTCTCATACTTCCTGTAAAATCTACACAAAACACTTTAATGTATGTAAATACAGTGATAATCTAGAACATAATAGAGACAAAAACAAATTGTTTTTCAGAATAATATGTAGATGTGTATTACTACAAAATTGTTTTCTTGATGATCTTCATAAACTGCACATCAGAGATTAAAACTTATAATAATTTCAATAAATGCTTTACTTACAACTGGTCCCTGCTACAGAAGCATTACAAATGACTCTAATTTACAGACAACACCCAATTGAGCCTAGCGAGATATTTCAATTATGGTAAAAAATATCATTAACAATGAGATTACCCAACAGATGAAACAATAAATTCCAATCCTTATAAGCAAATATGCATTATTAAGATTATTTGAATTTCATATAAGTAAACAGATGTCCCCACAACTGTAAAAATGTTAAGAAATAACAACTCTGCCATGGCCTGGCCAATCACCACACATGAACTCAATTGGTCACAGACTATCCTTGGCTGCTCCCTTGAAACATCCCACATTGCCAGAATCTGCTGAAACCAAACAGATCAGGATTGCTGATCTCATTTACAGAACACAAACATACTGCTGCCACATTTTAGTCAAAGGTCTGCATTATGAAATATGAGCCACAAACATTTTGCCAGTGTTGTGTATGGTTTCAAATTAAACTGATATTATTTCATATTTAAATATATTTACTTATGCCAATTATTTATATTTAATTAACTATGTTTATTATTTGGTTGATGGTTTGTTCTGTTTCATGTAGGTAACTTGCAATGATAAGAAGTTAACATTAATTATGCATTCAGCCTGAGTTCTTAAAATATTCACTGAAAGCTTAACCACAAAGATAGCCTTAAATCACAATTTCAAAGTTATGAAATGTTTACCTTGCCTTGTTCTTGCTTTATTAACTCAGAAAACTTTCCTTCCCCATTTTTCACTAAAAAGTTACTCAAACCACTCATGAACTGTCTAATCTGTATATTTAAAAAAAATAAAATTAAAAATGTATATCCAATGAAAACTGAAAATGAATATAAAAAGTTACTCAAACCACTCATGAACTGTCTAATCTGTATATTTGAAAAAAAAAAAATTAAAAATGTATATCCAATGAAAACTGAAAATGAATAAAACACTTTAATATTAATAACCAGTATAAAAGTCTATCAAAAATGAGAGGGAACCCTTGTTGAATGATTAACAAAAATTACAGAATTCAACTGAAATGAATTTGTCTGCACCTACAAAATACACTCTGTCTTTAATTATCTGATCAGTGTGGAATGTTTATTTTAATTGCCACATTTGTAGTAAAAACTATGCAGAAAGATGAAATGTTATCATGAACAAAAGTGTGTGTGCATTCTCTAAGAGACTTAATTAATTACCACTCAAGCCTTTTCATTGTATTATAGGTCAAAGGAAACACAGTGCAGACATTCCAAAACAAAATGTGTGTGTGTTAAAATACCACTTGAAACTTTTTAAACACTGATCCTATAATGTCAGTAATAGTAGATCTATCTGTAGTCTGATTTAAGCATTAGGCCTAATACATAAATGTAACTTAAAGCTTAGCTGAAGCATGATTTAAAAAAAAAATTATTTTGCTTTTATGATTTAAAAAAAAATTTTGCTTTTGGCTATTACTCAATTTCATAATTTTTTTAATTAAATTATTTTGCTGTTACATTGAAGTTACCAAAAATCAAAAAACAAACCTCTCCAACAAATCACCACGAATATTGGGCATTAAACATAATTTCCACAGTTAGCTGGAGAACAATTAAGTGACAGTTCTATTGTTAGGCTAGAACGTGTATTGTTGAGCATTACTAATCAATAAAATAAAGTGAAAACATTCTTAAAGTGACCAAGGGAATAATCTTTTGTAGTCAGTAATGGCTTTTGAACACCATATTGCACTTAAGTTTTTTAACATAGTCCAAATAATATCAGTAATTCATTTCCACACAACTGTTGCTGCTGAAATAATCATAAGATATTAGAAATTTTTAGCTATTCACAAGTCAGATAAATAAACCACGTTGCTGTGAAAATTGTACCATTAATCAACATCCTGTAATATTTACATATTAAAGTAAGAGAACTGTCAATAGGACCAGAATATATAGATAAAATAAATACTTCAGAAATTTATACAGGATGATTATTTTAGTAATTAATGTTTCAGTCCAATAAGACATCATATTCTGTAGAATTATTAAAACATCCACATTCATTGCTTTTCTAGAATGAAATTTAGCTCATCATATTAAAATAATCATATTGGTTAACTGTATGAATATACACAATACATACAATCTTACATTATCTGATATAAAGGTTCTTACAAGTCTTAGGTTATCTACAGGATTTACTTGTCGGCTTTCCCTTGTACATTCTATGAAGCTAACAATCTGCTTGGCAAAGAGTGTGCTCTTGTCATTAGCTAGCCTGCACATAAATAACAAAATAAATATACCCTCTACAACAATATACTTATAGTAACTACAGTGTATGTAGTTACTATACACAATTAACTCATTCTAAGTCTTTGGAAACAGTCAAATATAAAAGATTTAATTTTGTAAAAGTGTTAGACAATTATTTATACATATTAAAATACAACATAGTAAGAACTACAATTAGACTGGAAATTATTTCCAGCTCACAGCATACAAAATATTAAGAATATGACTGCATTTTGTTGGAATAATTTAATACAATATATATTGAGGGAATTAAATATTAAAAGCAAGATTTCAATGTCAGTAAACTTACTTTTATAATTTCTACAAAATCTAAAATACTAGTTTTTAAGACAGAGACAAAAGTGTACACTTGAAAACAAATTGAGGTGGATAGATAGTTAGATGGATAAATTTAGTTCTGTTCAAATTTCTACAAAAAAATTTGACACTGGGTGCTATTGTAAAAATTTGAACAGAACTAAATTTATCCATCTAACTATCTATCCACCTCAATTTGTTTTCAACACTGTGCTTGTTGTTAAAACTGTTTTAGTCCAGCAAACAGAAATAACAGTGAGAATACTAGTGAGACAAAGTACAATCTACCTGCCATTATAGGCATTTTTTTAAACAAAAGTATATTTGAACAGTTGAAATGTTATGTTTGTTTCATCAGATTTGTATTTATAGAAATACTGTTGATGATAAAAACTAAATCAAACAGTTGGACAAGAAAAAATTTACCTTCTTACACCTTAACTAACCAACTTTATATACCATTGGGTACAGATGAAGCCAACATACTGATTCACATTCAGTAATTATGCTTAGCTCTGAATCAAAAACATTTCTTCACTAATGCCAATTCATTCCTTGCATCATATAAAAAGGTAACAAAATAACTTGATATGGTTAGTAAACTATCTAGTATTCAAAATGACAAGAGATTCAACTTAATAAACCATAAAAGATATTAACAATGTTAGTAACATTGTTATACCACTTGACATTGTATGTTTTAGAGAAATATACAGTTGTTTCCAAGCATGTTAATTTCTGAGGACTGTACATAAGTTCTTTTGCAAGTACTTTAGTGTAAAAGAAAGACCAAGTATTCTTCACAGTACCTGAAAATGTAATTTCTGATAACTTCACCTTGTGGTGTATGGATGTTTTGTAGAGCAGTTGTTATGTGGCCTGCTATGAAAGAAGCAAAGAAAGATTCTGTATAAGCTACAAAAATCAATTTCTATAATGGAAAGTATTCTATAAAGACAGCAATCAACAACATGAGATACACCAATTAAAATATACAAGATCAGTACACAAGCTTTTAACATTTTATATGTCCATTTTCTTACTAGCTTTAGTAAAACCTAGATTGTCAGTGGAAGGATATTATTAAAACTTTACAAAGAAAAAACAACAGATAAACACAAAATATCATAAAGCAAACCATGCACACATTTACCTTGCCAAAAACTATTGAAGAAAAAATTTTGTAGCATTAATATTATGTCTGTAGAATAAACATAGGGTCATTCCATGTCAAATCATCCAGGGAACTGCAGATGATCCCCACAGAATGCCTCGAAAACATTCACATGTGTTCATCTACCCATATAATGAAAAATTGCCAAAGATTACATCAATATCTCTAATAGTCTCTGATTTACAGCCTTGTAAAATTAAGTTCATTTGTTTTTATTTTTGGCAAATTCATTTTCAGGCAACTTTGGCTGCTTAAAGCTCCAAGAGTAACAGTAGTAGAAGGCCGAAATTTGCTACACTGACTGAATTAATCTCACAGAATTCAAAAATGGTCTAAAACCAAGTTTATATCTCTTAGGATTTGCATAGTGAGGCAGTAATATCACATGAAAACCCAAAATTGTAAGAAACATTGATTTATGTAATAAGCCACAGCTCTAAGACTAAATATGATACAAAGCTGATTTTTTTTCTCAAATTTCCTATAACATATCAGTTGATAAATCAACAATTGTTGTAATTAAAAGTCTGTTGGATCTCCTGTAAAAAAATTTAGCTGCAAGCAACTTTTCATGATTTAGCTAAAAATAGCCCTACTTCAGGCCACAGTTTGACTATGTCACCAGTTATTCAGCCTTTTCAGATTTTTACCATGTATTCTGACATCTCTGAATATGATCTACAAAAAAAAAAAAAAAAATCAGGATGGTGTTCAACCTACTTTTTGAATTATAATTTTTTAAAATATCCTCTAAAATATCCAAATATTCAGGAATTAAAATATTTTTTATAAATAATATACAGATAGTACTCATATGTACAGTAATGTTGGCTAAAAGCTTTAATAATACCTTGTGGTACAACAGGGAAAAAGTGTGTTTGAACATTTAACACTTCATTGATATTTTGAAATAAAAGCTCCATATGATAAGGTTAACATTTTTCCCAATTTCAAAATGCATTTATAATAGATATCTCTATGCATCTGACTAAGAGATACGCATTTCACAAGTCTCGAGGCAACTTCCACCCAGTTTTACTTTTTAACAAGAATTGCACTGGAGCAAAATCCCTCCAGTAAGAAGACAACACAACCTCTATACATAGTAAATTCTCCTATGCACTTCCATTTGTGATAATTTCATTCTTTGATGTGGTAAGAACAAAATGTGCACCAGAAGATAGTAGGAACACATATTACCTAGATGAGCTCCTTTAAGAAAGCATCTGTAGAGAAGCCAGAGTTTAACACCAGATGGCAGGAGTTCCAAAAGGACACATTTGTGGGATACCACGGTTTGCTCTTTACTCACAAAATATTGGCGGGGTACACAAACCCCATATTTTGCAGGTACAGGTACAATGAGAATATGACAATTTGAGTAATTTCACACAAGTGGTCAGATAGCCAATGTACACTTTGTAGTTGCCCATACCTTATGTGCTGACCTCAACTCTACTGAACATGCAAACTTCAGAAAGAGGAAACTTTAGTTATGTAGTATATTATAGTAGACTGTATACTCACCCCAATTGTACTGAACAGACTATGGCTCCAGGTGGAAATAATAATAGTTATGAATCATAGTGTCTATATTGTGTGCTCATCTCGACTAAACTGAACAAATGTTGGCACAGGAAAAGTTGATTAGTTGGTTTCGTGTTTTATGAGACAAAGCAACTAGGCTACCTGTGCCAAACCTCTGGCAAAAAGTTTAAATTAAAGTAAGTTTAGTAAAATTCATAAAAGGAAATTAAGATAAAACAAAACAAAGTTAGAAAAAAACAAATATCATTAAAACCAATGTTTACATCTTGTCTACAGTGGTAAGAGACAAACTACAGTAATACAAGTTGTAAAAGACTTTTTGTAGCATAACTGTAATTATTATAACTCGCCAGGAAGACAAACAGGTAAATTCAAACCCCACCATTAGTCACCTGATGTTGGCCTTTCCATTCCTGGTTTTAAGTCATTTGATGTTACAGCCATTTAGTAATTTCAAGTAGAACTAGACGGACTGTGATTCTTAAAAGGGAATCACATTAAAAAAGGTCTAATGTATAAATTAAAAATCATAAATAGTATTAAAAAAATTAATGGGTTTCAACAAACTAAAAACATTTCCAAGGTGAACAGTGTCACAATCACCAATAACACTGTCTTACATTATGGATAAATCTTGGGACAGAACATGTTAAATATGGTGCCATCATTGAGTCGTAACGATGGCAAGAAAATAAAATGTGGCTTATAGTGATTTGAGTGTTACATAGACTACACACTGGTGCATCAGTCCCAGAAAAAAAAAAATGAAGAGCTAAAAACTGTGATCGATGCGTAATCTAGTCAGAACAACTTCCTCTTTCCGATCTTTAAGGTAACAAGACACCCAAATTCCAATAGACAGTTTTATGTCTATCAAAGTCAAATGCCAACTGGCATGGAGGCAAGCTTTGAATACAAGACCATGGTCCATGTACAGAACAAGCACAAAGTGATAGTGCCAGAGCAGATAGATTTAACTGCAGTGTAAGCGAGCTCATTTCTGCAAATACTAACATGGCCAGGTATCCAGAAAAACTAGATAGAAATAGATGTTAAAGAGAAATGAGCCAGTCAGTTTTGAACATCAGCGAGAATAGGGTGTGAACCAACATGAAGCGATTCCAGGGCCAGAAGAAAAATAAGCGACTCAGTATAAATAGTGCAGCTGGAGTACTGATTAGCTTTTATGTAATCCAGAGCAAAAGAAATGGTGCACAGTTCAACAGTGAACACAGAAGCTGTAGTGGGAATTCTGTGCTCAACCACCAAACCACAACAACCCATGGCAGAGTCCACACAGTTACCTGATTTCAAACCATCTGGATGAATAGAAATGGAAGGATGGTTCAAAAGATATTCAGCAACTAACAGACAGTGTTTCCAATCGGGAGTGTCTCCTTTTCTTAGATGACTTAAAGAAAAGGTCACATTTGGGGACTGTAAGAAGCCATGGTGGGATGGGCCAACTAGTGTATACAGCTGTGTATATCAGTTACCGCTGTCACACAGTCATCTACTGATGGCTTACAGACAATGGCAGGATCGCTGTTCTCTGTGAGAGCATTGAATGAAGGCCAGTTTGCTTGATGCAGCTTCCACCGAGGCATGTGGGTTGGGTGGCATCGACCACAGCCAGTCACTCTCAAAATTATAAGAAAATTATCATTGCCTCGTGGATTATTGTCAACCCTCCATGAAAAGTTGGAGAATAGTGAAGATGAGCAAACTGAGAGATCAATAGCAGTAAAGGACTAACTAGGTGCATGAAAATAAGTATAAGGACTGCTACTGAAAAGAGAAAGGTTGTGATCAGAGAGCATATGCTCTATGGAGTGACCCCTCCCACCAATATCAGCACTTCCCCAGTGGGGATGATGTCCATTAAAACCCTCAAGATTAAAAAGGAAGACAGCAACTACTTAATGAGAGCATCAAGGTCTGATTGATCATTGATCTCTCCAGGCAACATGTAGAGAGAACAAACAGTTATGGTACGACCCAAGGAAACATGGATGGTTTCTGCCTCCAAGGGTTTGTCAAGTGGCAGACAGGGTGGGCATGTGCTGATCAACCAACAGTGTCACCCCTCCATGTACCTGTCCATCACACAGCCTGTCATTTTTGTAGAAAGAAAACAGCTGAAAGGTGACTGTATCAGCAGGTTTCAAAAATGTTTCATGTAAGGAATGACATACAGGATGGTAGGAAGCAATCAATGTTTTGATGTTATCCAAATTAGAACGTAAACCTTGGCAGTTCCATTGTATCAAGGTGACCATTTTTATTTATGTGTAGGCAAACTGGGTGGAGAACTCTTTTGTTTACGACGATGTCTTTTTTTCTTTACTGTCTTTATTCAAGGGAGGTCTATTGACCACCATGGATCCTGCTCTGGGTTGATTGGGCAGGTCTTAGCCGTTGGAAGAGTATTCAAGTGACTGAAAATGTGAACAAATGATCATTTTGCATCTTGGGGTGGGCGAAGAAGATGTACCTGAGGAAATGCCCACACCCAGAACCAAAGGAAGTGGACCTTTGGATCTGCTGGAATGTATGTTAGGGACAGAAATAGGTGTTGAAGTTTATTCATCAACGTTTATAACCATGGAGGTCAAAAGACTTTTCACTTGATATGAGAATGATTTATTTCGAGGCACAGAGAGATCCATCTGCACACCCACTGTAGTAGTGGAACGAAGTGCAGCAACATACTTACAAGATGAAGTGGTGGACAGCAACTTTATAGCCTCAGGGTAAGTAATGTTTTAAATCATTTTCAAACAATGCACCTCTTGAGAGTCCATTCCACACTTATAAGTATCATGGTCCTTGCCACTGCAACAAGCACACGTCAAGGAACCTCGACATGATATCTTCAAGTGACCGAACCACTGACACTGGAAACATCTGAGAGGATTTGGAATGTATGGCCGTACCCTGCAATTAAGATAACCTGCCTTGGTGGTGGCAGGTGGAAGTGGTGGTGTAATTGTCAGAATGAGGATATTGGTCGGAATCACAATTCCATCTTTGCGAGTGGAGATACGCCTCACTGCAGAAACTCACCGGGTGGAGAAACCAGCGAGAATATCAAACTCTGGGATGTTCTTCAAATCCCTCCCAACAATAACTCCTCGTAATGAATTCAAAGTAGCATGAGATGTAACCTCAATAGGTATATCCTCAATTGCCTTTGAATACAAGAGGCATTCACTGTGTTGAGATGTGGATGTTTACACCAATATATCACGAGATCTAAGCTTCTTTTCTGACTTTGGAGAACCAGCAAGTCCATCTAGTCCCTTCTGAATGAAAAAGGGAGACATTTGCCCTAAAGGTTTGTCTGAAAGAGAATGTAGTATAAGAAAATGAGGTACAACAAATGTTACACATGTTGAAGATTGGTGCTCAAAATCTTCAAGACATAATCGTTTACCTATTGATTGTTTTTTTTTCATTATTTAAGTTTTTATTTGGAAAATCCTTATTAAAAAAAAGGAATATTTCAGTTCCCACTGACTCCACCCACCATGGAGCTCTATGAGGGAACACACTGCAATGGCAAACAAGGACACTGCAGTAACACCAGGGTTTCGTGAGCATTATACCCAAACACCACTATCAAATACAATGTCTACAACACCTGTTGAGAACATCCAACACTAATACTTGGTTGACCCTAGTCCAAGTGGACCAGCCGACTGGTCTACAGGAATTCAAGGCCAAAGTTGTGTGTTAGGGTTGGACCCCTCAACCACTAGGATCCTCTCCTCCCCTTCACAGGTCACCATGCACAGCAAACATGTGGGTGGATGTTTAGATCGCAGAGGAGGTAAACTGAAAGAACAAGACCTTCCCTGGGATGTCCCCTCACCACATAGAGTAATCCACACTGAGAGGGCACAGGAAAAGGTCAGAAGAGATATCTGTTAAGATTTTGAAATGTAACACACACACTCTGACACTCACACTTCTTTTGGTATTGTACTAAGACCAACCAGTGTGTATTCTCTTTAGTGGATAAGAACTGGTAAGCAGCAAGGATCACCTAAAGATGGGGGTGGGTATTTATGTTGAGGAAACCTAGAGAAATGTTTGGATCCTCCACTGAACCTCCAGCCAGAAAGATCTTTTACTGGATAAAGCACAGTGGGTGGCCAAGAAACACCATTTTTAAAAGCTAACAAATGTAAGGCAAAAAAATGGTCAGAAAACTTTTCTTGTGCTGGCCTTTTCCATGAAATTCCAAGAAACAAGTATGGTCTTGATTGGAAAACTGTTAATGTATACACCACAAGGATACCTCAAGTTGGTTTTGTAGAACATCTCAACTCATAGAAGACACAAGTAGAGTTAGGACAGATGGTACAAAATCTTTCCATTATCCTGGATTGAAGCAGATTGTGTGTAAGCATACTCTTGGAGGCAACATCAGCCACCTACCACAACCCTAATAAACATAGGGGGAACCAAAAAAGAAAACACACACACTCTTTTCATAGACAGTGGGTTATTGAAGACTGAGGACTTATGGAAACCAAAATCCTGTAAAAGATGAAACAGACAATGAATGTGAGAAGAGTCATCCATATACCTATCTGGAGGATCTTGTCTAATGGTTGGTGAAAAAAGGAAGAGAATGAGTTACGTGATGAATCAAATGTAGAGAAATGTGAAATAGCTATGAACATCTACATTCAGAAACAAAAATACCTATCAGAGGGTTTGGCAATTCTTGGGTAGGTACAGACAATTGCAAGGATCCCAACAGGAACAAGGCAACAATAAGGAAAACTAAACAACCCTAACATAACACAACAGTTGATAGAGGTCCAAATGATCTTACACCTGAGAAACAGCAGGTAGAGAGATAGGAAAGAAAGTTCAATTTCCAGCAGGTGAAGGAATGGGAACATTTAACAAATAGCAAGAAGTTTGAGCACGTGAATACTTGACTTTTAACATTTACATGCAGGACATGTCCTTATTCAGAGGTACGTCAATCAGAGGGGAGAACAGGTGAAGTGAGATATATGGTTTTGAAGTAATTAACCCTTAAAGGTAGCCATCATCAATTGATGATGCTACCTATAACATTCCTACTGTTTAAGGAATAATAGAATGCTATAACTAGTATTAGCACTGTTCAAATACCATAACAATTCCTTGAAAAAAGGTTCATGTACAAGAACAATGAAACTAAAAAAAACCTATTGGACCCATAAGGTCCATTGAATGAGGTGCATGTACACACATCATAAAGCAATAAAAGATTCAGGGAAACCATAGTCCCCCAGAACAAAATAACTTTTCATAAAGAATGAGAAGCACAAACCCCGCCAATTAGATAAGCCATATTTCACAGATGAAGAAAGGAAGGTTGAATCTACCAAAGACACAAGATGAAGAAAATGCCCAGATATATCAAATATTGTATAGGCAGATAAAAGACGTAAATTTCATGTCAAGCCTCCTCCAAGTCTCAGTAACCTCCTGTAAAAAAAAAGAAATAAATAAAATAATACCATTTTAGGATGGGCTAACAGAAGTCAATCATCCAACAAGGGAAAGCTAGCCCCATTAGAGCTCTCATGATAAAAATAAATACAAAAGGAGCTGATACTGTACCAAAGAGAATTACATCAAATTGGAAAATGCGAGTATAATGGCTGGAATGTAAAAACACCTGGAAAAACATCAAGAACAAGATGTTCAACACATGAACCATAGTCAAATGGATGCCAGGTGAAACAGACCACAGAATGGAACAGAGGGTGGAAAAAAGTAAATGGGAAGTGCAGCAATGCCAAGTGAGTAGAGAAATCACAGTGAAGAGAAAGGAACAACTGTCAGCAGAAAATGAGACCTACAGTTGAAGAAGAGGAAGAGACAACAACATGCAGTGTCAGAAACAAGACTATTAAAAAAAAACATGTCTGGCACACGTGAGAATGAGAAAAGGAGGAAAACCTGTAGCCTTAAATGGGAAGGTTAAGATGAGATTGACCCAAATGAGGAACAGAAGGAAAGGCAAAGTTGAAAAAATAGACAAGCTTGAGAAGATAAAGCTGACTGACAAAACAATGACAGTCCAAGCTTCCACAGAATACTGAACACCAACAATGACATACAGATGAAGAAAGTGACCCTGATGTGAAGACTATGTATACAAGTAGGAAGGATACAGTAGAAAGGAGTGCAATATGACCCAATCATTTATAACATCAGATGAATGAATTAGAAAGGGACAGAGTAGAAGAAGAATAACAGAATAAGGTGGTAATGGAAAGATAATGAACTTCTAAAAACAATTCTGATGCATGATTAAGTGCCTCAGATTAAAGTTATGGTGTAGAAAAAGAAATAAAGGAGAGTGGTGAGAAAAACAATGAAGATGTGAAATGAGGAACAACAGAATGAAACAAAACAAGGGGCCCAATTCCCAAAGTGGCCAAAAAAACATTAAAGAGAAGAACATAAGAAAGAAAAGGAAGAACATATACAAGTTAGGACAAAAAAGTCAAACTAGAAGGTGATGAGACATTAGGATGTAGTTGTTACAGAAAAAACATAGTATAATCCTAAAGAACCAAGCAAGGAAGACAGACAAGGTAAACCCAAAGAAATGGGATCATGAAGTAAAAGTGATAAATAGTAAAGGACAAAGGTTAAAGATAAAGAAAAGAACCTATCTGAGAATAAAATGCAGAAAGAAACACGAAGTTTAAGATTGTTCCTTGAAATGGTAAGACGCCATCCAAGGCAAACTAGGTTAAATTCATAGTAGAATAGATCATTCCTGACTGAGGAGAAAGATCTTTTGCTGGCAGGGTGGAAATAGGAAGCCCATTAAAGATGGGTTAATCCATAACATGTTGAACAATAGTTGCAATATCCCCAACAGTTAATGGGCATTCAGAAGCCATATTAGAAATAAGGCCTCTGCAAATAATATCAACAATAACACAAGACTAAGGAAAAGCCATTATCACTTGAATACTAATGGTAAGAAATGGTAAATTAAACAGTGTTAGACTAGAGCAAAGGCAGCTAGTCATCACCATCCACTGCCAATTCTTGGGCTACTCTTTTATCAATGAATAGTAAGATTGACTGTCACATTATAATGTTCCCAATGGCTGAAAGGGCAATCATGTTTGGTGTGATAGGGATTCAAACCCTCAACCCTCTGATTACAAGTTGAGTGCATTAATCACTTTGCCATTTTTTACAGTCTTTTTAAATGTAGTTAGACAAAAACTTCCAAAAATTCACAACCTAAAAATTAAAGTATGCACACACATTCTTTACTTGGTCAAGGTGAAATATTGTAATACACAAGTTACAAAATAAGTAAATACTGGAATTATTTTTTGGAATATACATTTAAAAACATACAGTAAAATTCAAATCAAAGTCAACATATACTTCCATTACATTTGTAACTTAAAAATAAAAAAGAACACAGTACCTATAGTGTGAACATTGTCATTTCCTGTCACATGGCCATCTGCTGGAATAGTTGGATAGTTCCATATCTGATCATCAGTACTTGAATCAGTTTCACTATTTACAGATGAGTGATGTGATTCATCACTACTTGTAAGTGTTTCAATCTTTAAACAGAAAACCAAAATCATTTAATTACAAATTCCTCTTTAAAAAAATTATTACACATTTATTTTACCTTTCAACTCAAAATAAGTTTTAATTTGTAGTGTAAGATTAATTTCATCTTTATTCATGTACACAAATATCTATTAAAGTTACTGTAACTAAACTTATCAACCCATGATAGTTTTAAAGAAATTCTAATTATGAAAACAGAAATTTTATCAATTCAAATTTAGAAAAGCTTAAGTTTTTGGTGGATAAATTTCCACATGAAAATGCTTGTTATTACTGGAATCATACATTATTAAAAAACAACAAAATTAAATCATTGTTAAATAATTTAATAACAAAATGTGAATATCTAGATTAAAAGGGCCTTATTACTACAGCACTGAATGGAGAACAGTATTTTGTAAATAGTCATTGTTCAACATGTATTATGACAGTTAAACTATAAATAATTGCAATTACATTTAAATCAGTTATAGTAAGAAATCAATTAAATTCAATACAATATATATTCACTCTGATAATCTCTACTCTTTCATCAACAAAACTTTGCCACTTTCAAAAATAATTATTTGTCTGTTTATCTGAATATTGTTTGAAGGTTTAAACAATAGGAAGCATTCAAGTTTTACAATAAAAATTATTTTAATATAGTATATCACTTAACTGATTTCGTAGCACTAAATTTCAAAAGAGCTTAAATCCATCAGTAATCATTTTGGGCCCAAGTGTTTTTGTTTTTTTTAACTAGTTTCTACTGGACATACAGGTAACTGTCCTCAAAATATGTATACATTTGTGTATTTTATTTTTGTAACAAAGTTAACTCTTTCCATGCATGGTCAATGGATTACACTGAATATGTAACCACCAAGTAATTGTGAGAATATCCATATTTATAACTCTTAATACAGTAAGTGTACTTTAGAACAGTTTGGCTAGCTTTCAGTAAACATTAAAAATCTATAAATTTAAAAAAATAATTTTTGGGTATTTTTAACTATGATTTTTTTCTGTGAATATATGGAGGCAGATGTTGACTGCTTCCAATATGAAATGACTTGCATGTTAAGATCAAAAATACTTTTCTTATCTGAAAACTCTCAAATTTTATGTGTATCCTCTAAAACTCCTAAATAAATATCAATTGTTTTGATTTTTTATCTGTTAAACTTTATATTTCATTATTATTTTTCTCTATCCTAACTTTTATGGAGTTTGTGGATTTGACCAACTTTGTAATGACCATAAAAAATATGATTTTTTTTTCCACTTTCTAGAATGACTACAAATTGTAACAGGAAACTGCTATTGTTTATCCCAAATAGCCTAAAGCTCCTAACAGTTTACATTTGTCTACTTACTTTTATAAACTTATTTTATGAATCATGTCTAACTAATAATCCTGCCATACAAGTGGTAAACTGTTCAGCTAATGTATAGCTCAAGTTACTGTATTTTTAATGACATGATTCACAAGTTACTCATGAGCAAACCCTTATGCATTGTTTTTTAAATCATCTCCCCTAACCTAATGAATTTATGATTTTTAAACTTCAGTTATTTTAACATTAATAAATAAAAGATATACATAAAGAAACCAAGAAATATAACACTTATATTAGGTATTTTTTTGCTGCTGGTTCCCAATGAAATTTGAGCCTAGTTTTCTTGTAATAAGTTCATTATGTCAGAAGTACACAGGTTCAACAAATATCAATACAAAACAATATTAACCCAAGCACTTTATAAAGGTGAACCTTTTAAAAGCACTTAGGTTATAATGTTTTTCTCACATTCTTGTAATGATGATACTAGTACATTAAATAATTCTTGATTTAGAATGTCTCTAAGAACACAGAATAATAATAATACACACCATAAAACAATATTCTATAACTAAATAAATCATAACAGGCTTACAATAATTCCTTTAAATATTTGATTTGAACACAGTTAAAATTTCAAGTCAAAGTTAAAAGAGAGAGTTATTTCTACTGGAAACAATATGACATCACACAACATTTAATATAATAACAACATCTTTCTATAGATTGTAAATGATATAATAGAAAATGTCAACTAGAATTATTAGCAATTTGCAAACAAGAGGATTCAGGACTTAGTCATGGTATGTGGATCTGACTTTCTGGTTTATATTTCCATAACAAAGACAATTGAAGGCTATTGAAATTAGATTTCACCTTAGTAACATCTATGTTATAACAAGTACCTTATATTAAATTTCATGCTTCAGAGAGGGTTGGTAAACAAATTAATTGGCAAGACCTGGAGAATAAATGTTGCAATTCACATTCAAAGGGAGATTAAGGATTTATTTAAATATTTCCTTATAACTTCACAAAATTAAAAACTATATAAAATTAAAATTTGTTTTATTAACTATGACTTGATGCCAAGTTTATTTGTTTATACATTGATGATCAAGTAAAGTAATTTAATTATATTTTGAATGAAACTCCATAAAACATCATGATGTGTACTTCAGGCTACCTGTAGTGCAAGAATGTTAATTTATATACAAAACAAGATTCATACTTTTTTTCAACAATTTAAATAAAAATTCAAGTTCGCTAATTGTGTTTACTGTCAATTTATCTACCTTCTCACAACTAAAGTAAATTATTTTAATATTTTTCACCCTATGTCTCACAAATAGATAAAACATTGTGAAACATTTGATAGCAAACTAATAATAAAATTCAAGGTAAATTTCTAGTTTAAAATGTTTAGTTGAATACAATCATTACCCTACTTTATCATAGAACCAATGATTCTAACATCAAACATTTATTGTTTAATGATGGTAAATCAACTCACATGAGAAGTACACAATCAATCTATGAATCTCTTTTATTATGATATTATATACAACAATGGTGTGGCAGGAAATTAATTGGAATATGCATTACAAAGAATAAAGTTAGAGGACTTAAGTTACCTTATTTCAGTAAAATTTTAAAGTAATCACCAACATATAATTTTGATAATAAATAAATGTAATTGTTGAAGTTAGTAGAAGAGCCTTGCTGTACTTCATATCAAATTCATCAGAAGTTAGAGATAGAAGGGATTTATTATTTGAAGAAATCAATCACATATAGAAGTTAGTGACAGCATAAGACAAAACCACCAGATAAGCTCTGACATTTAAAAAAAAAAGGCAGCAAATAAAGAAAAATACAGTCATAAGAAAAAATTGGATTGTTTTCCATTAATTTTAATTTTGGATAACATTAACAGTTAAGATTTTACAAAAAAAAATAAAACTGTTGATAAATAACTAGAGTATTTAATGATACAGTCACTTTACACTGTCTAGCATACAAGTTCAGTTGTGAAAATAAAATTTAGCAGATTGCTGTAAGAAACTAAGCAATGTCAAAGTTTGAAAAGTTCATATTATTGGTTTGAATGGATAGGCTTATCTCTCCACATATACAAGTAATTCTGTAAAGTGCTACCCTTCTTTGATAAATAAATTATTTATTAAAAAAATCAATAATTCTCTATGATCAAAACCCAAAACTAACACCATCAAACAAAGCATAGTTTTGTTTTGGATTAATGCATGTTTAACTATCACAAGGGACACCGACACTTATTATTTTAAATTTTAACAACTTGATATAATTCTTTCCACAGATCAAAGAGAAAAGATAAATTGAGTTTTATATTATTTGAAAAATGAGGAATATGAATGCTGGCAATCATTAAACAGTACAAGTTGAATTTTGATTTTAACTTATCAAGGAAGTTAAATAACTTACAGAAAACATCATAATGTTGATATCTCTGGCTTAAGTTAGTAAGCTGTCTTCAATTTTTTGATCTCACTAAAAAAGTATTTTAAAAAGGCATAAAAAACCTAACTTAAGTCCCTTGCTTTTTACCTTTCTGCAGACAATTGGTTTGTATTTCACATGTATTGTGCATGTATTTATAATGAAAAATACCTTCAGGACATACCATGACAGTTGCCATGGTGTTACTTTGATTAATATACTCATGGCAACATATTTTTTGCCTTGGACTACATATCTTATGTTTGAGGGTAAACACTAACAAAAGAAAAAAAAAAATTAAATAAAAGTTGAAGTTGCTTGGCAAAGGTTTTCCAACATACAGTTTACTGTTTTAAAGAAAATATCTCTAACTATTGGCTGCACCTACCTTCACATTTTTCAGATGATTATTTTTCATAATTTGCTCGGAATTCTCTTTTTCAATGATATCTTCTTTTCCAATATAGGTTTCAGGTGCAGAATGAAGGAAACGATAGCACATTTTTTGGTCCCAAGGCTCAGAAAATACTGTGGATGTGTCATCAATGTTATCAGCAGGCTGGTTATCTTCCAAGCCTTTGTTTCTCTTTAAGTTTTCATACTCTGCATGTTTTCCATGTTTGTAATTTCTAAACATAGGTTCAGATATTTCACATTCTGACTCGGTATCCTGCAGTTCTTTTTCTTCCTCATCATCACGATCACACCACTCCCATGATGTATCTGAAGCCCATTCTTGATGGTTTGCACGTTTTTTAAAGGAGTAGTGAGGTTTTACTGGAATATTTAACTTCTCATTAGTGCACTGCAATGAAACATGTATATTTTTCTTTTCTACTGTGCAATCTTTAGGTTTTTTCTGTTCATTTGAAAACTGTATAGGATTTTCAATTTTTGAATTGTAACTTTGAGATGAAACTAAAGGACTGCTATGTACTTTTTCTCTACTCACAGACAAGCTGTTTTCATCTGTTGTGAAGCTATCTTGCAAGCAGTTCCGTGTCTTAAGCTCATCTGGCAGTTGTGTAAAAACAGTAGAATTTAGGGAAGGAGTCAGAGAGCTTGAAAAATGTCCACTATTTACAACATCAACTGCATCAACTGGAAGAGCATAAAATGGACTAGAAATACCTTGATAATCCATACTTGTAGTCTCATTATTTTTCCAAGTACATGCATTTTGTATTTTGAAAGAATTACTGCGAACAACTTTCTCAACAGGTTGCACATGCTGAAAACTAGGTTGAGGGATTTCTTCTTTGGCCTCATACGTCTGAGTACTGCTGCTTACGAGATCCTTTCTAAGACTCTCCAAAGCAATGTTTTGTTTATTAAAAGTAAGTAAACAAGCAGTATCTTTCTGCCCTTTCTTCTCAGGGTCCACACTTTTGGCAAAGCTGCATTTGTTATCATTAGAAACAACATTAGATCTATTACCCATATCAAATTTCTCTAAGTCTTCATAATCGCTTACCTTGTCATCTAAGCTACTTCGATAATAAACTATGGGATTGTCTACAATATCCGACTGCTGATAGTGTGAAACTAAAGTTTCCTCACGTTTGACTTCCATATTTTCTACTGAAGATTCAACATTGTTAAACTTCTTTGCAGTCTGTAAAAGAGAGTTTGATTTAAAGTGAGTTAATGGCAGAGAATTTGTGGTACTGCTGCTTTCACTAACATTTGGCACTTTCTGGTGAACAGCTTGTAACACAGAATGAGAAGAACAAACAGATGAAATCTTAGCTGTAATAACAGGTTTCGGAGGAACTGGTGGTTTTATTGGCAATACACTTGCACCCTGTTTCAGACCTTCATGCATCTCAGGAGGTGAAGTTAAAGGCTTGAATGTAATTAATGGCAAGTTTTCTTGAGATTCCACTTTCTTTACACTGGTTGCATGAATTCCTACAGATCCTTGAACCAAAAGAGAGACCCAGAATTCTGCAAGAGAAAACAAAGACAAATCACTTAGAAAAAAAACAACAAAAAAACACTAAATTCCTGGGAAAAGTTTAAACAATCTAATTACAAATTTGTACATTTCCATCTCTTTTAATTTGTGGAACTGAAGAACAACTCCAATTTATACTGCTTCATGATTCCATAAATATAAATAGATTTGATTCACAAGAAATAAAAATGTATGTAAACTCCATATAAATATATCAACAGGAGGGGAAAATGACCACAACTTTGAGCTGCATTTATTGTTATTTCACACACACATTTAACAAAAATAAAGAAAAAAAGTCATAATCAATGTATGTCCTGTTTGAAACAACTTTAGAAATATAAATATTTTTGTAAGAACTTAATATGACTGGCTAATTACAATTCCCCTACCTTGTAGTCATTGTAAAAAGTACTGTAATTACAGTGAGCTACAAGAAAAAAACAACTTAAATTTTCATTTAAAAACCCTAAACATAATGTCAAAATAGATTTTGGAAACAAGTATGTTGATAAAATTAACTTTTTGTAAAGTAAAATGTGCATAACCTTATAAAGGTTAATGTCATACTCTACAGCAACCCTCTATAGTCAAAACTTATGTTTATAAGTTTAGAAGTAGGAATGAATATAGAGTTGAATTCAACAAATGATTACAAGCCAATATCATAATACAGTTTAAATGCACAATCTGATTCACTGCTGTGAGTTTATGATAGAGTTTTCAATGACAACATATCACTTGTTAAAACCCATAAACATGAATATCATCAAATTAAACTTCAAAATGTCACCTTTATATATATATAAAAAAAAAAAAGACGTACTACGTCATGAGTACACCTAACATCAGCACTGATAGTCTGTATCTACTTCTGGTCTTTTGAAATACTGTCTCATTCCTCAGTTGGTTTAATGCAAAGCTCTCCAAAGTAACATATAGATTAATTAGTAGGGGTACAGAGGTGTTCCTTCACATTGATTTAAATTTGATTTTAGCTGTTGTATAAGTAAGGTTCTTTGATTTTGCATTTGTTTATTTTTGTTTTCCTACTTCATATCTGGGTGTTTTCTATGGTTATGTTGAGTTTATTTGATTTTCAGTGTTCAAAAACATGTGAATGTGTTCTTTAAATCTTGCTTCCATTTTTCTGCTGGTTTCTCCAATGTAGAAGTGATTTCAGTTGTTGCATTGTATAAATAATGTTAGCATTGTGTTTGCTAGTGTAGTTTTTACAGTTTTGTACCTGGTTTTTGAAAAAAGTTGATGTTTACTGGAATGTTGTGTTTTAAGTTTTACCAAATTTTGGTTATGTTTTTGCTGATGTAGGGAATATATGGTATGCAGCAGTGTAAGGTTTTGTAGTTTGTTGTATTTTTGGATTTATTATGGTTTGTTGTCAACTGTATCAATCTAGTTGTGTGCATATAATTTTTTAAACAGTTTTTGAAGAAAGATATTAATAAAGTGTTGTTTTTTTTTGCCAATTTCATTGTTAATTTTATCAGATTAGCATAGTTTTGTGGCTGTGTTTGTTTCTTAATATGTTACATTTTTATTTTATTTCAGGTGCTGAGTCCCAGGGAATGTATAGTCCAGTACAGGTGATTTTCCTGTGGATTTCCGTTATGAATAATGTATCGGTTCTTGTGATCTTGAGGTTGAGAAATAATGTTTGGTTAGTTTTTTTCCTATTCACAGATGAGCTTTTAATGTTGGAGCATATACAGTTAATGTAGTTGAAAAAACTAAGTGTGTGTTCTGTAGATGTGAATCCAGCAGTTATATAGTTAACATATTTGTACCATTATAGTGGTAAGTGTAAGGCTAAATTGACTGCTTGAGATTCAATCTGTGTCATAAAAATGTTAGCTAAAACTGATGACAGGATTGCTCATACTTAGGCCATTTATTTGTAAGTAGTTTTGGTGGTAGTGAATTCTGTAAGAATTGCTAATTGGTTACTGGGAATGAGTATAAATGGGTTGGAGTATTGGATATAAAGTTCTAAAGCTATCTTGCAGACTTCAGTGGTTAGGACTTCTATGAAGAGAGAGATTGCATCAAAACTGACCCTTAAAACTTTGATTTAGTTGATTAAGAATAGATGTAAAATTAAGAGTCTTTGAAAAAGAAGCCAACTGATGTTACATATCTAGAAAATGCTATGTATTTACTAAGGTTGTAGTTAAATGATTCATAAGTCTACATTATGGGTCATAGTGGACAATCAGATTTGTGAGGTTTAGGGGTGGTGTATGGTTGTGGTGTGCATAAGTCAATCCTGCACAGGTAAGTATAAAGGTTTCTTGAGATTGTGTTGGGGAATTTTGCTGTTCCAGGATTGAGAAATTAACTTTTGTAGGCTTCAAATATACATTCCAGAAAACAAAACAGTTATCAACTTATGACATTCATGCACACAAAAAACGCTGTAATATATATGAACTTCTAAACAAGCTATACATAACTTAAAAAAATATATATATCAGCAAAATTATGACATTCTTCAAGGTATTTACAAATGACTATCAGATTTACACAAAAAAAACTGCTCCCTCTTGCTAATAAACAATCAAAAGAAGTAATTGAGAATATACAAGAGGATTCAACAGAATGGATTAGTGGGAGGAGCCACTCTGCAAGATTAGCTAAATATATCAGCAAATTAAAGAGGTTGGAGGTTCTTATTTTATATTCTAGCTTATCTATATATCAAATTCAAGTTTGTAATTCATTAACTACTGTGCATGTTGTTTGGAAGCACAATCAAATATAAATTAAACAAAATAATGGGAAGTGTTATATGACAAACAAAAAATTTATAATTTTCCTTTATATTTCTTTTCAAATTAATAAATTAAAACAATAATATTAAAATTTGAAATTTTAATGTTTTTTGATGTCAATTCTGTTGACATAAGTAATAGTAAAGAAATTTGAAAAAATTTTGAAAATAGCTCTAAAATGGTTATGACATGAACATTAACCCTCTCAAAATTTAAACCACTTTAGTGCAAATGTATTTTAATGAAATTACCATTATTATGTATTTTCTAAGTTTTGTTATTTCATTTAAAAAAAAAATCTAAAATAGCAATTAAAACTGCAGGTTTTTGCTATCTATTGATCCATTTGTAATTACAAATCTAAACTTTATGATACTGTGAGCAGTTTTCAAGTATAATGGCATCACTTCAAGACAAATCTTCATTTTTATCACATTATTATTTAACTTACATCATCTAACCTTAACTCACATAAAGAGATCCCTATTTTTTACATCTATTTACTTTTAGAATGTGAAATTAAAGTTCCACCATTCTTTAATTAACATCTGAAAAATTTCCAAGAATTTTTTTATGAGAATTTTACATTATAATATTTCTAAGCTGAAGGTCAGCCATGCCCACTTGCAAAGTCAAAGCTGTGTTGCCAGGTGGCATTTTGAAGTTGAATGACATGCTTACAGCCAATAAAAAGAGATTTTGCACTGTTCAGTTATAGCCAAAAGAAATGTCTAACAGTATATGGATTTGTAGCAAGAGATAGAAAAAGAAGTTTAGTCAATTGTTCTCTTGAGGTGTACCTAGTACTACGCAAGCATTTCTTACTTTATATGCATTAGTTTGCTAAACAGATTGTATTTACGTTTTATGTTTATAAATGCATACCTGAAAATTTTATTATTGTATATATTTAACTTGATGTAGTTTGACTGAAGGAAACATCTAAGCAAGATGGAATCATTCACATGTGCAAATGTTAGTGAAAGAATCTGTGGACGAATGTTGCCATATTATAACTATAGAACACTGAGGTCATGTTGGCATAGTTGCATCACGAATAAAATGAATTGGAAAGGAAAATTAAAAATAAACTACAAGTTCAAATATAAAGGTGAGAAATCATGCACATTAGAAAAAATATTAAAAATATTCTAGGAACATTTAAAATGTATGTATATATTTTTTAAATTTAATCATTTCATTGCACTGTATATTGATGAAAATATATAGAGTTAATGATATAATAGAGAAAGTGGAAAATAATATACAAACATTTACTTCAAACACATCCAGTATTCAATTGAGAGATTCTAGAAATTATGCAACTGAAATGTGAAATCTGTAAGTTAATAAATGGTATTTTTGCACTCAAAAATCACATTGCACAGGAACTATTTAGTCTACGTGCAAATAACATCAACTAACAAATGTGTCATTATAAATAGTACAAAAAATCAAAATTAAATGTCTTATTTTTCTAAAACCACAATCTTAGGATCATTAAAGACAAATTTGAAACTCTCATCCACTACTACAAGAGTTTTTTACCTACTTCCAGTATAAGTCGGTCATAGTGATAAAGCTAATATAAATAATTATACAACATATTTAAGCATGTGTTTTTCTTTGACCCTTTTTGTTGGAGATTTTTTTGACAAACTCACAAAACCTTTTTTGACCCTTTCCATACGAGTCATCTGTGAAAGGCCATGTCATTTTGTTTGTTGGCTCACATTCAATTTTTATTGAACTACTATTTCATGAATTTATGTCATTAAATTTTGCATCAAACTGTAGATTATAATACAAATTCTTATATTATACAATTTCTTATTTTAAAAGTAAATATTAAAAAAAACACAAAAGCTGATGTTTTATATTATATATGTTATATTTTCCAATACAAACAAGATAGAAATAAAAACTCCTGTATTTTTATTTTCTCAGATATCAGTTGTATACTGAATCAAACAGTGGCTCTGCTCAGTTCTTTCCATTTTTGGAAATGGTCCCTTATATACATTTCTACATATGACTGCAAATAACCAATCAAAAGCTCAAGATATCCCCTTAGTGATCTTCTCAGCAGTTTTCAAATATAATGGCATCACTTCTTTAAGACAAACCTTCATTTTTATCACATTTTTTAATTTACCTCATCTAACCTGGAGATCCCTATTTTTACATCTTATTTACTTTTAGAATAATAAATAAACAATGAGCATGAAAAAGAAGAAATAAAGTACTCACCCAAATCTTTTTTTGATGATGACATATAACCCTACTTTTTAATAGTAATGGTAGTAAATCACAAAATTTTTATTTACTTAAATAATGCATCATGCAAAAAGTACTTAATTTCCCCTAACTCTTAAACTTTCTCTGGCTTTCTAACTATACAATAAAAACCATTATAAAATCATTCAAGCTAGTTGCTATCTTACCTGTCTAAACAAAGCTTGTACTAACAGTGAATTTGACAATTCTCTGTTCAGAAAAAAAGAATTATAAGATATGTCATTTAACAGATGAACACCTTGACTTTTTAATGGTTATAGGTAATATATAATTAAATGCAAGAAAAACTATTAATAAGTCCTAAAAGAGAGGATGTAAAAGTGGGTGTGGAAAATTGAGGGCTATTGGTTTGTCTGAGCAATGACAATGTTATAGTATAATTTACATAGAATTTCATATTTTATTTTGAAGAGGTATGGATAAAATGAAAGGAAAGATGTCTAGAAAAAATACCTCATGTGTCACACCAAGGAAAATTCATGATTTTTTAAAATAGCTTTATAAAATTAGGAACTTAAAACTTGTATACTATTAAAGTATGGATTATTAGTTAATTTATGTTATATTAATTGATACAACACACAAAAAGTAGATTAATAAAACTTTGAATGTAAGTCACTAAACACCTTATGTGTAAGATGACTGTGATAATAGAATTAAGACTGCCTGAAATTCAAGGTTTTCAAGCCTATGTGATCCCAGTTCAACTTCCTAAACATGTATTGTTTTGACTGCCCATACTTCCATAATTAACCTCTTCTCATCATTAACAGGTAAAGTTATACAGTCACTAAAATCAAAGTAATTACCATACAATAAAACAGCAGTCAAACCTGAAAATGAAAAGGAAATGGTGTTTTTTTAGTGCAAGTACTATATGCTAAAATCACCAAAACAGTGTTGTATTCTTATGAGAGAACAATATGTGGAATATGCCCATCACAAGTCACATATCAGTTTTTGGAAAACCATTAAGCTGTAATTTTTCAAACTGTATAAAATAAAGTTTGCTCCTTCAATTTTTCATATGATGTAAATAAACCAGAATGTAATTTAAATGTTAAATTATCAGGCTGAATAGTTTCAATAATAATAAAATATATACACCTTCATGAAATAATATTCTTTAAAGTGGAGTGTTGTTCTTCATAAAATAGAAGATAAAAATTCGTATTAAAATGCAGAGAAAATTAAGGTTCTTTAAACTAAAGGAAATGACATTATTTTCAGCAGTAAAGTCATATTAACAGTATGAGAAAATCCTAAACAAACAAGTAATATGGAAAATTTCTATTAATGAGCATCGTGCCTTGAATATTATGAACATTATTTTTATGTTCCTTCTTAAGTGTTTTGAAACATCATAAAATAATATTTAAGGCAAGATGTCCAATATCCAAACTTTCCAGACTATGGAACAGCAACTAAATAGCAATCTGTAAACAAAGTTTTTTCTTCAATACAACTTGTGGAAAGAATCTTGTATGTTTTATGTACAAAGAAACAGAAAAACTTTAAGACACAAGACACTTTGTCTTATTATTACATTACAATTGAGTCCTCATAAAATGTTTCAAGGGCTGAGATCCAGCAAGTTGATGCAAGTATTTACCACATCTTGCTTCAGTTGAAGCTGTCTTACTGTTAATAAAACAAAATTCTACATTTATTTCAAAAAACAAAAATTTTACAACAAACCTTGACCTAAATGAGCATGTGAAGACAGTTCTGCACAGGTTGTAGCTTGAGCTAAAGCTTGAGGCAAGCACAGTTTTACTGGAAGTTCATCACTAGTGGAAGAATTAAGCAAATTAAGTCGCTTAACTAAAATGGTGTGGCAAATATAGTGGTATACTGTTTATTTTATTAACTACTCACACAGTAACAGACTAGAAATAAAATTCCAGAAATATTTTAAAATTAATATTAGTAATTATCTACCACATACAATCTAGGTCAATAAATGAACTATGTTCTTTGTCTTATAAAAATGAAATTAAGTAAATGTTAGTCTCAAGACTTTTAAAACTAAAATTTGCTCAGCAAAATACCCATTTTAACAAAGAAAAACACAAATCAGACAACACTGCTTGAATTTCTGTATTGCATAACAATTACACAAGTTGAATACATTATATTAACCACAATTCTGGGGCTACTAAAGTATTACAAACCATATCACCACATACAGTTATGCTTTATCTGACAACCATGCATCTTTACAATACATCTGCAGTACCATTTCAATTTTAAAAGACTGTGCCACTATACTGTTCAAATCATATCATTCAACCCTGCATACTTTTCATAATCCATATCATTTACAAGGGCAACAGTTTCCCTGCACCTGTTTCAACAATGCAATTGTACAGAACCCACAGGTACTGTATCCAACAACTTAACCAATGTGTGTTCATACTGAATAAACTGAATACCTATGAACAGGAAAGTATGATTGAAAGCCTTATCTTAGTGAACCCATAACCCTGCTGGCCTTATTTCCAAATGGAGATGCTTCACAATTATGTTAAATAATGTTGATTGGGGTACATGGAAAACTTGTGCCACTGATCTTTGTATTTGTGTATTCTCACTTGTTAGGAGGAGGTAATACTTTGGTTACACCATAGCTGGGGTATAACTTGTTGCAGGCTATTTTTTTCTTTTTTTTAATGGTTCTGATGCCTTAAGTTGATCTATATTTCTTTGTGTTCCAATGCCTTTCAATTCAAAAGATAACCTCATCTTAGAACTACCAAATCCCAATCTTATCATATCTTTAATATACGAATGTATATTTTGCATCAGAATTACATGCTTCATGGCCTTGACAAAAGGATTCAATTTCTCATAACATCACATTACCTACGAATGGCCAAGCAATGGCAAATTACAGTTTTGATATATGCTATGCCACCACAATTTTATACTGATTGCAAGTGTAACACAAATTTCTGATCTGTGGATAAAAAAATCCTACAAATGTTCACACTGTGTGTGTTCAACTCATTGTCCACATACCACTCTCACATTTTTTGAGCTTCCAGGACTAATCTTTAGACAGTATAGGGGTAGAAATCTTAACTACATGGCATTATCCCCTACCCCTATGGTGCTAAAATGTGTGTGGAAAGTCAGCTTGACATGATATGATTCTAGGAGTGTATGTTAAGTGTTACTAAGCCCAAATCTGACAATGGCCCCAGAGGACTCCACATTTGAAAATATGTCCCTATTACCACTCACAAGCTATCAGGACCAAACAAGTGTGTTATTTTCAGGTACAGAACTTTCTGGAGAAGTTACAAAAGATGTGGATCAGGGAACCTCTATGAATCATAAGGGGGCCCTTGGAAGCCCACAGCAGAGAGGGTTTATATTGTTTATTTTAATAATGTACCTAACTCTATATATAGTTTTTTGCACGACTGAACTATAAATAAAACATATCCACATACAATTTTCAGTTATTTACTAAAATATTTTGTTGTCCTTTTATTAATGATTACAGTGGATTTTTCATGATGAACAAACTAAGGTGAATTTGGAAGCAACTGCCCTCAATTCAATGACACTTGTACAAGAAAATCTTGTAGAACTACTATACCAAAAGTAGCTCATACAAAAAACATTTCAAAACTCTTCTGTTTTATACTTTCAGGTCAGCCTACACCAGTTTTGCAGGTGCCCTGAGAAGATAAGTGAATACAGTAAATTGTGGAGCACAATAAATGTTGTCCTGATGCCTTCTCCATCAATCCTCTGAACATAGTTAGGTGAATTAAATGTGTATTTTACAACAGTTTTATAGAGTTATATTCAAAATGTAATTAAACTACTTTAATATCAATGTACATCAATAAACTTTGGATAAAAATCATTGATTACTCATATATTAATCCTATACAAGTTTAATATCTTAATGTTTTGTATCATGTGACATTTGTTTCCTAAGAAATGTACAATTTAGATCATTTCCATTGTTATTTAGCATTTTGAGATTTAATGCAAATTAAACTTATATTTTGGATATTACTAAAGACAATTTTATAGTTTCAAATAATATTGATTTAATATTTAGATGTGAAACAAACAGTAAAAACCATATGTCATACCTTCCCTATCATATACTATCTTCCAAAAGATGTTAATAATTCTCTCTCTGCCATCTGCTATTACAATATTTATAACAGAAAGAAAGATGTTTTATTTACTGACTTACAGCTCATTCTTACAACAGCAACTGAATTATCTGACTTAGTTTCAAAGTTGAAATTGCCAAATTACGCTTGACCACTTCAATGAATTACCTCAACTCATTCTTATTAGAAAGTCAGTTAAATTATAATAGTTACAGGATATTGTATGCTTTGTGTGTATTATTGTTTTGTGTTTGAAACCAAATATTTGAAATAAGACATTTTGTAAAATACTAACAACTATGATAAAAACCTGAGAAAGTTTTATCAATATCTTGAGTCTTCCACTATAAAAAAAAAGTACAAGAAAATATAAAGCTGTTCAGGAATTACGTATTTAATTTATATAATTTAGGCCACATAGTTGCTCTGCAATTACCTTTCTTACATAGTATTAGTACTTAAACACAGTTCAAAAACCAATAAAACAAAAGTAAAGAAAAGAGTTGTGAAAAGGATAGAAGTACTGAACATTTTTATGATAAATAAATAATGTCCTTCTAGAATGAAGGAAGGTTAATTTAAATTCAAATTGTTAATTATTGAGATTATTATAAGATTAGTCAAATGGACTTGGCTTGTAAAGTGTTAAAAGTAAATAAAATAGCAGATAAAAAATTTCACACACAAGAAAACATTTAATATTAATTGAGAAGGTTCTATAGGTTATACAAATAAAGTTGTCCTCATCAGCTGTGAAGTCACAGACCTATCTACTTATGAAGCAGAAATCATATCTCCTACCTCCCTGAAAAAACAATACTTACTACCCTTCTTACAACATCTTAACACCACAGAACAAAATCAACTTCATCAGGAAATAGACAACAGCCTTCCGTTTCTTGATATTTTCATCAACACGTAGTAGCTAATTCATACTGCCACATACATGAAACCAACTCATACTGACAGATACATTTTCATTTCTTATTATCCACCTTCTGTTATGCTGAACAGCAGAACTGAAAACACCTGTAACAAAAACTCCAAACATGAATGCTAACATAACATACAACACTTTAAACAGAATGAATACCATCCTAGTTTCACCACAATTCCTTGAAGAACATTAAAATACCAATTGTATAAAATAGACAAAAAAAAATAACAAACACTATTTACCTCCTTGCATGGCTAAAACATGAATAAGAAAATCAAACAACCAAAACTTCCAACACTGATGTCTTCTGAAAACCTCACACAGCATCCAGATTCTTGTCAAAACTGAACAAATAAACTGATAATGAATACAAAAAAAAATGTATATGCAAAAACAGCTCGTTTGGGTTGAGAAAATATTTTACGTAGAAGAGCGAACAACGTTTCGACCGGAAACAACTGACCGGAAGCTGGCCACATGTTTGAAAGGGGTTGTGTAACTGAGTGTCGGAATGTAGGGGGCGGTGTTAGATGTTTGAATATATAATTTTATTTATTTTATTATATTAATATAGGTATAAAGCGTTCCCTTTATATTGGTTTATTTTGGGTTTAAGTTGTTGTATAAGTAAGGCTTCTTTAATTTTGCGTTTGTTTATGTTTGTTTCTTTATTTAGTATTTGAGTGTTTTCTATGATTATGTTGTGTTTATTTGACTTGCAGTGTTCGAAAACAACGTGTGAAGGTGACTTTTTATGTTCTTTGAATCTGGTTTCCATTTTTCTACTTGTTTCTCCAATATAGAAGTCGTGGCAGTTATCACATTGTATTTTATAAATAATGTTGGTGTGGTGTTTGTCAGTGTAGTTTTACATAGTATAGACTTCAGTTTTGTGCCTGGTTTTTGAATAAATTTGGTATTAACTGGAATGTCATATTTTGTTACTAGTTTTTGCCAAATGTTGGTTATTTGTCTGCTGATGTCAAGAATGTATGGTATGCAGTAGTATATGGTTTCGTGATTTTTTGATTTGCGAGATATATTTACTTTTGTTGGTTGATTTTGCTTTCTGTCTAGATGTGTGCGTATAATGTTTTCTACGGTTTGTGGAGGAAACTTATTGATGTTGATGAAGTATTGTTTTATTTTGTCTAATTCATCGTTAATTTTATCTGGTGAGCATAGTTTTATGGCTGTGTTTATTTGGTTTCTTAGTATGTTGAGTTTTTGTTTTGTTTCATGTGCTGAGTCCCAAGGAATGTATAGTCCAGTATGGGTGATTTTTCTGTGGATTTCTGTTTTGAATTGTGTGTCGGTTCTTGTAATTTTGAGGTTAAGAAATGATATTTGATTGCTTTCTTCCTGTTCACATGTGAAGTTAATGTTGGGATGTATAGAGTTAATGTGGTTGAAAAAATTAAGTATGTGTTCTGTAGATTTGAATCCCGCAACCGTGTCATCTACATATCTGTACCAGTATAGTGGTGGATGTAATGCTGTGTTAATTGCTTGTGTTTCAACTTGTGTCATAAAAATATTGGCTAGAACTGGTGATACTGGGTTGCCCATGTTTAGGCCATTTGTTTGTATATAGTTTTGGTTGTTGAACATGAAGTTTGTCTTTATCGTGGTGAATTTTATGAGGGTTGCTAATTGGTTGCTGGAAATGTCTATAGTTGGGTTAGGGTCTCGGATATAAAGTTCTAAGGCTATCTTGCAGGCTTCAGTGGTAGGAACTTCTGTAAAGAGGGATATAACATCAAAACTGGCCATTAAGGCTTTACAATTAAGTTGATTTAGATTAGACTTGAAATTAAAAGAGTCTTTGATGAATGAGCTGGCTGATGTTACATATTTGGAGAATGCCCATTCTATGTATTTACCAAGATTGTAATTAAACAATTCATATGTGGACATTATTGGTCGTAATGGACAATCTGGTTTATGAAGTTTGGGGATGCCATACATTGGTGGTGTGCGTGAGTCGGTTTTACGTAGGTAGGAATGAAGTGTTTGTGAAATTGTGTTGGCTTTTTTCATTTTTAGTAGTAATTTGTTCAGTTGCATCTCGTGTGTCTTTGTTGGATTTGTGTGTATTGCTTTAAATTTGTTCGTGTCTGATAGGATGTTTTTCATTTTTTGGATGTATTCATTTGTGTTCATTATGACTATAGTGTTACCTTTATCTGTTTTAAAATTTTTATGTTTTTGTCTTGTTTTAGGTTTTTAATGGAATTAATGTCTCTTTTTGTAAGATTGGAGAAACAAGTAGAAAAATGGAAACCAGATTCAAAGAACATAAAAAGTCACCTTCAAACGTTTTCGAACACTGCAAGTCAAATAAACACAACATAATCATAGAAAACACTCAAATACTAAATAAAGAAACAAACATAAACAAACGCAAAATTAAAGAAGCCTTACTTATACAACAACTTAAACCCAAAATAAACCAATATAAAGGAACGCCTTTATACCTATATTAATATAATAAAATAAATAAAATTATATATTCAAACATCTAACACCGCCCCCTACATTCCGACACTCAGTTACACAACCCCTTTCAAACATGTGGTCAGCTTCCGGTCAGTTACCTCTTTCTTTGTGAACCTGACGATGACTAAAGAAGGTCGAAACGTTGTTCGCTCTTCTATGTAAAATATTTTCTCAACCCAAACGAGCCGTTTTTGCATATATATTTCTCTACAAGTGGGTTTTCTCGACATCACTGATCACAAAAAAAAATGTTATTTATAAAATACAATGTTCCTATAAATAGACATGTATTGGAGAAATTGGATGGCATAATGAACCATGAATAGAAGAAATTAGACTATAAAAGACTGATTAAAACATGCCACATTGCTGAAACAACTAGGTGGACTAGGACAATTAAGGAGATAAACTCAGATAAATCCTATAAAATATGGAAAATCAAAAATGTTCCTACATGAACATGCTGAAAACAATCACTAGATAGACTCATGCCTAGAAATCACAGTTTGTGGTTATCAATGGCCAAGTCATCACACCTTCCACTAACCACACTACATGATCCCACAGCAGCCAGGTAAAGTCAACTTCAGTTCTTCAAATACTATACAAGTCCTTGCTAAACTGGTGTAAGCTGACTTGAAGACAACAGATGGAAGGCTATTAAAATATTGTCCTTTCTGCTAAAGCTACTCTTTCAGATTAGTCCTCCAAGATTTTCCCTATATGTGTCACTCAAAATTAAGCAATTCTTGCCCATTATATCTTTGTTTATCATTCTACTGGTTTAAAACATTCATAGCAGTAACTGTACACAGAATATTTTCTTAGATCCAGTTAAAAAAAATATGAATAGTCAGTCATAAACTGAATAATTTCTTACCAACACTGGCAATAATGATAAACAAGTAGTAGTAAATGGGAAAATACATTTTGAGATCCTTCCAACTTAAACATGTTACCAGGCAGGATTTCCACAAGGTAATGCTCAATATGTTTGCAGCCCTCAGGGAGTCGAACAGTCAAAGCATATGTATTTTGTGTGCTTGATTTCCTTACAATGAAATTCTAGAAACATTGCAATCAACATGGTTAATACACTAAAATACTGATTCAAGGTTTCATATCTAATAAATAACATTAGAATGCTGACCATACATTTTAATGTTCATCATGACTCACATTATAATTCAATGAAATCCTTGGTTGTTTTTAATTGTTAAAAAGTGCACTTCAACCACTACATTCTAAAGTATTGGCAAATTGAAGGACTTATTCCAGATCACATATGTACATATAAACTATTTCCATCTCACATTATAAAATTTAAAAAAGTATTTATTAAAATTTAAAACAAAGAAAACCAATTTAAAATGATTATCTAAAGATACAAAAAATAGTAAAATGTTTAAATATTTCAACTTAAATTTTAAAACCTAATTTTTTTCAACAATTTATTTAGAACAAGAAACTTAACCAAATGAACTGTTAAAACTGACAAGTTTTCCATTATTTAAATAAAGAAGGTGAGAAATACATTAACCACACAGAAGTTAACTTTTTAAACATTTAAAGGATGTAAATGATATTTCAAATTGAAAAGGTACCCCTTCATCTTTTCCTTGAAGAAGATGGGTAGCACCTTCTCTACTTATATCCGGAAGAAACCATATTGGATACGTTCGATTCAACCTCTCCTTCAAATCAATAACAAGCACCGGGAGATCATCATCTGAAAAACTGGAGTTTTCTATTTCCTTCCATGATACAGCAGAGGAGCTTAAAGAATGAGTTGAAGGCTAAAAACAAAGACAATATTGTATACAGTAAAAACTATTCTTCTTGGACAAATGATAAAAAATACATAAAAACACTTTTTATACACACCATTTTGCATGAAAAAATATTAGTCAATAAAACTATTCACAATAACTGTGTGTGTGTGTGTGTGTGTGTGTGTGTGTGTGTGTGTGTGTGTGTGTGTGAATTGCAGATTTAAAAACAAGCATATATCTTTGAATATATCTAGGGTTTGACCTGCAGAATATTAAGGTCCACAAAATAGTAATAATACAACTGCATACCTACAAAAGTGACTTCTCGTTTACAGAAATTGTGAATGAACATTTAAAAAAACAAGTTAATCTCCAGTCACATGAATGCTAAATGATTTTTTTCCCACTGAGAATGTATGGATTGTATGACAATGAAACAACTAAACAGATTAAAGTAATAATCATTTAAATCTGATTGAAGGTTTTGTTATCGTGCTTTTAGTGTCTAGTTCCTAAGAAGTAAGAAATCAAAACCATGAAGTAATTGTTACAAATACATGTATATAAGTAAGGAAAAGTGAACAAACAAATAACTACACATGGCAGTATCTCATGTGAAAGTGTATGTATACAGTGCTAACTAGTACTTAATATTAAACAGTTTCTTGACAATTACACAAGTTTTCACACAGTAACTTTCTTAAAACCAGTTTATTAGCTACAATACTGTGATCATATAATAAGTTTAAAATGTGTAAAATTAGGCAATACCAAGCATAAATATGTAAAAACATAACACATTAAAAGCATACAGCTTAACCCTTTTGCAATAGGTCAATGCTTAAAGACCATATTATTGCAACTGTTGACTTGTATTCAAAAATTTTATTGAAATACTGTTCTATGAACTTGTGTCAATAATTTTAGTATCAGATTGTTGTTTTAATTTTGTGTAAAGCTACACAAGAGCTATCTGTACTAGCCATCCTAATTTAGCAGTGTAAGACTAGAAAGAAGGCACCTAGTCATCACCACCCACTACCAACTCTTGGGCTACTCTTTTACCAATGAATAGTGGAATTGACTGTAACATTATAACACCCCCATGGCTGAAAGGGCAAGCATGTTTGGTGTGATGGGGATTCAAACCCGTGATCTTCTGATTACGAGTTGAGTGCCTTAACCACCTGGCCATGCCATGCTGTATCAAACTGTGGATTATAATTTAAACTTTGATATTTTGTATGGGTTACTTTCTGAATTTAAAAGTAACTATTGAAAAACACCTAAATATTGATTTTTGTAAGTCACATGATATGTTAAATGCAGCATTGGTTAAAATTAGATGTTTGTGATGTCAAAATACTAAGTCTGTAGTTTCATAAAAATTAGGAACTTAAATTAGCAATACTGACAGGCTAGAATATAAAAATATCCCTTTATTATTTTGCTGAGATATGGCCTGTTCACCTCTTTCCACTTCTGGAAAAAATTCCTTATATATATATATATATATATATATACATATTTACTTCAGTAGATAATGTGAATAACAAATCAACAGCTTATAATCTCCCCCTCATGGTTTTCTCAGCCATTTTAATCTGTTAAAAGAAAAACTACCATGTTCTTTCAAACCAAAATTTCAAGAAGGTAAATTGCATCTTTAGTCTCCTCCAAGTTCATTTATTTTTAGACTTAAATAAAATTCTGTTATTAAGCTTGGTAAATTACACTGGAATTCTATGCTATTGAAATGATAAAATTTTGTTTTATACCCTCTATGTGCAAAATTTAAAAAACGACGTAGCAATCTATGTCCAGCAGGAACAGAGTTCAAAGGTTGTAGCTAGAAGGGCTAATTGCTTGCCTTCATTCTTTATTTATTGTTCCATGTTTTAAGAAAATATATTTAGTAAATTTATTTCTAAATAGTAATAATCTATATACATATTATATATATATACACACATATTTTTATGCATATAATAACTGAAATATGAGTGTATATTACAAAATACTAGTCCATTAAAACAAGAACAAGACTTTGTAAAGAGCAAGTTATGTAACTGTAGCCAGGCATGACTGAAAGGTCAGTATAATAAAAAATAAATACATATTAATGTATAACATTATGAGACTTAAGCTACTTAAACTAAACATTTGTATTTTTGTGTTATAATATGTAGTGATTCTAGTATACCAAAAAGCATAATTTATATTTATTTCTTAATTTTGTTGTTATGATTGTGAGGTAATTCAATATGACAGATCTCACATAGTTAAGGTAGAGAAAATAGTCTTACTGAAAACAAATGTTTAAAATGTCTTTTGGAGGTTTTAGAGATTACATAAATAATACTTGGGATTTGGAGGATGAAGAATAATTTTTTAATCGTGACATGAAATCACTTTGCACTCAGAGGCTTGATATTTTCACAAACAAGTCTTTAGTAAAAATACTTCATTTAAAAATTTGATTTTTTTGTGTACAAAAAACAACAAACTTGTAATATTTACTAAAAGCCTGCCAAATTTTGTGATACACATACTGCATTGAAAGTTATGCTATAAATAACTAACACATGCAGATGTGTATATGTACTTGTGTATATTATACTGAACCCACTGTAAAAAGGTTAACTTGAAGGTTTACATAAGCTGTGACACACATACATCCATGAGCAGAGTGAATTTTTTCAATCCATGTGCAGAATGAATTTTGTTATGTGCACCAGTATCAAAAGCAACATATACTACAAGCTTCTTAAGGGGGTTGGGGATACTTTTAGGCCATCAGCCCTATTAGATCATTAAGCTACTTTGCAATGCTACCAACTGGTTATTTGAATTTTAGGTTTATCAACTGATAATACTTCTATCAATGTGTGAAGAAGCCTCACCATTACTGAGGATGTGCAATACTGGAATAACAAAAGGTACAGCACTTGATTGGTTGGTGCAAGACCATGCAGCTTAGAGGGAATATCAAAATACTCCAAAACACATACTTTAATACACTGAATTTTATAAGTTCCCATACACACACACAAAAGTACTTATTTTAATACATTGCATTTTGTAAATTATGAAATGAGCTATTTACAGATTTCATTTCCAAAGAATACAGACATCATCTATAAAGGTCAAAATTCACAAGTGACTTTCAACTTATTTGATACAGCCCTCAGAATACAGTTTATTTCAAGTGAAAGTGCTACTCAAAGCAGAGAATAGGGCACAAACTACATCATATATTCTCTGGATGAATACACACTTAACACAGCATCAAAGTGAGGCTATCCTGAAAAAACTGTACTGGAGCACATGAAATTGTGACCTTTCGATACACACAAAAATCAATTTTTGCACAAATAAATTTATTCACAATCAAAAACTTTACAGGTAATTTTTGGGTAATTAAAACCTAATTTTTAACATGGTATATATATGATAATTATATACATTGTGTGAATCAAAACCCCTATTAATAACCATGCCTTGTAAAGATTAATCATGCAGAAAATGTTTAGTTTCAGAATTTACAACAAAGTGATTTCCATGTTATGATTTTATAAAATATCTTGGTCCCAAAAAACTTAAAACATTTGTGTAAGTTGCTATGACAGAATAAATGCATTTCAAATGTTTGTTTTCAGTAAAAAGTTTTTATACTTTCTCTACCCTAACTGCTTGGGGTCTATATCAACCTCATAAGAACCATACAAAATTAGAAAGTATATATAAAATTATGAAGTTTTGTTGTTGTTGTTCTAAAATGACTACAAATTATAACAAGAAAATAGAAATATTTAGCCTAAATAGCTTAAGTCTCATGATGTTATACATTTTTATTCTATTAAACTTCCAGTTGTGCCTGGCAAACATTACACAACTCACACTGATGTGGTGCATACATACTTGTTACTCTATCCAATAATATAAAACTGATGTTTAGTCTTTACAAAGAGACCTTGTCCTGTCCAAGTTTTAGCAGATTAGTATTTTATAATATATAGTCACATTTCAACTATTATACATATATGTATAGTACTACTATTCTGAAATAAGTTACACTTATTTCTCTTAAAATATAGAAAAAAAACAAACAACAAGCAATTATCTCTTCTAGCTACGATCTTTCTACTTGGTTGCTGTTTGACATAGGTTGCTAAGCCTTTTAAAACATTATATATATATATATACAGGGTGAGCCAAAGGTAGGTGGACAGCATTTGGAATAGGTTTATGTATCGGTTATATTAATGCAATTGTATATTATAACTATGTTGCAACTATATTATTTGTGTTATATAATTACAATTTTATAATTACATTTGTTTTAATTTAATCTGTTTTCTTTTTTTTTAGATTGTTAATAGAACCCATAATGTCAAATACTTTAAATACAGATAAAAGAATATGGGTGTTAAAAGAGTATTGGAAATCTCAAAATACTGAAACCATAAGGAGAAAGTGGGTTGAAACATTTGATACTCCAGCTCCAAAAAGACAAACCATTTACCGTATCCGTGACAAATTCGACGCCACTGGCTCAATCCTTAATGCTGCTAAAACTGGTCGACCCAAAACAGTTTGTACAGAGAATAATAAGCAACGTGTTGCCAATGCATTTGTTCAAAGTCCAAACAAATCCACCAGAAGAGCTTCTATGGAATTGAACATACCACAAACCTCTATTAGGCGAATTATAACGCAAATTGGGTTGAAACCCTATCGACCACAACTAATTCATGGCTTATTGGAGGATGATCCAGACAGGCGACTGCAAAAGTGAAATTATGCTGAACAAGACTGAAGAAAACCCAGGAATTTTAGATAACATTGTGTGGAGTGATGAAGCTTCTTTTAAATTATCCGGTCATGTCAATAGACATAATTGTGTTTACTGGTATAGTGAGAACATGCATTTAACATTAGAACAACAGCTAAATCAGCCTGGTGTCAATGTTTGGGGTGGTATTTCAAGTTCTGGTGTTTATAGACCATTTTTTTTTGGACGGAACAACTACAGGAGATAAGTGTCTCGAAATTCTAAGGAATCAAGTTGTTCCCCAGTTACAGCAACAACCTAATTTACATGACTTTTATTTCCAACAAGATGGGGCCCCTCCACATTATTCCAAAGGAGTTCGTGAGTATCTTGATGAAACATTTCCATTGAAATGGATTGGTCAAAGAGGTCCAATCGATTGGCCGGCACGTTCACTGGACTTGACCCCTATGGATTTTTCTTTTGGGGAGTACTCAAGGAAAAAGTTTATAGTCAAAAACCAAGAAGTGTCGGTGATTTAAAAAATTACATAAGAGATGCATTTCAAGAAATTAATGCCCAGAGTGATTTGTGCAAAAATGGTTGTTGAAGCGTAAGAGGTAGACTTCAAAGCTGTGTAAATCAAGAAGGAAAACAATTTGAGCATTTGTGTTAGTAAATAACATTTTATTTTCGTTAATATAATTGTCTTATTATATATAGTTGTACGTATATGTGATCTCTAAATAAATGTTTTTTTACTGTCCACCTACTTTTGGCTCACCCTGTATATAGACACACAGTCGAAAAAAAAAAAAAAAAATTCATAAATTGCTATACAGATACAGCAGAATTCCACTATAGTGTATCAATCTTAATTAACTAAGCTGTATTTAGGTCTAAAAAAAATAATGAAACTTCAAGTAGACCGAGGACACAACCTACCTCTTTGAAATCTTGGTAACCTTCTAAAATGCTACAATGGCTGAAAAGACCACTGCAGGACATTCTAAGCTATGAACTGAATACTCACATATCATATATCATAGTAATTGAACATAAGGGCCCATTTACAAAAAGAAATGAAAAGAGGACAAGAAGGTGCTTCTCTTTGATTCAGTACATATGCCATACCTCAGCAAAATGAAAAGATACAGGGTTCTTATTTTATATTCTAGTTTTTCAATATTGGTAATATGAGTTCCTAATTTGCACAAAACTATAGACTTAGAACTTTAACATTGCAATCATCTAATTTTAAACAGTGCTGCAGTCATAATGTCACATAACTCACAAAAATCTGTAATTATGTGTTCTTTTAATATTTATTTTTAAAGTTATGAAATAAACTAATACATAATACTAAAATATGAATTCTATTCTAGAATTAAATTCCAAACTTATTGATATAAATTCATAAAATAATTGTTCAATAAAATTTTGAATGAAAGTCAATAAATATCTTACAATATGGTTTATGTTTGAAAATGAATGGCCCTCTCAGTATCTGATAACGTTTCTGTACATTAAAAACAAGTTTTAAAAGAATATTTTGAAATACTGGTATAAACGACATCCACTGTCCAACCACCAAACATGCTACAAAACAGCCACCACCAAAATTTCCAAGTACCTGTGTGGTTAAGATCCCTTCTGTCAGAGAATGAGCATGTGAAGAAAGATCAGAGCACAGGGGTGTGGAAGAAACCTGATACATAGGAGAACAGGGAAGGAATCTATTCCCATCAGTAGATTGACAGACAGTTTTAGATGTAGACTTGTCTGCAAAACTCCTACCAGTACTATATCTGGTTGCTGTTCCTGTTGGTCTCCGTTTTCTTGATTCTTTAACATCTTCAATGTCCCAACAATTTCTATAAATAAATTAAAAGTCCCAGAGATTCACAAAAAGTTATGCTAAATTAAGCTCACAAACGTAACTTCTACTTTATTCGTTGTTTATAACTGGTATTGTAATATATAATAGGTGAGCAAAAACAAAACAAAAAGGATTTTACTTCTTAAAACTTATTCTTGAATAAACACACACACACACACACACACTATCACGTACAAAATACTACAAAGTTTTATGTTTCTCTATGTTAGTGAAAAGTATTTTAGATGATCACAAATACAATATAAAAATACCCTTCCTTTCAGGCTGTCATACAACCCTTCATCATTGGATATAATCTTAATCATTGAAAAGACTCTTTCCAACAAGTCATGGAGATGCCTCATATTTCACAATCTTACATTCACAAATTACAATTACAGTATACACGAGAATCATTTCAACTTAATTTCAAAGTACACAACAAAGCAATTTTTAAATTACTAAATAAGGCTATCTTGATATTCATGTCTTTATTACAAATGTAATGTTATGAGTAGGAAACATAAGTATAAAAATAAATATAACTCTCACAGTACATATACATTGTTTTAGTTTACTGTAGTAAACGGGTATGCCGTTATTGTATACAAAGACATTGTTAAGGACATCATAAAAATATCATTATGATCTCAGTTAACCTTCTCATTTAAAATTAGTTGACTGTAGTCCTGTTTTCAACATGAACTTGACTGTAAGAAGTTAACTATCAAAGACTGAACAAGATTCTGCTCAGTAAACACAGGTGGCTCTGTGTTTTAGAATACCTTTACTTTGGATTAGCTATGTGTATGTTTGGTATCTAGTTCTCCAAACATTAAAATACTAAAATATGCCCGCTAACTGGAAACTAACATACTTTTGTATACAACAACTGTTAAACCATTATTTTACTTCTAGCATACTTCTAAATTAACTTCAGTTAATTATAGGCAAAATCACTTCAGCCAATCAAAACAGAGCAGCTGAGCTCTGTATGTCTGTGCACATGCGTGTATGTGTAAATACATTCCATTATCTCTACGTTGTTATCGTTAAAGCAAAACAAGTTCTTCAACAGAATAAAGTGTTGAATGATAATAACACCATGTATTAAAGTAATTCAGCTACAACGTAAACTAAATAATATGCTACTAAAATATACCACAACTGATGTAAAACAAGATCAACACTCACTGACTAACCTGAAATTGACTGTTTCAATGTTTCCATTCTGGTTACCATTTAAAACAGCTTTATCTTCAATTAGCTCATCTTTGACATCTGGTTCACTTACATGCAGATAGTTATTATGATTTAGTGCACGGGAATCAATGTCCAAGTCTTGCAGCATCTGCTCAATTTCATTTAACTTCTGGAAGACAAATAGAAGGGTATGAAAAGAAAACTAATCATATAATTAGAGAAAGAAAAAAGGAATTCGAAAACTACAAGTCAAGAATAACTAATATATAAAGAAAAATCCTAAGTATATGTAGTACACACCCAATAGTATGCACATGTGTGTGTTTATGTTAGCCATGACACTAGATGATGGCCTTGGAAGTTGTGGACAGATAGACATGTAAAACAGGGAAGAACAAATTAAGAGAAGAATTACTGTTTGGCAACTTGCTAACTGTATACATTTATAACATCTGTTATTTTGAAGAGGATTTAATAGACTAATAATGAGTTCTAACCTTAGGTTTATTTCTTACACTATTTTTATATTTTCTTCTATGTAACCTAAAAATTACATACACATGGTCAAATATTTATACAACTAAAGACTGGTAGAAATACCACGTAAAAAAACAAAACCAAAGCTTGCTGTATTTGGATCTCTTATAATTTACTTTTCATATACTCAAAAAAGCTTTAAATATTTACATATATAAGTACACCGGTAACATTGCCAAATATGTACAGCCTAAACAATCATTAAATTCAAGTTACATGAATCCTGTACATCAACTCCTCCATATTCTATTCACTGTGTATATAATATATACATAATTGCATGCAGTTTGGAGCCTGCTGGGGTTCTTGTAATTGGACTGGTCCAAACTGCATTCAATTCCTCATTAGCATCAGAATGAATTCAAAGACATATAGATAGAAGTATTTAGGAAATAATAAAATTTATCAAAGCATTTTAGCATTGTTTTTTTAGTATCCTCACTATATTGCAGTTTAATTCATGGTATACTATGGTTTAAATAAATAATTTAAGGTTAATTGAAATGAAACATTTTCTGAAACAAAAAAAATCTAAATTTATAACTTAACAAAAATGTTTCATAATCTATACTGAAAATTGTATTCCAACTAACTTCTTAAAAATAAATGTACTTATACTAAATGATATATATGCAAATTCACAAAAAAATATATTTGACCTATAAAATTATCATACAAATGAACAGAACATATCTCAGCAAAGTCTATATTATCTCACTTACTGGCTACAAGTTGTTGCCACTCTGTATGTATAAGTAAGGAGACTCACTTTGGGCAAACTTTTATAGTCATTTTAAAAGCTCATATTACAGAATGCTGCCTATAAGTTTAGTTTGAGAAGATGTGCCAGTCTCAGATAAGTTATTGATAACAGAACTTTACATAAATATTATTCTACTTAAAACAGAATCTTCCAAGACAGGAAAACAAAACAGATGTATACTTTAAAACTTTAAAACAAAGTAATATCATTAATAATTAAAATTGATTTGTTTCTTCCACATTTTCAATTTGGAAGCACTTAATTGGGCCAATCTTTACAAATGTTCAAATGTACAGTTTCATATGGTGCAAATAATCAGCAATGATTGCCTTGAACTTCTTCACAGTTTATATGTAAAATAAACTTTCTATGAGTAATCAAAATACTAATTTTAATTCTATGCTACGTTCACATACCAATATAACACTAACTTGTAATTTTGACCAGTGTCATCCTTATACAAATTTAAATCTTACTTATTAATATAACACCAGGCATTAAATATTTTGGTACATTTAGCAAACAACAGTATAATTTTGGATAAACAGAGAAATCCTTGCAAATGTATTTAACACCTATGCTTAAAAATTTTAAGTGTTTTTTTTGTGGGAGTTCTTTTTTTTATAATATTTACAATATGCTATATGTAATTTTACACAAAATCAATATATAATATAATAACAATACATTACACCTCCTATTTTAAAATTTACCCTGCAAGTAAACTGTAAGGCATCATCTTTCTGAATAATCTTTACAATGGTTAATATAAAAAGGTGATTAAGACTTGAACTCCATTTGATGTGAACAAAACTTTGTCAGATGTTTGGTTATTTTGTAGGAAAAAACCTATAATATTCCTGTAAGTCCAACTCAGAGCATAATGGTGCATAAAAAAAACTTAAGCAGCCCAGCTAACTAATAAATGAATATTTCCTATAAATTCTTTAACAATGCTGTAAATGTAGCTACTAGTATAGCCACCAATTTTGATTTTATTCCTTTAAGACGTACATCCAGTCCTTTTCCGGCTGCACCTTTTTTTACACATCTAAGGTGTTTTTAATTTGATATTATGACTTTTCATCATTACACACCAAACCACAACAATTTAGAAAGTGACACTCAATAGTAACAAACATTAGTTTTAAGATTGCAACACTGTTATTTGGAATAGACCTTTACTTTACAAAACCAACTAGATTCTTTAAAATATATAGTGGTAGCAGTTTTACCACTCTAAAACAGTAATAATAGCTAACTTTATAGTAACATCATGGACTTTTGATAAACAGTTACATAAGTATGATGTTAAGTAACCAGTACAGCTGTATCAAGCCATATTATTTATGTTAATAGCTTAAGCTAATATATGATAATAAATGCCCTTTAATTAGAGTAACTGCATAAAATTTAGTGAATTTATGCTAAAAAGTTAGCAATGAATAATCAAAAATAAATGTACACTCATACAACTTTTGAAAACTTAAGCTAGAAACTGCTAACCATGTTCACAAGCATAAGAATGGGTTAAGCCAAGTATTTACATATCCTTCACCAAATAGTTTTAATGCTCTAAACTCTTTTACTCTTAGGTGGTTGGTTGTTTAGCATTTATTAGTGCAAAGCAACTGGGCTATCTGCACCAAACAATTGCTAAAGAAGTAAAAGTGTAAAATCATTAAAATATGTAAAAAGGAATCATGCTAAAATGAAACAGTCTAATTTTCAAATGAAAATCTTAAACAGAGTCAAAAAGACCACTGACCCTTAAAAATTTAAAAAACACAACTGAAATAGACAGTCACCATCACCAATAACACTGTCCAATGTCAAGGGTGAACACATGGTAGAAATGTTTAAAAATCATGCCGTTGCTCTCAATCATAATGACAGCATGAAAGTAAAATGTGGGCTATTGTGACCTGGGTGACATATCCTATCCAGAACAACTTCCTCCTTCCAATCCTTACGAAAGCAAGATGGCCAAAGAGTAACAGAAGATTTGGTCTGGAAAAGCTTACCACATTGCTCACTCCAAGATGATTGTCAATAGAGTGAAGTCAAGTCTTGAATACAGGCATGACAGATATTGTACCAGAGCAGACAGACTTAGTTGTGTTGTCAGCAAGCTTGTTGCTGTGAATACTGATATGGCCTGGTATCCAGAAAAACTGGATAGAAGTAGATGATAAACAGAAATCAGACAGTCAGTTTTGAATATCAATGAGAACAGGGCGAGAACTAATGTGAAGTGATTCTAGGGCCAGAGAGCTAAGCGAGTCAGTATAAGTGGTAGAGTTAGTTTACTACACAGTTTTTATGTGATCCAGGGCAAGAGAAGTGGCATATAATTAAACAGTGAGCACAGAAACTGTAGAGGGGATTCTACATGCAACAACTGAATCACCACAAACCATGGCAAAGCCCACAGAGTCACCTGGTTTCAAACCATCCATATAAATGAAAATAGAAGAATGGTTTGAAAGATGTTTGGCAAATAGAAGGCGATACTTCCAATCAGGAGTATCCACCTTTTTCAAATGACTTATAGAAAGACCATATTTGGGGATGATAATTAGCTATGGTGGAATGGGCTAATCAGTACATACAGCTATGTTATCCAAGGATAGACCCAATTCATCCAACTGCGCCTGGATAAGGAGGCCAAATTGAACAATGGCAGATTGTCTACTCTGAAAAAGTATGGCCCACAGAGGAAAGAAAACACAATTTCAGGTGTGATGCTGTGGTAAGGATTGAAGTTTTGAAGCATACAGTAAAGACAGCTGCAAATTGCAAATGAATAGGGGAGGTTCATGAGACTCAGTGCACAAACTCTGGACTGGAGACATGAAAAAGGCCCCTGTGTATAGCCAAAGCCCCTGATGGTAAACAGGGTCCAACATCTTCAAGGCTGAGGTCCTGGCAGAGCAACAGACCAGAGATCCACAGTCCAGTTTTGATTGAATAAGGCCATGATAGAATTTTAGCATGGAACATCAATCCACTCCCCAAGAGGTGGAAGAGAGGACACAGAGGATATTCACTGCTCTTGTACACTTGACACATAGTTGCTTGATGTGTGGAATAAAGGTAAGCTTACAGATAAAGATAAGCTCTAAAAAATTTGCTTCAGTAGCTACAGGAAGCACAATTTCTTCAAGATGGAGCTCAGGATCTGGATGAATACCCAGTTGGTAGCAGAAGTGCATGCAAACAGTTATGGAGTGAGAAAAGGTAAAACCGTCTACTGTGGTCTGCTTCAGTAAGCAAGTGAGGACAATCTGTAGCTGCTGTTCCATAAACCTCATTCCCTACGACTGACTTAAAATATGGAAGTCATCAACATAGAGTCTGATTGCAATTGTGGGGGAGGAGGGGAGTTGTCCACAGATGACAATCATTATGATGAAATGTTACACTCAAGACACAGCTTTGAGGGACTCCAAGTTCCTGTGGGAAAGTGTTAAACCCACACAGACTTGAAATCACAAGTTCATTAAAAAATGTTTAATAAAAATGGGTAAAATGGCAACTCAAATACAAGTGGAAGTCTTACAAGATGCCTTTCTCAAAGTCACAAATACAAAAACAAAATGTCACTCGAGAAAGGCTTCCCCAATTGGCATTTCAAGTCATATCAGATGATCCATGGTGGAGCATTGTCATCGGAACTGACACTGAGTGGGTGAGAGAAGGTTATTTGATTTGAGAAACCAAACAAGATGAGCATTAACCAAGATCCCTTCAAATTCCAATTGCTTTGACAAGCTGTCTCTGTAAGATCTTAGCATCAAGAAAAACATTTTCCTCCCAGAGCTGGTTAAATATAACCAGAAGGATAGTAAGAGAGGCAGGAGAAAGATGGCTCATCATCTCGTAATTAATATCACTGGATATAACTAATGTACTGACAGACCAATGAAGATCAAGCTTGAGTTCCACCAGTGTAAAAGAGCAATTACAATCATAGAGACAATCATCCCAAAAGGAGAGAGGTAATTATTCTGCCAGTGTTTTGATGGCTAAGGTGGGGATAAAGCAAAAGTACTAGATACATGAGAAAAGTTTTTAGAGAAAGTGTTAGCAATGTTTTGACCATCAGCAACTTTTGGCCATTAGAGAACAAGATCAAAAGGGGGGCAGAAATATAATGTCCACTAACCTTTCAAATCTTGTCCCATATGACTTTCAAACTGGTGGTAGAAGAGGTGCTAGAGGCTTATTTAATCCAAGATTCCTTCTGGCTTTGACATCTGACTTGCTGAGCATGTGCACAGGCTCATTGAAATGAAATGTGGTTTAAAAGTGTGAGATACCTATGAAAGGTATCCCAAGTTCATTTTTAAACTTTCCTTGCAATGTGGCAAGCAGATTTCCACCAAAGATGAGGATACTGCGGGAAACATGAAGTTTTAGGAATACACAAGACAGTCAGTGCTGCCATGCAGTCCTTTATCAATAGCTTACAGACAATGGCAGGATCAAGTTCTGAGAGAGCAGTGAAAGAAGGCCAGTTGGCCTGGTCCAACTTCCTTTGAGGCACATGAGTTGGGTGGCATCGACCATGGCCAGTCTCTCTCAGAATGATAGGAAAATGACCATAACTCTGGAGGCTACTGTCAACCCTCCAAGAAATGAGAGAGAAATGTGAAGGGAAGCAGGTAGAAAGATCAGTAGCAGTAAAGGACTGACTAGGTGCATGAAAATAAGTGTAAGAACCAGTACTGAAGAGAGATGTGATATGCTCTATAGAACAACCCTCCCCATCAATATTAGCACAATTCCAGAGGGGATTATATCCATTAAAATCCCCCTAGACTAAAAAGGGAGACAGCAACTGCTCAATGAGGGCATCAAGGTTTCTACAGGAGACAGGCAGAGAGAACAAACAGTGATGATACGACCCAAGGAAGCACAGATAACTACAGCCTCCAAGGATGTATAAGTGGCAAAGACAGGGTGGGCACATGCTGATCAACTAGTAGTTCTATCCCATTATGCACTTGTCCATCACACAACCTGTCATTTCTGTACAAAGAAAACTGCCAAAGGGTGACTGTATCAGCAGGTTTCAGAAACACTTCCTGTAAGGAGAGACACATGGGATGGTAAGAATCAATCAGATCTTTAATGTTATCTATATTTGAATGAAAACCTCGACAGTTCCACTGGATCAGAGTGGCCATTTTTATTTACGTGGAGGAGATCATGTTTTTTTCTTTACTGGACAAAAGGCTATCAACCTCCATGGATCCTACCCTGGGTCGAGTAGGTAGGTCTCTTATCTGTAGACAAATATTCCAGCAACTGAGGGCATGAAGGAATGGTCGTTTTACTTCTTGGGACTGCAGAAGAGGAAAGACCCAAGGAAACACCTGAAGCCATAAGAAGTGGAACTAAGCAGTCACTGGAAGGAGCAGCAGGGACAGAGATGGAAGCAGACATAGCTTCGTCAACTCTTTTAGTCACAGAGGGTAAAAAGATTCTTCAGGTGTATTGCAAACAACTCTGCTTAGAGAGATCTGTCTGCACACCCACTGTGGCAGTGGAAGAGAGTGCAACATTATACATCCGAGATGGAGTTGGGGACAATTTTTGAGCCTCTGGGTAAGAGATATTATTTAAAGTCATCAATCATTGCACCTCTTTCTCCTCCACCCATTTAAGGCAAGAAATACAGAAAGAGGGGTGTGAACCACTACAGTTAACATAGAGTAATTCTAGTTTGCACTCATATGCATTGTGGTCTTTGCAACCACAACAAACATATGTTAAAGAACCACATGATGTTTTTGAGTGACTGAACTGTTGACATTGGAAACATCTGAAATGGTTGGGAATGTATGGCCGTACCTTACAGTTCAGATAACCTTCTTTGACTGTGACAGGAGGATGTGGTGATGTAAACGTCAATATTAGAATATTAGTAGACACCATAATTCCATCTTTGCAAATGAAGATTCAGGGTACTGCAGAAATGCCTTGCCTGGAGAAAATGACAAGGATATAAGACTCAGAAATATTCTTTAAATCCCTCTAAACTATACCTCCTCTGTAAGAATTCAAAGTTGCATGGAAAGTAACCTTGATGGGTATATCCCCAATGGCCTTTGATTTCAAGAGGAGTCCGATATGTTGTGGTGAAGACATTTCCACCAAAATGTCTCCAAAGCACAACTTCTTTACTGATTTAGGGGAGTCAGTAAGCCCCTCTAATCCCTTTTGAATAAAAAAAATGGGGTAACATCTGCCCTAACAACTTCTTGGATAAGTAATGAATAATTAGAAATCAAGATACAGAAACCAAATGTGATGTTGGCTGTATAACAGTCATCATCAATGCATGGTCATTTTTATGTAATTTTTTTTTTCAATTTTTTTCACTTTCATTTTGTTTTTTTCAAAGTTAATGAAAAAACTTTCTAACATTTCTAACATTTTATTCTAACATTAAATAAACATTTAATGTTTATTTCTAACATTAAGAAATAAACCTTAACTATTTAAGAAATTATTGGTTACAATTATCACGAAAGAACATTGGGAAAATTTTATTAAAAAATTCACATGTTCAATCATAATCTCTGATTAGCATATGTATGAAAGTTGAAGAGTACTTCTGAGCCTTATATATGGGATGCAAAGCCATATTTTATGGGGAGGGGAGTGACAAATTGGTCTATGCAATTAAATTTACATTTTCTTATACCAAAAATATATTTCCAATAACACTTATATCTGTATTTTCAATACAGCTAGTATGGATATTAAAATTTTAATGAAAATAAATTACAGAACATTTTGACCTTCATAGGTCATTTTAACTAGAAGATGATCTATGAAGCCAAAATGTTGTTCTGTACTTTATTTTCATTGAAGTTTTAATACCATATTGGCCGTATTAAGAATATAGTGGGTTTCTCGTCATCATGGAATACTTCTATTTACGTGCCAGCTTTATTCCAACAAAAGGTTCTTCTTTGCCCATCTAAGCAATGGTATAAATTCAAATTCAGTTGTTCTAGTCTTTATACCACACTGTATCACCCCTATGATTTTAATCTTGTGACTGTCCATACCCAATCCATATATAGGATCTCTGTTATTCTTTCTTATTCAATTGTTCAAGACTGCAAAGATTATCAGACCCAAATGTTGATTATTATGGAGAAAAAAGGCAGAATAGTATAAGAGGAGGTATTATCAGAAATGTCTTTTGAGTATAGAAAAATGTAAACTCCTGAAACACACTTACCTCCCCTCTCACTTTAGCCAAAATCCCACACTGGCCAAGTGGAAGGGCTGGTGACAGCAAGATCCACACAGAAAGAATCTGCAATGTAAAACAAGTGGACACATTTGAGAAATAAAAAATCACACTAGTGGGGGTCTGAACTACTTCTGGAACAGGTATGCTTTTCATCTAGATAAAGTGAAATCTAAATGTGGATAACAAAGGCCAACTGGCTGTAGAGTCAATATAGTTTACTATCATGAATTATGTCCAGTCCTCAACCACAACTATGAGGTTCCACATTTTGTGTGTTGGAATTATAGGGAAGTGAACTAAAAACTAGATCTCAGTTTTAGTGGCCAGGACATGGGGACTGCAATATAGCTGTATAAAAGAAATAGTGATATGAAAGGAACCCTGAAAGTTACAGTATGTTGCACGTTGAGCCACCAGAATTATGAAAAGAAGACAAGCAACACCTAAGTATATAAACTCTCACTCCAAACTGACAAGCACAAAATGCAACAAACCAAAATCAAATTTATTAGCCCAGAAACCCAACCTAAAATGTACTGAATGTCGTGCATGAGTCAAATGGACAAGTATTTCCTCCCCTCAATCTGAAGAAGCGCAGAATGCAAGAAACCATACTTAGAATTATGTAGCCAATTCACTTCTCCCTCAACCTGAAACAACACACATCATCCAGCCTGGGAGTACAAACTGAAATTGCAACTTTTGAATCTGAAATGCAAGGTAACATCTCCTGCCCATGAAATTACATGAATGTGGAAGAAATGTAGTTCCACCAGTGTCTCATGGACGTGATGCCCCATGTGTAGAATTCTCAGACCAACACTCATACAACCATGTAGCATTACGTAATCTCTTACTTGGTATTATGAAAAAACTTACATAGGCTGGACTAACTCCCCACCTCTGACATACAAGAAAAACATTCATAATTAATGGTGGAAGGAAGGGAATCAGCTTTGTTCTTTTCTCGAGTAGAATAAAAAGTACAAACATCACTAAGGAGGAATAGATCTCTTTTCATCACTTGAGCAACTGGAACTTGAGACTGTAAGGGTGCCCTTTCTCCATTAGTAGAAGGGCAAAATTGTACCAGGGAGTCCTAAAGAATGATGCTTCAAAAACACTGCAATAGGATAAACTCAAAGCTTCCCTGACCTGTTCAATCCAGGGGTTAGAAAGGATAAGAAAAGTAACTTTATTCTTTACTCATGACAATCCATGAGTGGCAGTCCAGTATTATAAAAGATATTTGATATTAAAACAATTAGTCAGAACCCAGAAAGTATCAAGATGATCTCATGTAACACCCCATCTCAGAGCTTGTTGGTAGAAGGAATTTATTTATTAGTCTACTGATTGCTAGTGTAGATTTGTAAAAGCATACCCGACTCACTACTGAGAGAGATCCAAATGACAATAATGAAAAGGTCCCCAAAAAAGAAAGAAATGAAGTTACCTCTATCACAGAGGAGACAGGGCATGTAGAATACCCATGGGGAGGATAACCAAAACCCATCCAAGGAGGAGACTGTCTAAATCATGAACAAGTGAGATACAAAGCCTATATAATTTCCTCTAACATACTATATATGTGAGCTGCCAAAGACATTAATGTATGCTTCCTTTGATGAGATTAGACCCAAAGAAGTCTGTTCTTCTAATGAAAAACCAGAATAATCTAACTGAATCAATTAATGAATCCAACTTACCAAAGTGACAGGGCATAAGCTGCATGAAAATGAAGGATTATAATGAATAAATAACCTACAACATACATATCATGCGACATCACAGAACTCAAACAGAGCAACATAAAAGATAATCCAGAAGGTCATATAAACAGAAAGTGGGAGAAAAGATGAATGAGAGGAAAACCTTATCTTCTTTTCAAACCAGTATAATTTTAGGTAAAAACAAAGCATGTCTAAACACAATAAAAACATAGTTGAAATGGTACAATATCCTTTGAACATTGAGTGCAAATATAACTGAACTTTGACTCCAGTAACCAAAAAAAGAAAACATGTTTTTGGTAAAAAAACCATATAATGAAGATGATCCCAAAGGTTGAAAAGGTGGACACGATAATGCATGAGAACCACTGTGATATTCCAGCTCGGAAACTGGGAAGGGCACCAAGGAAGTACAACATGAAATGAGTTGAAAAGGAAAGACAACTGGGGACTGAAAACTTTTCTTTGCATAGAAAAATGAAAAGGAGCTGAAAAAAGGAAACAGCTGAAGATGCCAAACTTTGTCAGACAAACAACTGTGTCAAAAATTGACATATTGCACAGCATGACACAGAGTTACACCTCAGAGACCACTGACAAAAAGACCACTTTCTTCACTAAACTTCAAAGAAGAATGTAGAATATAATATGCTAATAAGAATGCCACAAAAGACACCAATCCCTGTTGTTGTGTGATGAATAATATACAAAACCAGGTATAAAGTCCAGTAACGCTGACTGCTGGATAAAAAAAATGTCCAACTAAGACTGATGTACGGGGATGAACAGGGAGGATGAAGAAGAGATGGATATTCTAAAGATGCTGGAGGAGTGTAAAGCAAGACTGACCTGAGAATATGATGTAACCAGAAGTACTTAACCAGATATGGAGAGAATTTGTACCAGAACCTAGGAAAGCAGAAAAATGTGAGGGAACACAAAAAGATGATTCATCAATCTAGGTTGAGAGCCAAGCATTCCAACATATAGCAAAAAACTCAAAGTGTGATATCCAAACACAAGAACAGATCCAACAACAACAAAAAAATTGATGAAGAAGCATCTATTCTGTAGTAAAAGCTCTGTTAGAATAACTGGCTTGCCACTAGCTTCTTTACTTCTGAAACATGACAAGCATGAGAAACAATGTTGATTTTGTGTGCATAGAAGAAGATCCACTCTTCAAAAACAAAGATCTAAAGTGAGTTCTACCTTGCTTTGAAAAGGATGAGACAGCTGTGGAATCATCTGAATGAAGTATTACTACTTCCCTTGTAACAATTTGGGACAGCAAGTCAAAACTCAATGAATCACTAAACGTTCTGAGATTGATATCAAGAGAACCTTCTTCTACAGTCCAAAGTACCTTGAATTCCATGGTGTGTTTACAAGCACCTCATTCCTAAAGAGAAAGATCTGTGAACAGACATACTTCTAGCAATGGAATTGGGAGAGGAACACTTAGGCTGTTCCTGTTCAACCACAAGCTAAAATCCAGTACACTAGAATCTTAGTTTCACTAGATAATCCAGCACATTTGTGCAAATGTTCTAACAGTCCCATAACAACTACTGAAGGAAAATCTTATGAACCCAACATAAAGGAATGAAATGATTCCAAGGATGCCCACATTCCCAGGAGACATAAAACTCTGTATACTGTTTGCTCCATGACCTGAAGAACTAGAGTAAAAGATTGTCTTTAGCCAAGTCTGGATATTAAAATGTTCCTAAATATGCAAGGGATTGTGTAGGAGCAAGAACAGACTACTGCTTTTTGATAAAACACCCATCTCTTGCAGCTTCTCACATCAGAGTTTAACTGTGTACTTTTGCCAGATGGCAGGAAGGGGTGAGAGAAGCTGATCATGATGCAAAAAACCTCCAAGTATCAGGCATAAAGATATATAGTGCAAAAATGAGGCCAGATGGTACAGCACAAAACTAAAAAACCTGGTTTTAGTGCCTGAAAGTTAGAGAACATCTTGAAGATTCTGTGACTGGAATACAAAAGTAGGCATCAACAATGTCAAATTTTGTTATCTACAGTCCATGTGAGGAGTGCCACTGAGAGGAAAGAAATGATTCCATTGTAAAACACGGAAACTACAGAAAAAGACCGAGATGAGAAAGATTGACAATAGGTCACCAATCTCTTGCCTGTTTGGGCAATTGAAACAACTGAGAATAAAAGTCCTACAGAGAGAGAGAGAGAGAGAGATGAGCTTTATGGTCCCTTTGTGCAGAAGATCCTGGATGGCTTGTGTTTAATGACTGAATATAAGAGGGACTTTGGAGAGTAAAAATCCAACCAGTATAAGAAACAGAATAGAAGATGTAGACTGAAGGACCAATTCCCTCTCAAAAATTCAAATGACCCCCTAATCCATGGTGAATACCTCCCACATAAACACAAACTCTCCAAGACAAGATTCCACAGGACCTAACCCCACAAGGTATTCACTGACACAAAAATCTGCACTCCACCCTAGAGAAGAATCTCCACTGGTAAAGTTGAAGTCATCCTTGTTTACTAGTAGATCCTGGCACCAATACTGTAGGTCTGGAAACATGAACAGAAAATGCAGTAAACCATCCTGTAAAAGAATGTCCCAACGGTTAAAAATCCAGTGTATAAAAAAAAAATGGAGTTGATCTCTATCTATTCAAAATTCTGTGCATTCTGGAATTCCCATAAAACTTACTGAGAAAAGGAGGTTTTCTTAGATCCCCAAGGGTGAGTGTCAGATAGCAAATTCCTTTCAGTAAAATATCTTTCCAAAAAAATCTCAGAAAGAAACCAATAAAAAAACAAGGAGAGAGCAAAAGTCTATAACCTAACCAAAGTGGAAGTCAATAAATGATTAAGATTCTCCAAAATTTGAGAAAGTGATTTATGAAAGGCCTTTGACAACAGTTGCAAATAATAATAAATGAAAAAAATTGTTGTTAGCAACAGACAAATTTATGAAAACAAAATAAATGAAGATAGGCATCTTGTCCGAAGCCTCAAATAGAAGGTAGAGAGTCTAACCTCATAGAGTCCAAATAAGGGTTCACCAGATGATAAAAAATCAAAGCATACTACTCTTATAAACAAAGAGGACAGAGCATGGCAACAACCTCCCTCAAATTAGCTGCAAGAGTCACAATTTCTTTCCAAGATTCATGAATAGCTGTCTTGGTAAAGGAAGGTACTAGAAAAATATTCTAAATCCTTACTAGGTCATCCTTGATCTGCTACAGACTCAAGAAACAACATCAAACAGCATGCAAAATTACCCCTCTGTGTAATAATAAGGACAAGTACTATAATTTACAAAAATGAAAAACTACTTTTACTCCACAATTTCAGTTCTAGTACCATCTTAAGTTTCATCAGCAAGCCAACAGTATTTATTTATTTATTATAAGAGAAAATAAAAAAGCTAGAAAATTTATTAGGTTGAATAACAAAACAAGTGAAGAAATTAAATAGAAAAAAATTCAAGAGGTCTTTAAGCTAGCTCTCACGAGTTATATAATTATGTAATTAGAGCTACACAGATGCCCTACAATTTAACTTTCTTTCACAGGATTAATACTTTAACACAGTGGATCATTCCACGTCAAATCATCCAAATTTCGAAAAATTTTCCAGGTTTCAGAATACCTTGAAAAAAATTCACATGTATTCATCTATCCATATACTAAAAAATTGCCAAAGATTAGATCAATATCTCTAATAGTCTCTGATTTACAGCCTTGTAAAATTTAGTTCATTTGTTTTTATTTTTGGCAAATTCATTTTCAGGCAACTTTGGCTGCTTAAGGCTGCAAGAGTAATGGTGGTGGAAGGCTGAAATTTGCTATACTGACTGAATTAATCTCACAGAATTCAAAAATGGTCTAAAACCAAGTTTATATCTCTTAGGATTTGCATAGTGAGACAGTAAAATCACATGAAAACCCAAAATTGTAAGAAACATTGATTTATATAATAAGCCATAGCTCTAAGACTTAATATGATACAAAGCTGATTTTTTTTTCAAATTTCCTATAGCTTATCAGTTGATAAATCAGCAATTGTTGTACTTAAAAGTCTGTTAGATCTCCTGTAAACAAATTTAACTGCATGCAACTCTTCATGATTTAGCTAAAAATAGCCCTACTTCAGGCCACAGTTTGACCATGTCACCAGTTATTCAGCCTTGTTAGATTTTTACCATATATTCTTACATCTCCGAATATGATATAAAAAAAAAAATCAAGATGGTGTTCAACCTGTTACACTCCTTAATCAGTACAGAAAAGTGTAATAGATTTATTCCATAATTTCTGTGGCTGTTATAATATTGGACAAATGGACCATGTCTGTAAAATGTTAATATAATCAAAATAAGTAAAATACAAAGCTTTACCAAAAAATACTTTTGACATTCATTTAGATTCTTCAAGTTGTGCAGATTTAATGTGAAGACTGCAAAATAAAAAAACAAAAGTACCTTTATTATTAATATGAAAATCACCTTACACCCAGTCTAGTTGATCAGACACCTTAAGTTCACAAAAAATTCTTTGGCAAAAATAATTTTAAAAAAACTTATGATTCACAAAAAAACTAAAAGATTGCTAAATTTTGTAAAGATGCATTTACCACAATATTCCCCCCATAGTTAATAAATACTTACCTAGTGCTTTGCAAGATTGGTCAAAATGATGAAGACCATATTTCTATTGAAATTTCATTCTACCCAAAGGTTTAACAAGTATTTATCTTTCAAATACTTCACAAAATAGAGTTCATTGAGGATATCTGGTTTGTAGTTTGTTTGTTTTTTTAACCATTATTATTTCATTCTTTTGTTTTCATACTTTATCAATATTAGCAAAGTTTCTAAATTTTAAGGGTGTGTCCATTCCAAACTGAGAATTGGCTAAGAAGAAAACAAGATTCAGAAATAGAGAACAATTCAAGTAAAACCAACTGTGGTGTAACACAAATGAACAACCTCACACCTTCCTTTTTCTATTTTGTAGGGTGGAGTAAATATTCCAATTTTTAATAAGAAGCCATTAGGCTTATTTTTCTAATCTTTTCAATCACTGGACCACAGAGAACTTTATGTAACTTATAACACTTGAACCTAACAATGATGAAGTAAACTGGTAAATTATACAGACTGGTTTAGTTTACATTAAAGAAAAACAACTTATAAGAACCAAAGCATAAAAGCTATCCAAATTTATTTTTTATAGCTACTACTTCAGGAGAAGTCTCAACTTTATACATTTTGGAAAGTTTCTATGGGACTAACTTCCACATACTATTCAGTGTGTTCTTTACCTAACAAAACTCAAAAGTCTGTAAAAGAGTTAAAAATATTTTTGTGTATATTCTACTTGCATATATTTGTGATGTGTATGCATGTTACTTACTCATTAGGTCCTAACACATTAAACTACTTTAACTTTATGATATACGTAGTTTATCATGTTAGCACATCAGCTATTCAGTTATTGATAACTATTTCAGTACTGATATTCTTCTAAAACAAACACTTTTCACTTACTTTGTTTCTTTGATTACAAATAAGAATACATAAAGATGCAAGTATTGTGTTTAACAGATGTTTAGAAAATTAACAGCTAAGTGTTCTTTAAATTGATATTTCATGATAGAAATATACAAATATATTTTTTAAGTATATTTGGGCATAATACTTTTGATATGAAATGCCATAACAGTAAAGTTTCAAATATACGTATGGGATGCATCAATGTATTATTATCAAGGATAAAGATGCACACAATTTACTGTTTTACTATTTACAGAAATAAAACAATGTGGTTCCTGTTACTTCATTTTCTCTCTCATAAGAAAACATGTGCATAAAGTTATGATTCAGTGCATAAAGATATTAATTCCAGTAAACCTAAAGGCCAATAAACTTTAGCTAATGTTCTAATGTGCAGCAAAGTGAAAAATACACAAAAAGACCTGTAGAAGTAAACCACTCAAAAATACCATTGTTAATCCATACCAACTAAACTAATACCTGGAAGTGAAAAATACTGCATCACTGTGATCATTATTTCTGTGCAGTCAGTCAAATAGCTTAAAAGTATATTATCACTTCCAAATTATATCAGCTATAATAAACAAATATGCATTGTGTCTGAATGCCAAAATAATCTTCCTTGCACGTCCAGCACATTTAACAAAGGTCCTACAAAAAGCCTTTGTTCCATACAAACCATATAATTTTTTAAAATACAAATAGGTTTACTTTGATTTTTTTAATACTCGTACTTCACTTTAAATCTTTTGGAAACAATAATGGATGTTAATAGCAGTACATACAGATAGCAAGCATTTCATGCAAGATAAATATAAAATCTATTGATGATCCTGCTGCCATTTTTTATGCTGATGTAAAAACATTGTTTTTGTATTTTTCATGTCCTTTATGATAGACCTTAATTTTCACATAAAAATTATCTTTGAATTCATACTGATTCCAAAATAATCTTGATGATAATAAAAATAGTTTGTCTTGTTTTGAATTTTACACAAAGCTACACAAGGGCTATCTGCAACAGCCATTCCTAATTTAGCAGTAAAAGACTAGAAGGAAGGCAGATAGTGATTACTACCCACTACCAAACCTTAGTCTATTCTTTTATCAATTACTAGTGGGAATGACCATCATATTATAATGCTCCCACAATTGAAAGAATAAGTATGTATGGTGAGATCGGGATTTTAACCCATGACACAGATTGAAAGTCAAGAATCCTAACCATCTGGCCATAGTGGGCCAGTTTAGATAAAGAAACTGAAATGACTAGCTGCTTGCTGAATGGTCTTATTCTTAGTGTAGGAGTAACCTATATTACACTTCCAGATAAACACCTGTTTTACTTCCAGTCAGGGGATGCATAGTAGTATTACACTGACTAGAACTTTCCATACTGACCTCTTACTCAATTTGATAGTGGAGAAGCAAGTGTTCTTCCACTCCAGTATTATCTGGATATAATGCCACCATGAAAGGCTGTGCAGCAGGTTACCATGAACAAGGACAGCAAGAGCTGGCCAGGAATGAAGACAAAGACCCACACCAAGTGCCACTTTTTCTGGATGTAACAACATAGCTTAAAATGTACAATATATAAACTGCTGAAACAATTTTGTTGAAAACCTCAACTTATCAGAAGGAACTGAGTAGGGTAAATGGACGTAAAACTTTGTTAACTCTACTGGATGGGGATTTTGCAAGTGTTGTGTGTTCATGTATGTATATGTATATTGAAGTTTGAGATTGTTTGTTTCTTTGTGAAGTCTGCAAGAAATAGAAGTAACTCCACTCTGGGAAGTTATAGAATGGTGGCAAGAGGGAGATGAAAGTATTAAATGGAAGAAGCTGCAAACATGCCAGGTCATTCACATGCAGCCTACAATAGCACTTAAGAGGATGTCATTGGCTAAATTCAAGAGGACATGAGATAAACTTTATGGTAAGTGATAAAATAAATAGAAAAAGAGATAAGCCAGATTGGTTGTTCAAATAGTCAAGGTAGGAAGAGTTTAGTTATCAGAACAGAAGGAATCTCAAGATATGAAAAAAAAAAAGATTGTTGATTGGCCTGAAAGGGTGCAGCTCAAGCAAAATAACAACAAATTGCTTGAATATTACAAAGGAGAAAATCAGAGCTTGAATGTTCTTATGAAGAAAAGAATGGGGCAGAGTTCAGAGAAATCACCCAACCTTCTGCACAACTCTTGAGGAGGATGAAGCAGTCTAGGAAGAGAATTTCTTCCCATCACATAGAATACAGAAGATATCCCAGGTGCAAATACCATAACAGTCTCCTGCAAGTAAGAAAGAGAAGAAAATGTATTTCAATAGAAAGATGGCACAAGAAACAGGTGACCAATGGTTTGCATAGAGAACATACAAGTCATGAGAACCAGACAGAGGTTTTTGTCCAGAAGAGGATACAAATACCAGAAAAATAACTAGAAAGGCTTGTAAAAGGTTCATAAGAACTGGAGGAAAAAAATAAGAATGACAAGGGAAAACCCAGAAAATCAATGACAGAGCCTTACTGTAACTGGCAACTACAAAAATAGACAGTCCTCAAAAACTAAGACAAGCTCAGCAGAAGTTATAACCAGACCAACAGTCCAAGAAGAAGAATATATGATGTATAATGGTGGTAACACTTCTCACCTTTGGAGTAGCCCATTACTACATTGTGATTAAAAAATAAAACAAGTTCTATAGAGGAAAGTCTGGACCTCAGGAAGTTTCACAAATGTGAATATGGAAAACTGTATTCACTAAGGTCTAAGATTGAATTGATAGAAATAACAGTGGAATAATCAAAAATAGTAATAACCAGAAGCAATTTCAGTGTTAACAATTCCCAAGAATTTTGAAATTAACCTGTTAAGTTGAATGACTACAAATTAGTTAAAAAAATTATATCAAATCATAATGGGAATATTCTGATTACTCAGTTAAAATAGTCAGAAATGTAATAACCAGAAATACTATTTTTTGACTAGTTGATTATTTTCATGAGATTAATTAATTTATTGCAGTATCAATCAACTTATTATTTCCTGTAACTGATATATTTACTTAATGCTCACAGACAATTGATTAACCAAGTTAATCATCCAACTATATGTAATACAGTACCCACCAGTCCTGCAGGACACTGTGTATCTGGCTGCTACACCCTAAGTTTGTTTTTGTAATTGTGTGCAAAGCTACATGAGGGCTATCTGCACTAGCCATCCCCAACTTAGCAGTGTAAGACTAGAGAGAAGGCAGTTAATCATCACCAACTACTGCCAACTCTTGGGCCACTCTTTTACCAATGAATAGTGAGATTGACTGTCACGTTATAATGTCCCCATGGCTGAAAGGGTGAGCATGTTTGGTGTGACAGGGATTTAAACCCATAACCCTCAGATTACGATTAGAGCACCTTAACCACCTCACCATGCCAGGCCTATCAAGCAACTTAAACTTATTGTTAGTGTACTACGTAGTATTTAAGTTAAGCACAATTATAGCTGGATTTGTTTTCTATTTTCAATGCTTCCTAACCAGCTACAGAGATTTATAACTAAACAAGAGTTCTGTTAATGTAAACATGTTAACATCCTAAAGATTTGCATACTGTTGAAAAAGGATGTTATTTAGAAATCCCTTTTTCTTTTTTAGCAAATAATGAATATTAATTTGCAACAACTTTTAATAAAATAAAATCTTACTCTAAGTAATACTGTAACACACTACAAGAACTTATGAATGAAAGCATATGAGAATAGCTAATATATTAATCATGCTATAATTGTCACATCCAGAACCAATAGTCTTTTGCCCAACATAAGAACTCATCACTGTAGACAACATATAACACAGAAATGGTGAAGGCATTCATTATTTATATCATTAACTGCATGAAAAACTATTACAATGTTAATCAGATTAAGCAAATGGAATGTAATTATTGTCAATTTTATTTAAGTAATTTACAAATAATAAGTAAGATAGGGATTAACAGCACTGTTATTTATTCAAATTTTAACTCCATTTTATAATCACTAACTTTTACTGAATTAACTTCACTACAATTCAGAGCTGGCAAACAAACAAGCTAGATAGTATTCTTGTTTCTGAAAAAGTTAATATTTAATAATTTGTGACATTTGCATCAGTAAATGAACAAATTTTACAGCATTCAACAGAGGTAATAAATTGTATTCATTAACTGAGTTCATTACCCAGCCCTAATCTTGATCAAACAAACAAATATTCCAAACTCCATTAACATTATTCCTATTCAGAATCATCACCAATCTTCCACTAATTTAACACAGTTCAGCTTCAATTATTTTCAAAACCCACAAAAATGATCAAATAATTGAAATTTGTGTTTCCAACTATCAAAGACTTATAAGAATAATTATCGAGTTGACTGGAATAAACTAATCAGCTCAATAAACAATCAATTACCAAATTTTATGTATCACCTGGCTCTATTTACAGATACAAATATTTGCATGGCAAAATATTACAGCTTCTCTATGCCACAAATCTGAATAAACTAATAATGTAAAAACTATCAACCAATCAAAATTAGTGCTTTCAGTTGTTATAGTTTTTGATTATTTTTCTTAACAAAAAAAAATCTAACCGAATTAATTACTCTATTTTTAATGTCTGTCTGCATCCCTTTCAGTTTCACACATTCTGGTAAACCTATTACCCAATTCTGGGTTAACAACCCACGAGTTCAGAAATACTACCATTGAAAATTTTACTTCACTAAGTGCCCAACTACTACACTCACTCAACCAAAAGAAATAACAAAACTAAAAGCTAAAAATTTGAACATCTTAAGAATGACTGCGGTTAAAATCATTATTACAAAAATTAACAATAACAGTGCTAACACTTCTTAGTAAATACCAAAGTTTAAAATGTAATAAAATTAAAACTATTATACATAATAAAAGCGCTTACCTTACTCAATTCCAGGTCCAAAGAATTCATAGGCTTATAATTTATTTGTATTTCTCACACAGTCACTTAATGTTATGATGTAATAACCTTTTACTATAGGGTAACATCACTTAAATATCTAAACAGTCGTTTATAACACCACATTTTTGACTGTGCCTTCAAACAACGTTTTTATAATTGCAAATTATTAACCTAAAACAGACTTAACGCAACGACCTCCGTTTCACCAGCGTTTTCTTACGAGTTATAAGGGGCCTGCCTATTCAAGTAACTACTTTCAGTTATAAACTTCAAATGTTACTAATTGTTAACTTCCACTAAAGGCATAGCCAGTCGCGACAATAATATTAGTAATACGTAATGTTTAGATAAGTAGTCTAACTACGAAGAACATATTGTGCTGTGAGTATCAGTCTGTCAAAGTAACAAAAAGTATTTGAGAAAACATAACTTACAAACCAATAAGCCTAATTTAAAATTAATTTAGTCCTAACCACAACGATACTAGTTATTCTCCGACTCAAAGTCAAGTCTAAATCGAACTCATACTGTTGTATTATACTCTTGTTCAGGTTTCGGAGCACGACTACGAAGGGTATGCATAATTATGTATTTACGAAGTTACTAATTTACGAAAATAAACACAGATGTTGTACAAACTTTTCTAAAATTTGTGAAAAAAAGGAAAACCATAAAAAGAAGAAAAATCTAGTAAACTTTTATGACTGCTTTGGTTCTACGAATCATCACCTCGTGTTTAACCTACTATTGGCTGACATAGTTTAATACTTTTACTTACAGAACATAGAAGTAAAGGCAATTCTCATAAAAAAAAATAAGTAAAAATTGACATAAACTGGAAAATAAAAAGCGTTGTTTTCTTTATAATACTGTATTTAAATATTCTAAATGAAATATAATCTACATTTGTTCATGTTTACTTAATCATATTACATGCTCGCCCTTTCAGTCGTGGAGGGCATTATAAGTACGGTCAATCCTACTGTTCGTTGGTAAAAAAAATAGCCCAAGAGTTGGCGGTGGGTGGTGATGACTAGCTGTCTTCCCTGTAGTCTTACACTGCTAAATTACAAACAGATAGCCCTCGCATAGCTTTGCGCGAAATTAAAAAACAAAACAAAACAAAACAAATACATGTAAACAAAATTACCATTGGTATCTGGAAAGGGAAAATTGTGTTTTTATAAGCGTCTACGTTTATGCTTCTGATTGTTACTAACAGCGATATCACAAAAAATTATAATAATACATTTTTAAATTTATGCAAATATATTCAAACTGTTTATTATATATCAACCCAAATAAAACCAAATATTCCTTTTGTTATTCTAGTGGTAAGCAGTATTTAGACAAAATAATGATATTCTACCATTTATATTTTTAGAAATGAATATTATGTGATTACAAAACCTGCTGAACAAAATAACCGAGGGCCAGTAGCTGAAGTGGTTTCCAATACCATCAGTGTTTGGTCAATTTAAAACATAATATTAATAAAATTAAGCTGTTTAGTTTGTCCTCAGCGATTCAGCGGCTGGTTTGAGAGTATATAACACAAAAGTTGGGGATCTATACCAGCGATGGATAGAACACAAATAGCCAATTGTGTTGCTTTATAGTTAACAAGAAATAAACATTTTTGGTATTAACGATTAATAACGTTTACATTCTACATTATATGTCTTCCTTGTTAAAATAAGTAAATACCAACTGTTCAGCTATTATATTAAGTAAGTAACGTTTAGGGGGGCGAGGAGGGAGTAAGATATTTCTTTAAAACTTCTGAAGTGTATCTAAAAAGATGTGAAACTACTGGCCCCTGAATATGTAGTAACAGGTTTAACTCTTTTGATTTTACGAAATACACTCGATCACAACTCTTAAAATCAAAATTTAAAGATGTACGTTTAAATAATAATGTTGCAATCTTCATCAATATAAGTATTATGCTATTGTTTGTTGTATGTTCATGTAACTACTTCGCAGAAGTAGACGGATCTTCATCACAATTGGTGTGGAAGATCACTAGGTCCATTTGGGTGTAATACAAAGTTTCAATTTTGTATTTAGCGGTTTTATGGGTTTGTTTGTTTTTACCACGCCCTCAACTTTATGGATGTACCTTCGCCAAATTTGGTATGGAAGTTTGTTGAGTCTCTATGAAAATACCTGCAAATTTGCGGTTTCCCATTCTATGTTTTACAGTTTTTATGGGCATTCTTACGGTTGTTTTTTTTTTTTTTACAATTCAATATAAGGGAAGCAACTTTTCATTTCCTAAAATAACCTTTCATTACTCATGAATTTACATAAATTCCGTCCACGAGAGTGGTGTTAAATCTAGGAGAAGTCCTGTCTGGAAAATAAGACTTTATTGATGCTGCAAGAAAAGATCATGAAACAACATGGGACAGTAGTGAGCATCTCTGAAGCAGGAAGTATACTTTTACAACAACTATAGCTTGCTACAAATCCTTGGATTAATAAGTGCCTGTATAAAATGCTGCTTGCAGCAAGAAACTTGTCATCCTAGACCAGTGACTGATTACTGGCATTGGTGCTATGCTAGAGCCCCTGACAACATCTGTCGTCCTGCACCTACAACATTGACCAAGTACCGCATGGGAGGGAGTTTGGTTTACTCTACAGGTCCGTATAAGCAAAGCAAATTTTGTCCAAACTTTAAAGGAGTGGCAAAAAAAACCTGCATCATTTCTTGAAGCATTTCAAGCAGCTAAATGGACTCGGAGGCAGACACTGCAGTATCTTATCCTAAAGTTGAATAATCCATTCCTTGATACTATCAAGCATTTAGGCGAAGAGTTACAGGAGGACTGAGACATAGTATTGTGCAAGTTTAATGGCTTTTTGACATTATATAGAATGAAGCAATTCAACGAGTAAATTTGAGGCTCAAAAGAAGACTAGAACTAAGGGTCTGACCATTTACAAAGACAGTCTATATTTACTGGACAGTAAGACCTACCCTGCAACGAAAACAGCATATCAGAATAAAATCCTAGTGGATAAGTTTGTTGAAAATTTTTGTAATATAGCCATGAGACACCTGTGTGTTTGTGATATCATCATCTTGACAGAGGGCTTCCATCATGACTCAGTATGAAAGAGTAACTTTGAGCTACTAATTGGATAAGAAAAAGTCTACTGCAACAGCTTTAGTAACTTCAAATGGACTAATACGCTAAGGCATATGTCCATTGCTTCAAGCCAAAACTATATCAAGGGTTAGCCATTTCATAAATGTGATGCAACCACACAGGTTTCCAATGCATGGGCAAAGACATCTAGATCTGCCTTTGGGAGACATAGACAGACATACTACAACCCATACTAATAGTGTCTCTGTCTGGATGTCATCCAGGATTGGTGGAGAAAAGCACCTGCTTTTTGCTTGTGGTCTGGTGGAGCATAAGTAGATGAACTGTCCAATCTTTGCTAATCAGCGAAGATGGTATAACTATCAATTCCAGCAAGCGATTCAACAGATTTCAACCAATCCATAATACCCGTATTTTGCCAAACAGCAAAGTAGGCAAGATTTTTTCTCTATTTTACAATAAAGAGATGAATATCTGGATGCATTGGAAGGTTCTCACTGGTTTAATACTTTACTTTACTTTTGGCTGATGGATACTTACGGGTCGAGCTGAACAGCAAAAGTAAACCTAAAACTTCTCTTTGCATGAAATATATCTTGTGGCTTGTGTGGGATATGTATTATATGATTTGGTCTGTGTTATGTAGCAGCCACTTTCTAGAGACTAATTGCAATTAGGCTGATGGGCTATAATAAGGAAGTTATCTGGTCTACATTGATAGAGTTCTGGAATTTGGTTACATATTTATGTCTGCAACTGAGAACCTGAAAATAGTGCTCCAGTGCCTAAATAAACCATGAAGTGTTCACTCATGCACATAGAAATAACTTTTCTTAATCATATTGCAAGGAAAAGTGGTGTCTCTATAGACTTAGTTAATATAACCACGGGGAAAAACTGCTTCAATCAAGCGAGAAATCTGCAGTTTTCTCAGTTTCACGTCGTGCTTTCAATGGTTTGTGGCTAACTTCTCCAAGATAGCCACATCATAATCTGCTCTTCATAAAGTTGGTATACACTTTTGATAGAATAACAGATGTGTCCAAATATTCTGATCTTTAAGTCTTGTTTTAGTGACTGGTCTGATGATAGCCTATCCATAATAGAATAGAAAATTCGTGTCAGACATTAATGCCAGCGCCAAATTAATCAGTGCAATATTATTACAACTGTAGGATGGAATATAACTTGTAATAATGAATGCTAGTCATACACTCACAGCTTCCAAATACAGATATTGTATAATGAAGTAAGAATTGCTTGTATTTGTTGTATTTATAAAGCACTTTCACTGGTGTTTGTATGGTAGGAGGTTCACCACTAAGCAAACTATGCTTCATTGAAGTGACTAATGATCTTTGAAAATCCATATTGGATGCTAGCATGTTAAAACAACACTGTAAGCATATGACTTTGTCACAGTTTATCACCTGGATATGCAACAAAGAAACAGATAAACTATCTCACCTCACAGTGAGACCTTGATTTTTTACGGAATATCGTGATCCTCGATATAATGTGGGCATTGAAGCCACAGCCATTTACATCATAGCTAATTTGTACCCTAAAGTGGAAAATTGCACTTGTGGATATATATCATGATTAACAGTTTTTGAAAATCTAAGCAGGTCAACTGAACGACATTAATCTTGCATAGGTGCTCCTTACCAAATAATACAGAACCATAACATGTGTTTGTATAACCTGTCACACTTTTATGGTCAGTTAAACTGCAGGAATGTGGGCTGTACAGTCTTATAAATCAATGAGCTCTGGCATTCTGATTGTGCTGTAGCTGGAGGTTCTAAGAGCTCTATGACAATATATTCTACATAACACAAAGATAAGGGTATTACCCATACTTGTGCTAACTTTTGACACTGATTTTTCTGGTCACGTATGAAACAAAATTTTGACACTGTGTGGTGGAGCCATTCAATGAAAAAACTGACCAATTCAGGTTAATTTCTAACAGAGAAAAACAGGGTCTCCTTTGCAAAAGATAATTATGTGTATCACTGATCCACTGTCAGAGACTAGGAGAGAAGTAATTGATATATTCTCATCATCACTGACTACTTCATGAAGTTGATTAATACTTATACATTGGTCCATATATTAATACAGTTTATTACTGATATATGAATTGATGGAAAACTAGATATTACAGTTTAGAGCACAGAAAGAACAATGAGTTAATTTCAACAACTAACTAACTGCTATCTGAGTTTTGTAATGGGGCGTGATAAACATGTGCAGTTCACCTTGTCATCATTAGTCTGATTATTTGGCAGAATGGATAATACAGGCTACCATGAATACTTGTTAAGCTTGTTAATCCCAGCCATACGAGTTAGTAGAATACAATGCAACATAACAGATATATATTTACAGGCTATTTGTCAGACATCTTTATATTTGGGTGTGATAGATTAATCTGTGTTTATTTTATTATGGTCCTTTCCCATGAAAATATCTCCCACATTAACTACAATAATACATGGAATGGTTATAGTTTATAATAAATGACAAGACTATAAACCTATGAATGCTTCATTATAAAGACTGGGAATGGTTGCAATACATACCAGCAGTGCAAAATTAGCTTTGATCTGCCTAGACCAGTCTGTATACCTCGCTTGCTGTACAAGTTACAAAGACACAAGATGCACAAAATGTATGGAACACATTGATAAGTTATATATGTGCGCCACAGAAAAAACTCCTTGTACACTAGTTTGATCAATAGTCTAATATTGAGTCAAATTAGTTAAAGTAAGCCAAAGATGCCATTTTAAGTCATTTTGATTCACCTGATGAAAGAAAAAGGCTTATATATTTATCTTGCTGTTCATGATGGGCCAAATAAGGAGTTGTTGAAGTTGGGAGTGAAAGATAGCTCTGACAGTTGGTATTGTCAAAGATATGGACCTCCTGGTCTATTTGAATTAGACTGATTAACCATAATAGCTAAAATAGTCATATAGTTGAAATACTACAGACTGAGTGAACATTTTTCACTTTTTGAGCCACTGTTTTCTAGCGAAACGTATGGAATATATTCTGTGGCTACTATTCAATCACTGACAGCTAGAACATTCAGATAATTGAAAAATTAATGATTGAAATGGTATGAACCATTTGTTTTCTAAACCTCAAGTAGTGTTATGAAATACCATACATGTACTACACAGTACGATTATTACTCAATCATTAGAAGGTTAGATAGCTGAAGCCAATAGTTACAATAGTTAGTACACCAATAATTTGCTCTAGAGATGATGTTAAACAGAAGTTCAAAAATGCAGTTAAAAGGCGTTTCAGCTCATGATTTTACAAGTAGCGTTTCACAGTTTAATGTTTTATACTTATGTGATTGTCATTTTATTTACTTCGTAACTTGAAACAATCACGCTATTGACAAACCAGTCAATGCAAAAGCATTAACTGCACTTGCTTTTAAAGTCACCAAGTGATTTTTTTTGTGCATCGTTCGGTCTTTAAAGAAAATCATTCTCATAATCTCTGGGATTGGTAAGATCTCTATGGAATATGCTGATCCGTATTCACTAGATTATCACTTATGGACCTAGGATGTTTGTTTGATTCTAATAATAAAGAGGGAGCTGTGTTTGTTCAGAGTATATGTTGAGATAGAGTAATAATAGCATGATTATTAAGATGCTTAGTTGAAGCGTTTGAGTTCATCCATGTTTTCCAAGTGATTATTTATTTCATGATGCCAGAATAAAAAAGCGTGTTGAGCTTAACGGCTTCTAGATGGCAGTATTATCGCTATAAAGATGTAGCTTTGGAATAAAACCCGAGAAAGCTATGAAATTAACTGACAGAGAAGCTGAAGGCAATCTTTTATTGGCTATCAGAGTATATGACAACGTTAAATCATAATATATATTTATAGCAGCATATGAATATAGATATATGCATATGTATTGTCTAACACACATAGGCGAACATTACATAAAGGCGTTTACGAGTGTTGTATAACAGAAACGTAACGATTATACATGAACTAACATGAGCATGAAGACAATGGATTTAATCTTGATGTCGAAAACTGATTATATAATGTTAAGTATCATAATTTACCTTGAATATATTATATGTGGATACACTGCATCTCTTATTTTAATTAGTAACAGAAAGAGAATTTTAAAAAATTTACATCGAAATGTTCAGCAAAGAGTGATTTTTCACGGGAGAAATAAAAGTAACAAAAAGATTCACAATACACCCGAGCGAAAAACAGTTTAACCTAGTGTTTCCTATAACACAACTTTAGCTCGTGTTTCTCATAAAGAATAATACAAAATATAAGTTAACCCTTTCCATATGAGGTCGGTCAATCACATACTATAACTTTTGATAATGCACCCGTATCTTCACGAAACATGAAAAACCTTAGGCAAACATCACAACTCTTTCATCCAAAAAGTGTGTGTGTTTCCTTATAGCAAAGCCACATTGAGCTATCTGCTGAGCCCACCGAGACGAATCGAAAGCCCTGATTTTAGCGTTGTAAATCCATAGACATACCGCTGTACTAGCGGGGAGCTATCCAAAAATGAATTCATACTTTTAACACGTTTTTTACTAGATTTGTCCATGAATATATAAAGTCAAAGTGTTCACGCTCCAATTTCCCCTCCCCCCTCCACTGGCATAGCGGTATATCTGCGGACTCACACTCATTGTGTAGCTTATGCTTAATTCTAAATAAACAAAAATGCTCCAAGTGCAAAATAAGTTTCATGTTAAGATTGAAAATACTTTTCTTCATCTGAAAAATATTAAGTTTCAGTAACCTTTAGAAAACCTTCAAAATTAATATCAAACTTTTTTTTTTTCAATAATACATTGTATTTTACTCTCTAACACTGTATGGAATCAGTCAATTTGACTGACCTTGTAACCACCATGAAAATACGAAATAAACGTCAAATACTTTTTCTTTTATTTTCTATAATGCCTGCAGATTGTAACTAAAACGTACAATTGTTTATCCTAAGCAGCTTAAGGCTCGTGACAGTCTACATCTTTTCTTACTTTATTTTATTATTTTATTGCTCTTTGAACCTTGTTTAACTAATAATCTTGACACGCAACTTGTAAATCTTTTCGCAAACATGTTTTGCTTTTTATGGTTCTGTAAGTTCAGTAATAAAAAAACTGCGTATTGTTGTTACGCAGATTGTTTTAGAAAAATTTCAAGGAGATCCTCTTATTTGTGCACTCCGGCATTAACAAGCAAACATTCAAAATATAGCAAGTTTAGGTCTTTGAAGGAAACAAAATACAATTAATAAGGAGAAAAGTGGTTAAACTGATATATTAATACAAGAAAGAAGGGTGAATGGAAACGTTAGATTATAGAAAGTAGTAAAAACGTTTTTCAGGAATCGTTATATGAATAGAAGTAATTACAATTACGTTGTATCAAAATTGTTGATACAAATTACTGATATTGCCAGCAATATATCAAATGTAACCACTTTTAATTTTAACAGTGCTTCCACTGGTCAGTCACCCAGAATTTTGAAGAACCTAATTTTTAAAGTCATTCTGAATTGGATTAAAAGCAGAAGATTCCCACATCCTTTGTGAAAACTGGATCCATGGCCAGCCACGAAACAGACATTGACATACTCTCGACATTCAATGTGTAAGTGTTCTGACCTTGTATTGGTAAAGTAGCATTAGTACAGAAAAAGAATCAACTAGCTTGTAAGTGCAAAGTGCGTATGTGCAGTACTGGTGAGAAATCCCTCGATGTCAGTGTGGATGTAACAGTTTAGACAGAGAGGTGAAAATGGCACGAAAAGCAGGTGAGAAACAGCCGTAGAACAAATTAAAGGCACTAAGCAAGAAAAAGGAAGAATTAAAACTCTATTCCTTTGAAGAGTGATAAAAATGAAATGCAGTTTGTTACACCGAAGTAACGACAAAGATTATCCAAGAACTCAAGTGTGAAATCAAGGCGTTCAAGGTGTTATTGTAGTATTCCAACATGGCGCAGGAGCGATGTATATTTAATTCAGAAGTTCTTTGGTATCAAGCCCACAGCAACACTAAATTTTCCAAATAAAGAATATCGATGGAAGGCATTAGGTTTCAGTGCTCTTGACAAGAACAATTGATTGCTTTAGTTCTGCGTGACTGTATTAAGGATTCTATTCACCTTGTTACTCTCGGGAGATTCAGATGGTCTTGCGAACGTGATTGGAAACGACATTTACAAAAAATCTCGTGATACAAAACTATTCTCATTTGTCAACGACGTGCAACAAGTTCTGCCAGAGGAATGTATTAAAAGAAAAGTCATACTTGTACTGTTGTGTTAGTCGATATCATTCAAAGTGAAAGAGGAATTTAAGATTGAAAACGAGCTTTTGCAACAGCTAGATGGCGCTTTCGTGGACTGAAGTTTAGGTTTCAGCTAGAACCTACAATACGATCCGTTTTGTTTGTTTGTGTTGAATTTCGAGTAAAGCTACTCGAGGGCTATCTGCGCTAGCCGTCCCTAATTTAGCAGTGTAAGACTAGAGGGGAGGCAGCTAGTCATCACCACCCACCGCCAACTCTTGGGCTTCTCTTTTACCAACGAATAGTGGGATTATAACGCCCCCACGGCTGAAAAGGCGAGCAGGTTTGGTGTGACTGGGATTTGAACCCGCGACCCTCGGATTACGAGTCAATCGCCTTAACACACTTGGCCATGCTGGGCCTAGTACGATCTGTCCAGCATTGCTGTAATCGAGCTGCATTGAAAGCGATGAAGTACCATTAATGAAGGTAATAAGAATTATCCCAATAAAGCATGAGAATAAATAGCCAAGAACACAAACTATTGTTGATCTTAGCTGTTTTAGAACATCTATAACTTCATTGTGCAATTGTGCATTTCAGTACAAAATACAGCCGCTTCTGCAGTTCGTTGTGTCCACTTTCTAAGTTTATTGATTTAAGTAACGTGAAGCACAGTGTAAAAAACTGATACAACATGGATAAGAATAAAAGTATTGTTGGGAAGTATATACTTCTAATATTTGTTTTGGAATTTCGCACAAAGCTACTTGAGGGCTATCTGTGCTAGCCGTCCCTAATTTAGTAGTGTAAGACTAGAGGGAAGGCAGCTAGTCATCACCACCCACCACCAACTCTTAGGCTACTCTTTTATCAACGAATAGTGGGATTGACCGTGACATTATACGCCCCCACGGCTGGGAGGGCAAGCATGTTTAGCGCGATGCGGGCGCGAACCCGCGACCCTCGGATTACGAATCGCACGCCTTACGCGCTTGGCCATACTATGCCTGTATATACTTCTAATAAAGAACTTTCAGTTGTAAGTATTCATTGCTATAAGAATGAGTAATCACATAAATGTTTGTAAGAAATGCTGTAATCGAATTAAGACTTTTTTAAACATGCAAACTAACAAAGGCTTTAATTGGCAATATGCTTTTTTGTGTACCGTAATCAAAGAATATTTATGAAAATGAAGATAAAATAGTTCATCGCAAAATGTTTTAGGTAACTGAGAAGGAACATTTTGAAAATACTAAGTGATCACACCTTCTAACAAAGGCTTTAATCAGTAGTATGCCTTTTGGTGTACCGTAATCAAATAATATTAATGAAAATGAAAATAAAATAGTTCATCCCCGAATGTTCTAGGTACCTATGAAAGAACATTTTGAAAATACTAAGTGACCATACCTATTTCCTTACCCTCAGCTTCTCATCGTTCAAGTTCCGTCCGGGAAAGGTTTGTCAACTTTAAGACAAAAGAACAATTATATTATGTGTGATGGTTGCTAGCAAGATCATTATACACTGCAGTCATAAAACTGAAATAAAAGTTTGTACTCTTCAGCAGTCTTCTAAAATACAAGACCAATTCCACAACTTCCAGCCTCAGACCTTACCTACTTAGCGTTGATTGTAACTTAGTGCACGCTTTTGGCCTTAATTGTAACGGTAGAGTAACACAAGGAATGAACACGTTCTATCTTTATAATTACTAACAACAAAGAAGTTATCTTTTAGGTTTTCAGCGCAGCCACAGACAAACGCAAGGGCGAATAAATGATTACAAGGTATCCAAGTTCATAAAAGGAGATTCTTTTGTAAGGCTCCTTCGTACTGTAACAGACGACGCTAGTAAGATAAACGAGAAGAAAAGAATCGTGACCATTCCATAGCATTATACAGTTATGCCATTAAAATCCCAAACCTTTTCATATGCAATATTATGAAGCTGAAACCATGCTTTACAATCGATATTTAAAAAAAGTTCTTGTAAATTATAGTTCACATCTTTAGAATGAAATAATCACCGACATCTATAAGAGAAAAATCGTGTGTCGTGTGTATTTAAAAGTTTCAACGGAAATACTGGAGATTTATTCCATTGTGTTTAGAATTTTCACCCACACAAAATTTGCACTCCAGGATTTAGCGATCTCTGAAGGAGCAATCACTACCTTGAACAACAAAGTTTTATTTTTAAGAGTTGAAGAAATGGTCGAGCTTTTGGAACTTTCACTAAATGCACCAGCTTCTTTTAAACAGATGCCTCGTGAATAAATTCTGTTTAGCATTTTTTCAAAGACTTGGAGAAGAGTTGAAAGTCAAGTTACTCAAATCCTTAACTACATTTAAAAATAATAAAGTCGGCGATGCTCTGTTCGTACGATAACATACATTATGCATTTTGTGTACAAAGAGATACTTGTGAGGAAAGGAAGTGAAATAAGCATTATATTTATGGAACTTTGTGGAATTTAGGGTCGATGTAAATTACAGAGATGTGCTATCTGACTTGACTAGGCGCAAAAACTAGAAATGTCTGCCAGCCAAATCACTTGTGTTGAAATGTATGTAAGGTAGCAATTGGACTGAATATGTGTTCTCAATAACAGCTTGATAAATAATATAAAAACGGTTTGTTAGTTTTCTTTCAACGTTAATACCAGGCGCATGTATGGTCGATTAAAATGCCATTGGAGAATATACCGCCTTAGGCAAACAAGTTTATGTTAAACAATGGAAAGTTATTTTTATGCAAACTGATCGCTCAAGCACATTATATTTAGTTTTATAACTTGTTTTGTTACTTTTCAAGGTATTGAGTACTATATCATATTCCAGATCATTAACAGGTGTTTAATTATGAAATATTATTTAATAAAAAATATCTAATCATTTCGTTTTCTTTATATGCATTGTGTGTGTCTTTCTCATAGCAAAGTCACATGAGCCTATCTGCTGGAGCCCACGAAGGGGAATCGAACCCCTAATTTTAGCGTTATAAATCTGTACACTTACCGCTGTACTAGCGGAGGGGCTTTATGTGTATTCTAAAACTTCGCTTTCATTGTTTTATACTTAAAACGAACACTATAATTATTATTTTGTTTATTATCTAACCATCGTTTGTGTTTGTTTATTGCTTAAACTGTAGTTAAAAGATTCTACTGACTATATTTGATTGAAATTTGAAATTTACCTTGGATCCTAAAATTTAAAATCCAACCGTGGTTAGAAAATATGTATTATTATGGTGGGTAATATTTCAGACAATGTTATTATAATTATAAATTGTAGCTACTTTAACATCTCTATCAATAAATTATAAAACAGAAGTACCAACGTGTTTATGGCTGTAGTATCGGTATCGTGAAAAGGAGTGCCTCGGATAAATGAAGCGATATTTTAAGAGCGCGGATAAGTGCAATAAAGCATAAGATAGAGTTAATGTTCTCATGAAAGGAAAGGCATCTAAATAAATACAGTTAGCGTGTCATGAAAGCGTAAGATAGGAGAATCAGTGAAAGAAACAAAAGACTAGAACTAATACGTCAGGAAAAAAGAGATATATGCGAATCGGTAAATTAAGAACGCAAGGAAGTTAGAGTCTCTCTGTTCAATCAGATTTACCATAGAAGAAACAGTGTATTAGGAAAATATAAATCAGAAGAGCCAGCATGTTCACGAAAAGAAATACTGTAGAGCCAGCGTGTCCATTGCATGAAAGACTGTTGAATCAATGAGTAAGAAAAGTATAAACCAGTGAAGTCAACATGTTTATAAAGTAATGCAAGCAGCGTGTTTGAATTAGTGTGGTAATGAACACAAGATGGTTGAATTAATGTGGTAATGAAATTAAAGTATAGTTGATCTAATGGGGCAATGAACACAAGATGGTTAGAATGTTAATGAAGATACTTGTGATCGTGTGTTAATGAAAGTAAGGATACTTGTGGTAGTATATTAATGAAGGTAAGGATACTTGTGGTAGTGTATTAATGAATGTAGAGATACTTGTGGTAACGTATTAATGAATGCAGAAATACTTGTGGTAGTGTATTAATGAAAGTAAGGATACTTGTGGTAGTGTATTAATGAATGTAGAGATACTTGTGGTAGTGTATTAATGAAAGTAAGGATGCTTGTGGTAGTGTATTAATGAATGTAGAGATACTTGTGGTTGTGTATTAATGAAACTAAGGATACTTGTGGTCGTGTATTAATGAATGTAGAGATACTTGTGGTTGTGTATTAATGAAAGTAAGGATACTTGTGGTAGTGTATTAATGAAAGTAAGGATACTTGTGGTAGTGTATTAATGAATGTAGAGATACTTGTGGTTGTGTATTAATGAAAGTAAGGATACTTGTGGTAGTGTATTAATGAATGTAGAGATACTTGTGGTTGTGTATTAATGAAAGTAAGGATACTTGTGGTAGTGTATTTATGAAGGCAGGCTGCTTGAAACAAATAAACAGCGTGGTTTTAATGTTGTTTTTCCCAAGGCAGGAGTTGACCACAACACTTGCTGCATTGAACAACTTCTTAGTATAACTTTAATATTATTCTTGTTTTATTTTCTACCATATTGGTTTTTTTCCAAACTTCCTGCCGCAAAAACGTATTGATATAATCTTAAAGAAATAAGAAATGTCATGAACTGAATGATAAAAAATATATTTCTAAATATTAAACCACTCTAATACTTCATTAATTATCAAAATTATTTTTATTAAACGACATTAAAAAGTTGAATAAAAACACTAAAATCCTAATAACTATCAAAGTATCTAACCCTTAAAGTATGACTCGGAAATACTGAGTTGAGCTTCTTTCACTGTTAAGAGACTGAAATTACTATTATATTATCGTAAGTTCAAACAGGATCGCTTGTTGTTGGGAACGACGAATGACTAAGCAAGATGAATAAAATAACAGTAACAACACGTATCTGGTATGTAACCTTCTTTACAATAATTTGCCATTGACATTTATCAACAGTTGTCTATAATTAGATTGTAAGTAATTCTGATTCAATACGCGAGATAAACGATGTAAATGTGATGCGATAAAATAAGCAGAAAACACAAAATGTTAGTAGTTGTATACAATATTGTTATAACCAAAACTGTTTTGGTTATTTAACGAAGTAGCACTGAATGGAAGGAAAATATGAGAGATAAAGTAGAAGCATTTCAACATCTATACCAAGTAGACTCATCACTAACAACATCCGTTTCGTTTTATTTACTTATTACTGATTTGTTTACGCAGGAGAAAACAAGTTTACCAAATCATAGAAGCAGTCTCGAGTTTCCCATCTATATGAGAAGCAGCGCCATCGGATATTTTCGTGTTATATATAATTGCATTTTTCAGATGATCTGTTGAAAAAAAAACGTGAAGCGACTCATTCAGGGATAAAAATAAATAACAGAAGAACTGTGAAAATGTACTCAATATACTCACACATGCGTGCGTACTGTATGGCATAATTAATTAAAAAAACTGATGTGTGCGTGAGCTTTCGGGAAATTGAACAATTTTATTCACTCCAAATTTTGACAAGTAATTGCGGGCTGTTAATTACATGTTAATTAAATATTAGTCTGTTTCGCTAAAGAGAGTGTTAGCTTTAAAATCCTTACTTGGCTACAATCCAAACAGTTAAAAAGGTTTATAAAAAAGGGACTCAAACATTTTGTTTTTCAGTTTTGTTGTGCTAGATAAATCCAGAAACAAACACTGTGATATCTAGTCTTGTTGATAAAAGTTTCGAAGTTTGACTGTGTGGGTATTTGGGTATTGATGTTGTTAAATACCCAGGAGGGTCAGGTACATTTGACCTCTTCCTCCCTCCCGAACGATTATAGCGTCTGTCTTAGGGTTTTTTTTTTTTTTTTTTAAAGCTTTGGGCCAGAGTAAAAGTATAACATCATACTCAGGTCCATTTCAGGGCTCAGTCCATGCATGGACGAACAAGGAGTTTTTTTTTTTCCATTTAATTTTTTTTTTTTTGTATTTTCATATATATATATTTTTTTTGTATTTTTCTCCTTTTTCTCGATTGAGAGAATGCTACTACTACTTGTAGTAACACAAACACTCACACAGAAAAGAAAGTAATAATAATTATTATTCAATACTTGAATAATAATTCAAAAAGAGAAAAAATAAAAATAATAATAATGATTAAAAAAAGAAAATAATAATTATAAAATAAAAGAAACAAGGACTAAGTGTCTAGTGCATAGTGGCCAGCTTGTGTTACATTTCTTAAATATATGTTAAAAGGGGAGAGGTATTTAGTACCATTTACATCATGTACGTGATATCTGTCGAGATCACACATTAAGTCATTTTTGTGCCAATTCTTATTGAAATATTTTAGAGAATTATGCAAGAGTCTTTCAGCTATTGTATCTATGTTTGCATACTTGTGCATGAATGTGGTTGAGGTGCTACGTGGTACTTTGTATGCTGAAGTTAGTACAGAATTTTGTATACGTTGAAGTTTCTGTACATGTGTGGGTGCTATGTTAATCCAGGCAGGTGATGCATATTCTATTGTTGGTCTAATGTACGTTTTGTAGATTTTAAGTATGTTGTCTGGTGATGTTCCTTGGATTTTACCTGAAAGACTTCTTGCATAGTTTGCTCTTTTCCAGATTCGTATCAGTACATTTTAATATGTGGTAGCCACGTTAATTTTGAGTCATAGGTTAGACCTAGAAATTTAGCAGAAGTAGCAGTCAGTAAAAGTGATCCATTCATATAGAGTTTTGGTGGATCTTTTTCAGCTTATTCAGTCTGCTGAATACTATGACTTGGGTTTTTGGAATATTAACTTTGATTCTGTATTTCTGGCAGTATTCTTCGATGTTATTTAGGACTGGTTGTAGGTTCGTTGCTGCTATTGACGGAGTGGGGGCACTTTTCCAGACTGCTACATCGTCAGCGAACTGTGATGCATAACCTAAATTTAGGTCCGACAGAGGCATATTACTCACGTACATGATAAATAATATAGGGCTAACAACCCCTCCTGCGGGACTCCTGCTTCGGGTGAAAAGGACCCTGAGTGGGCCCCATTTACATTTACTTTACACATTCTGTTATCCAGGAAGTTGGACAGCCAGCGAATAGTTTCCTGGGGTAATGCCATTTCAAGCAATCTATGTCTTAAGCCGTTATGCCACACTGTGTCAAATGCTTTCTCAATGTCGAGAAAGCAAGCTACAGTGCATTCTTTTTTGTTGAAGCTGTCGGTAATTGATTCTGTAAGTCGAATCAGGTGGTCTGTAGTTTGGCGGTTTTTTCGAAATCCGTTTTGAATTTCTGGTAATTTTGAATTTTCTTCTAAGTAAACTGACAGACGATTACTAATTATCCTCTCTAATACTTTGCCAATACAACTGGTTAAGCTAATCGGGCGGTAGTTGTTTGGTTTATTCGCTGACTTTCCTTCTTTCTGGAACATTAATATTATTGCTTCCTTCCAAGAAACGGGGATATATCCAGCTGATAGTGAGAGATTAAATAACGCTGTTAGGTGTTCATATAATCTCTGAGTGCCTTGTTTTAAGAGGATAGCTTGAATACCATCTTCTCCAGGAGCTTTGTTTTTTGTGTTTTTAATAGCAGTTACTACTTCTGTAACAGTGATATGTTTTACCAGTTGATGAGTGCTCCAGTCTTTTGTTTTTTCCTTGGTGTGTAATATTGTTGACTGGAAATTTAGGTGTAAAATGCTTCTGTTTTGGTCAATAAAGTTTGTGACTGTATTATAAAAGTATCTGTTCATGTCTGGTTCATGATGTGTTTTGAACGTGTTTTCTAGGTGTTTTTTAAATATCTCGGCTTTTTCTGTGTTAGTGTATGCTGTTTCTCCATCCAGTTCCAGTGGTGGATATACTGTGTTTGTTGTTCCTGTGTTTGTAAATCTTTTCAAATGTGTCCAGAATTGTACCCCCAGTGGCTCAGCGGTATGTCGGCGGACTTGTTGATAAAAACACTTATTTGTTTAATAGTTTCAAAACAGTGAGAAGATGTCACAGCTTTCTGTATACTATTTACCAAACCTCGAGCTACCCGCTAGTACAGCAACGTTAAACTCAGGGGTTCGATTCCCCTCGGTTGGCTCAGCAAATAGCCCGATGTGGCTTTGCTATAAGATAACACACACAAACACACCCGAACGTCGTAATATTTGGTTTGTTCTTTTTATTTTTCAGGAAAAAACATTTGACTTTCCAAACAGCGAAAACATTTAACCACGGCCCAGCATGGTCAGGTGTTTAAGGAGCTCCACTCGTAATCTGAGTATCATGGGTTCGAATCCCTCGCACACCAAATAAGCAAGAAAAATAACGACTTAAACAGGTAGTAAAGACCCGAAATTATGTAGGAAGCGTGTGAATCGATGGAAAGACAAAAATCCTCAAATAACACGATAAAGTAAAAGATGAAAAAACTTTAAAATATAGCAAATAAAACGCGTAAATCGATAGTTAAAGAAATAAAACCCAAATTACACGGTAAAACTACGAAAAACATGAAACTCTGGGAATGTCACGAAAACATCTCACCTTAGCTTTTACTAGTACCACGTATTACATTTCTGATTAATTAAAATAGTCCAGATGGATAAGACGCTCGACTTGCAATATGGGAGTCGCGGGTTCACATCCTCGTCTCACCAAACATATTCGCCCTTTTAGCCGTGGGAGCGTTATAATGTTACAATCAATCCCACTATTCGTTAGTAAAAGAGTAGCATTAGAGTTGGCGGTAGGTGGTGATGACTAGCTACCTTCCCTATAGTCTTACACTGCTAAATTACGAACAGCTAGCGCAGAGAGTCATATTGGAGCTTTGCGCAAATTCAAAAACAAATAATTTATTAAAATATCTATTATTACGGGAACGTATGTTTTAGAGATTTAATTTTGATTGAAATATTAATCATATTTGATGAAACGTACGATGGCAAAGGTGAAAACCTTTGTTTAATAACATAGAGTAATGCTGATTTGGCTGAAGCAAAGTGCGATAATACTTGATGATCCTAATTTTTTTGTTGTTCACTACGTTGATTTGAAGAGGGGCAGCTTAAGCCTTGAAAGGCTGACAGTGAATTAAATTTTGAAGCTGTTATAACGTTATCAGTTATTTTCTATATATGAAACTCTTAAAGCATCTTTAGAAGTAAGACTCATGATCACTTCAATTTTTAGGTTTAGCCTCGTGATTTTTCGCAGTTTTTTTAACATGAATGTGAAATAACCTTTTGAAGTTTTTATAACGTTGATAGTTATTTTATAAAGGTGAACCTATTACAGATTAAGTATTTATAATTCAGATTTAGGACCACATCAATTTCTAGGTTTAACCTCGATTTTTATTCACGATTCTTCGCTATTATGTTTGAATGTGGACAACTGAGTGAAATGTGTTTTATTCACTATATACTTTAAGCCTAAGTAACATCTTTTAAGAAGACATTTGAATTATCAAATTTTAATGAAAGTACACATCATAGCATTTTATTGCATCTTGTCAGTTAAGTAATATTAACATTTTCACTGCATATAGAGAATGTTTTATTTTTTCTTCTTTAGAGGCTTATAAATTATTTTCTTTGCAAGAAACTAGTTCAAAACCGGTACAGCTAACCAGTTTGGTTCATGTCATATATTTTTAACTTTGTTTCTTTTATTCTGTTTATTTGATTTTATATTTTTGTTTTTTTAACATGCCTAATCATAATTATAATATTTAAGTTAAACGGTCTCATTACAATGTTTTAATATTAAAATATATTTTCGAGATTTATTCTGTCAGTTACTTTCGAGGTTTCTCTTATTAATTACTTCCATACTCCACCATATCAGTTATTTCCGAGCTTAATTCTACCAGTTATTTTCATGATCCAGATTGTTTTGTTTTTTTTATCAAATTCATTCTATCACCTATTTCCATGTTATCAGTTACTTCCGAGGTTCATTTTATTAGTTATTTACAGATTCATCCCATCAAGTATTTCTGAGATTCGTTCTGTGATTTATTTGCAAGAGCTAATCCGTCATTAATATTCAAGATTCATTCTTGCTACTTGTATTTTGAGTTTCGGTGAGACGAAATAGGAAATATTTGATTATCGAATTAATTGAAAGAGTTTCTGTTCCATTTTTCAATAATATCAGTAGCGTTGGATGAGAAAAACAGTCTGAAGAAAAGAGCGAATTTCATTCCTCGTTTTTTATTGTTCTCGTGTTCGTTACACAGATGCACACACGCACACACATATATATATCACAATTAAACAGCTTTTCTACAGATGGTTGGACACAGCACGCGTTCACACATTACTGGCTGTCCCTAAGAAAAAAAGAACGAATATTTTACAAGCAAACATCCTAATACTCAAAATATAATAACAGTCTCGTTATTCAGGCGTGTTACAATTTAAAACCTACTTTATAAAGAGTTGGAAATCAAGCTAATTGTAAAGTGGGTTTTTGATGAAACTTAGTTGATTGTTGTAGAAACAGGCGGTTGCCACCCATTCACTTAAGTTTCTTCATGAATTAGTTCAGGATATTTGAAATTTACATATGGCTATTGGTTGTGTGTGTGTATGTGTATTTTGTTTCTGCGTTACATATCAAACACATTGCACATTTAAACAAAATTTAGCACTTCATGTTTTTAAGTTTGAATATTGAGTTGTTATGAGGAAAACTTTTATCGGTGGTCTTTAAAGTGAACTTTTCACTTTTAGGCTTAAAAGTGTTTAACTCGGAAAAGAGGCGGAGCCGGTTGTTGTTAAAGAACTTTCATGCCAATTTCTGTGTTCAAAATGTTACTCAAAAGCCACCAAATGGCGATATTTAGCTTGTAGAAAAATGTCACATAAGTTTAATTTTGCACATCATATTTAAGTAAATTATTCTAATCTTAACAAATCGTACAGAAAGAAATATATGAATATTAATACTTTATTCATGGAAAGCTACAAATACTTTTGGAATATCAGTACAAGTTAACTGATTAATTATATATATCTGTTAAATATTTTATGATTTTCTTTATATTGCATCCTACAATTCTCTAGTTTTCGTACTAACTCACAGCCTTAAAGCTTTTTCAGCTAATCAAACAACAACAAACAAGCTAAGGAACACTTTGTCATCCATCATGTACATTAATGTCCCAACTGTAAGAACAAAGATGACGCATATTTTAAAAATTAGATATTTCTAATTTGATACTATATCTTTGTTGTAGTTCATCTTCCCAAATTTCATATCGATCGTTCAATATATTTAAAAGTCGTTTAATTTCAATATTGTACAGCTGATGCAACATTAATCATGCTATATCATGACTGGTTTTAGCTCAATTTATACAGATATATAAATTACCATAGTATTAAAATAATATCATATTATCTAAGGATTTAATCAATTTAAGAGCGTAGTTCATTACTGAAGTACATATATGTTAAACAGTAATTTGAGTGGAGCATCACCTAGACAGGAGTTGTACAAGGGAGACCAAGACTGAAAGCCTATTTTATGGTCCATAGTTGAACAAAAAAGACAAATTACCTGTCTTGATAATATTAGGTTTTAACTAGTAATCTTTCTTGAAGTCATTTGACCTTTAAATATTTTCTAGCACACATCTGCACGAAAATGAAAAGTATTTGCCTTCGTAAGTCTTTAATAAAAATACCTTCAAAAACACGTTTTTTAACATTATCTAAGTTATATATATATCCAAAACAGTCACATCCATGTTTACACTAAAATATGCTAATACATTAACATGTTGCTCCTATTCTATAGCTAGTTAAAGGAAAACGTAGACCTAAGTAGTAGACACATCATCTACCATGATGTTAATTTCAAGCACAGCACCTTCCAAAAACTAATCGAAACCTTCAAGATAAATTGAAAGTGAAGTTTTGGAATTTTTTTTAAACCACAAAATTTCATAGGCTTATATGTGCTTGTTCGAAATCTCCACAAGTCGTGAATTAATTCAACTGACTGAGTTTTTGTTTGTTTCATATTTTGAAGTTTAGTTCTAAGCAAGTCACAACTTATGTTTGGTACTGAAGCATGGGTGCTGGCAGATTTGGGTGTGGTGCAGTGTTCATTCGTAGAAATCCTTTATTGTACCAGTCTTCCTCGTGATCTTGGCGCATGACAGCCATGTTATGTGCAGCTGCGTGAGACATGGAGAATGGTTGAGTTGCCATTGGTGGGTAAGATGCTGCAGCCATAGGCTGGTAACGAGCCATTCCGACCGAGTTGTTGTGGTGGGGATACTGATACGACCGCGTAGTAGGTGATGCTGATGAGTAAATGTTTCTCATCATAGCTCCATTACAGGATGGAAGAATGGAGGGAGTGGCAAGAGCTTTCTGCAACTGTTTCTCCTGCTTACGATACTTTGCTCGTCGATTCTGGAACCACACCTAGAAAAGATGATTGTTCAGTTATTTATATGATTTTGTGTATGTTTGTTTTTACTCGTGAGATCTTAGAAACACAAGCATCAAAACAAATTTATTGTTTAACTTTAAATTTGTTTTATTTGCCAGAAATCTTCACCAAGTTTTTGAAAATAATATTCAATTTTCAGATCAATTTGGTCACTTAACAACACATTAAAATATCGAATTGAAGAGGGGAACTAGTGATTAATGCAGTCTCTAATATAAAAATTACCCTAGAATCGAGAACCGAGATATTTACAAAGTTTCTTATCTTGAGAATGGTGGTTTCCGATACTGTATCGTCTGTCAGACTAGCAGTGACGACTGTATCATGAATACCTGTCCTGTAGTCTTTTTATTTTCTCGTGCAGTTGAACTCTGAAAGTTCACACTTCGTTAGAAAGGCTCGTAACTGCCGGAAACCTAGTGTGATTGTTTCTTCTGTTTTTAAAGGAATATTTTCTGAGTTTGGGGGAATAAGCAAAATTTAAACAAATACAGATTTAGAAGACTTTAACCTAGCAGAATTATTTAGAAAAGTTCCTTGCAGCTTCTAAATCTTTATAATATCTGCTTACAGTCTATCAGAAAGCAAAATGGAGATAAATGTATTGTGTATTATCCGCGCAGAACAGAAACGTATATTGCTTTTAAACTCTTATAACAAAATTATAGCTTCTTTAAAAGCTACACAAAAAAAAACACAGTAAGGTTTCCACAGAGTGCATTAGTGTTCCATCAATTATATATTCAATACAAAAAGTAATTGCTTCAAGAATGTTCGTAGCCAATTTAAGTGTGTGTGTTTTTCGTATAACAAAGCCACATCGGGCTATCTACTCAGCCCGGCAAGGGGAATCGAACCCCTGATTGTAGCGTTGTAAATCCGGAGACATACCGCTGTACTAGCGGAGGCCCGCCAATTTAACTATTTTAAAGTAAAAAGGCCTATTAAACGAGCATTGTAATAGCTCATGTTCGTTACGATAAAGGGGTAGTGGAATTTATGTGAAAGTGTGTATTGGAAGACATAGAGGACCTAAAGTACAACCTCAGCTACAAGTTTGTTCATTAGACACCATTTTTGATGTAATCCAGCTTTTTCTTTATTTGTTTATGGCGGGGAAAAAAAGAATCGGTTTTTAATTGTATCAAGTCTGTTTGTTCAAAATAGAATGTAGAATGTAGAATATTTTCACACAATCATTATCAGAATCCTTCTAATCTGATCTTCACCAAATATCTAATTAACTTCCGATTAATTAAAATTAATTTTTGTTACACTTTTATTTAGATACTCAAAAATAGGTCAACTTTCTAAACATCACAAATCAAATGATATTAGCGATTAGGGCTCTCGACTCGTAATCTGTGGATCGCAAGTTCGAATCTGCGACCCACCAATCATGCTTGCTTTTTCTGGCATTAAAGTGTTATAATGTTTGTGTCAATCCCATTGTTACTTGGTAAAAGAGTAGCCAGTCCGGCATGGCCATGTGGTTAAGACACTCGACTCGTAATCCGAGGGACGCGGGTTCGAATCCCCGTCACACGAAAATTCTCGCCTTTTCGGTTGTGGGGGCGTTATAAAGTCACGGTCAATCCCCACTAGTCGTTGGTAAAGGAGTAGCCCAAGAGTTGGCGGTGGGCGGTGATGACTAGCTGCCTTCCCGCTAGTCTTACGCTGCTAAATTATGGACTGCTAGTGCAGATAGCCCTCGTGTAGCTTTGCGCGAAATTCAAAACAAACCAAACCAAAAGAGTAGCCCAAGAGTTGACGATAGGAGATGATAATTAGCTGCCTTTACTTTAACCTTTCACTGCTACCTTAGGGATGACTAACCCAGATAACCCTCCTGTAGCTTTGCGTGAAATTCTTAAAAAAAACAGATGATATTAAATAAATAAATAATTAATATTCGATAACAAATGTGCTGTTATTTTATGGGTAGCACGAATAAACCTAGCATTTTGTTGGAAATGGTTTCTACACTATCGAGAAAAGTATCATGGATAAAAACTACACTTATCACCTTAGCAATGGATTTATTATGGGAAAACCAAAGTTTTATAATAGAGATGAAGACGGTTGATAAAACATGAAACATTTTGTTTACAGGGTTCGTACGCTTCGGAATAACTTATTACATCTTCAACAAAACCTGAAAATCGTGTTACAAAGATTATTATTACCAAAAATATAATATAATAAACATAATCAGTAGTTTAGTTAGTTATTAAGAAAAGCGGTAAATGGAAAGATAAAACAATGTTTATGTATATATATATATTTACAGGCCATGCTATATCATTAAGTGTATTTCTATAGACAAATTGTATGCATGAATATAGGACTTTGAATGACAAGAGTCTTCTACAAGAGAAACAGGGAAAACAATTCTGCAATAATTTTATCAAATAAATATTCTCTTATTGTATTTTTGTCCAAACTTAATTTATATTTAAAATTCTAGTTTTTGAATATATATATATATATATGAGCTGTCATTTTTGCCTAAAAAAATAATTACTTTCTATTTTTTTATTCATGTAAATTCTCTCTGTATGTTTATTTGATAATTAATTCATTATACACTATATGTTTACATCGTTCATATCTTTTTACATGGATATTTTGGGGGTACTTTTCAGAATAACACTCTTTTTTTACCAGTCTTGCTTCGAAATCATTTAAACTTTTTCAAATATCTCTTGTGAATGAGTAAAGCCATCTTTTTAAAAAGAGAATGGTATTTTGTATTTTTCATGTTAACTTCACCGGTGGACAACTTAGTACTTACAACGCTAACATTCGGAGTTCAGTTCTTCGCGGAGGACACAACAGATATCCTAATATGGCTTTGCTATGAAAAAAATCATTAAAAAAGCACTAAACTTTCAAAGAGAGAAGCAAGCCTCAAATCATGAGCTTTATAGGGTGGTTTTTTTTAGTTACTTCGTACATTAAATTATCTCAACTGATCAGAGGAGTTAGCTAAGTATTTGAACAAGACGTATATGTTGTTTACTTTTTGCAACCAACCGGGGATATAGTAATAGTTTTTTTCTAAACAAATAAACGAACAAGCAAAAATTTCCTTACATAATTTTCCACATACTATATTCTATAAATGCGTGAACCTATTGACAGGAGTTGCTGTATTCGGTAACATTTGTAGCATTAATATACATAGTTGTTCCATTTTTGTTTTGTGTATCATGTTAATTTGTGAGATACCGTCAGTTTTAAAGGTATCGTTGATCTCATACATCCAATCAATACTCATTAATGGTTCTGAGATCTGACGTAAGACATTACACATATAACATGAACGTTAACTAAACTGTAACGCGAAATACGTAAGTTACACGTATAGTACAAATGAGGTTTCATTCTTTGTTTCAACTCATTAAACCGTGTCATTTACTGAAGACTCATAATTGCTTCATACTCTATACATTATTATAAATACCATTACTATTTGTATACTTTACGTGTAGTTTTATTAAATAAAGCTACGTCTGCGTGAGCTTGTTTGACTGAACGAGTAAAAGTTTTTCAAGTAGACTAGGATTTATCGACCTAACACATGATGTCTGCTGAAAAGCGTAGCATAAGTGTCGTGCGTGAAAATAATAATACGCGAAAATTCAAGCGAAGGGCATGTAAACTACCGCAAATGTTTTTGTTTGTTTTGAATTTCGCGCAAAGCTACAGGAGGATATCTGCGCTAGCCGTCCATAATTTAGCAGTGTAAAACTAAAGGGAAGGAAGCTAGTCATCACCACCCACCACCAACTCTTGGGCTCCTCTTTTACCAACGAATAGTGGGATTGACCATCACATTATCGCCCCCAAGGCTGAAAGGGCGAGCATGTTGGGTGTTACGGGTATTCGAATCCGCGATCCTCCGATTACGAGTCGAGTGCCTCAACCACCTGGCCATGCCGGGCCTGCTAGTTATAAAATAAAGTGATAGTATTGTACATTTCAACAGAAGACATTCTGTGAAAGTAATTTTACTATTCGTTAAAGGCCTTCAGTCATGATTGCGAAAGAAAGGATAAATGCTTTATCGAAAATTCTAAAAGCAGTTTCTTATTTGTATTCTCTTAATCATTTCATAATATTGTACATCTAAGATAAGATATATAATGTTGGAAAAAGTAGCGCAGCTTTTCTATTCTTTATCAATGTTAAGGGTAGATCATAACTGGTTCATAACTGAGGCGAATTTCTTTTTTATATTGACGATATTGTCGAAAGATACAAGGACGACTGGAAAAAGAAACACGAAAAAAAAAAGGAGTATACCCAAGAGTGTTAGCCTGTAGAAGAAAAAGGTAAGTCCTCATGTAGCCCCTGTAGTTCCACAGTTGCTGAGGCGACATACTCGTGCACTTTCCACGCTAGAGGTTGAGTCAAAGAAAAGTGGTGTAATGAAGATTGACAGCACGGCTGATGGGACTAGCCTGCTTAGTTTGTGCCTACAGCGGTAAAGTTCCGCTTCTTACTCTCACCGCTGATGCTCTCAAATTAAATTTGTGCTCCGAGTCGAAACGTAATGGACTTCAAGACTTTCGCTCAGGAAAAACGAAAGGCGCTTGCGGTCCCATGTGTCGTCTAAGTGCAGGTCTGTGTGTGTAGAATTCCTGGGATTCTACCAATTAGATTTAGTCGAACAGGAAGGCCGTCCAATTATCTTGTACACTCTCGCGAACAACAAGACAACAGATTGGAACGAAAACTAAGAACAGTGTGTCCAAATCTCGTGAAAATCATCATAAAACTCAACTAGTGAAAAGCTTCAGGCGTGAGATAAAAAGCATTAAATTAACTAAACCTGTGATGATAGTCGTTTCAATACATTCGATAATATCTGGTATCTTCGTCGCACAACCAAGGTACCAGCTAAATGATATCTTTTTTGCAATCATTACGAAAAGTTGCATATTTCTGAAAGCGTAAGTAAATAACATTCACGAACCTATCTCAATAAAAGACTAAACATAAGATGTGAAAAAGAACTTTAATGTTTGTAAACTATTTGAATAACAATCTAATTGAAAAAATAATAAACATGAAACGTCTTAGTTTGTTTGTAACTAAACACAAAGTTCTACAATGTCTGTGAACTACCAACCACTGGTTTTGAAACCCGGTCTCTAGCGTTATAAGTCCGCAGACATACGGCTATGCCACTGGGAGGGAAATGTAAGGAATTTATGAAATGATATTATATTTCCTGATTACTTGTATTCAGGGGTGTAGATCCTGGGGGGGGGACATCCCCTTCATTTTAGGTGGGGGTATGGTGCATACAATCATCCCCCCTACAGTTAGGTCTGTTGAATTGTTTTATTGCATCACAGGCCTACAATTTGTGTTTGTTCTTGTGAACCTCGTGTTCTTACCAATCGAATTACATAATTAGGCCTAGATGTAGGCTTTTTCAGTAGCCAAAATGTACATCTTTAATATAGGCGTGCTTCTAAGCTTTTCGATCTAAACGATAGTTCGTAAGTATCAGTCAGTAAGCATAAGTATACATGCAAGGCTTGCAAGCACTATCACAGAATCTACCTACGTCTTGTACGTAGTGTAAGAATAAATAAAATTTTCATCACAACAGATTGAACAGAGCATGAAATTCGAAAATATTACTCCCAAGCGTTTAACTCCTGTGATCTAGATCTGGCAGGCCATTTGTAGCTTATAGCTGCATCAATCTTATGTGTATATTGTGCGGTTTTCCTACGCCATTTGTTCTTATGCATGTCTAGCCGGTTTTGTTGTCGAACGCCTTCTTCTCCATAGCTGCCGAAGCGCTTACCATAGTGTACGTTTAGTGTACAGTTAACGACAGGTTCGAGCCGCTCGGATCCAGACGCGCCCTACATCCCACCCTCCCCTCTGCTACCTTTAGTCTGAGCCTCGATTTTACGACAGGGCTCATTAGACCTGTGTTTGTGGCCCTCATTAATCTGTGAAATTTCAGATTATCACCGCACTCTAATAAAGTGCTGGTGATATATGGTAAAAGAACAATATATTCTCTTATCATAGATAGTAAAAATATTGTATTTTCTTGTATAATTAGAACACAAAAGGAGCGATTTCAACGACCTGAAGCCTCTACTCGAATTGTATTGCTAGTTTTTGTTTAGATGTTTTTATTTAATAGACGTGCTTATAGACATTACATCACAACGTGTTTGCCTTTTGATGAGCTTTGACAGGAATATAATAAAGTTGTGATTGTTTAAGTATTTTTTGAGAAACTTGCAATTACTTGTAACTAGCACACGTTATTGTCCCAGCGATGCCCAGGCGGTCAGTCGGCTCGGTAGTCACTGTGAGGTTCGCGCGTTCGACTTAAATACATTGTACATTCAATATATATGCAAAAACGGCTCGTTTGGGTTGAGAAAATATTTTACGTAGAGGAGCGAACAACGTTTCGACCTTCTTCGATCATCGTCAGGTTCACGTCCTCTACGTAAAATATTTTCTCAACCCAAACGAGCTGTTTTTACATATATATTTTTCCTACAAGTGGGTTTTCTCGACATCACTGATTGTACACTTCAGCCCTACTTCCATTCTGTTCTATCTTCTTTCGTTGTACGTTAGAGTTTTTCAATAAAGACTGTATTTTAGCCTGTTGAGTCATCTGGGAAACAGATTCCAATTATGACAAGCAAGCGTCTGAAACTTTCCGATATTAGACAGTTCTGCAAGACAGTTACTTGTACTACAAGTGACAATGCAAATGCAGATAATCCAACAACCTCAAGCAAAGGAATAAAAACTTGCCATATAGAGGAAATACCCTGTTCATCAAAGGACGAGTCTGAAAATGCTTGTGCAACTATTGTACATCATGAACCTCCAGATTGTTGTGAAATAAGTTTGTGCAGTAATGAAAAATCTGACACTCCACAGATACGGTGTGGAAAGCTATATCATCCAGACGCACAACTAATACCATGACAGAAAGCAAAATCTCAAAATATCAACTTCAAGAGCAAGTGGTTTCATGAGTTCTCATGGCTGCACTTCGACAATCAGACTCAAAAAGTCATATGCTTTCATTGTGCCAAGGCTGAAAATATAGGCCTTTTTACAGGGAAATTGGAGAGGCCAGTGGAGTATACCTTCATATCCACCGGTTTTTGCAACTGGGAAAAGGCAAAACAGAAATTCAACGAACACCAATCCTCCTCTCAGCACAGAATCGCTATATCTCCAGAAGGTTCACTTGATGTAACTCCAGTGACTGTTCAGCTACATGATGGAAAAAACAAGCAGCAGGAAGAATGCAAAAGAAGTCTAGCTAAAATATTCAGAAGTTTACGTTTCTTACTGCGTCAAAGTCTAGCATTACGTGGACATATTGATACGGAGGGGAACTTCCTGCAGTTAATGAAGCTCTTGGAAGAGGAAGATCCTGAGTTGACGGCCAACTTGTCAAAGAAAACCACATTCACATCACCCCAGGCTCAGAATGAAATAATAGAGATGTTCAGCCATCAAATACTGAGGAACATAGCACACGAAGTGCAGCAAGGTAAAATCTTTGCACTAATGGTTGATGGCACTCAAGATGTTACAGGTGCCGAACAGGAAGCAATATGTGTACTATACGTAGATGAGAACCTTGACGTCCATGAGACATTTCTTGATTTGTACAGTGTTTCCAATACAACTGGTGAAACAATATCCTCGACTATACTTGATGTACTGACTAGACTCAATTGAACACTATCAGGATTAAGAGCACAAATTTATGATGGAGCCGCTAACATGAGTGGTGCGTACAGTGGATGTCAGGCAATAATAAAAGAGAAGCAACCGTGAGCTTTGTTTTTTCACTGTGGAGCACACAAGGCTAATTTAATAATGCAACATGCAGTTGAAGCTTGTGAATGTGTTCGAGATTCTATCCAGTGAGTACATGAACTTGGTGTCTTGCTTCAGAGGTCAGGCAAATAGAAAACAAAATGTTTGAAAATATTGTATCGTCAGACAGCCACAATGGTCCAGTTAAATACATCCGCCCACTGTGTCCAACACGCTGGTTGTGCCGTCTATCTGCAATTACATGTGCTAATGATTACTACAGTGACATTGTTGATTCTTTGTCTGAATTAGCAAATGAAAAATCAGATGCAGCAGTGAAAGCACGAGGTCTGCTGACAGATTTGACAAAGGAAAGACAGTTTTAGGATTGTTGATGGCTCAGCATCCATTAGCTTCATTAGAGGAACTAAACCGTGCATTCCAAGCAAAATCAGCGACAGTATCTGGTTTGATTGAAGCATCTGCAATGACAGTTGAGCAATTGCGGGTATTGCGAGCAGAGGAAAATTACAACAAGATATTTGATGAAGCTGAGAAAAAGGTAACTTCCCTAGATCTGGTGACTATTAAACTATCACGCATTCGCAGACTGCCCTTCCCCAGAAGGATCACAAGTGATGGCTCAGTACACCATTCTGCAACAGCTAGAGATTACTACAGAAGCCAATATTTTGAATTTGTGGACACAGTCATAGAACATCTGACCACTAGGTTCAATGCAGACAACAATGACTTGAGGCAATATCTGGCACTTGAGAAAATGATCACATCTGGCAAGATTGACAGTTCGGTTATAAACTTCTATCCAGAACTTTCTGCGCAACGGCTCGAGTTTCAGTTGCCCATGTTCAAAGGATGCTTACTGTAAAATGCATGAAACAAGCCAGCAGATGTTTAGCGAAGTGTTTCTTCTCATGAAAATTTTGCTTGTATGTCCAGTATCCAGCTGCGAATGTGAACGCAGTTTTTCTGCATTAAGACGGTTGAAGACGTGGTTAAGGTTAACTATGTCTCAGTGCCGCCTCAATCATGTAGCAGTTTGTCACACTGACAAAGATGAGGTCGACAAGATAAATAGAGAAGAGCTTATGAAAGAATTCATAAACAGATCAACACAAAGGAGGTCTACGTTTGGGAACATGTAGACTAGAGGACTAAATGAATCTTACTTCAATGAAAAGTGTGAATAATTATGTGCTACATTGTATTGATGTGTAATTTTCAAGAGTTCGCAAAGACATTTGAATTATTTTTATCAAACAACATGAACAGTTTTCCAGAAGATATAAACTTATCAAGGGTAATTACTAATTTTATTAATATTTGAAAATGTAATCCATGCAATGAAAGTTATTAGTAACCTTGTCAAGTATAATGGCCATCTTTTATACTGTGCAGTGTGCAGGAATAAATTCATGTGGCAGTTAATTGGTGTCACATTTGCCTTTATTCTATTAACATTTTGAAAACTGTTCACAACACCTCACTTGTACAAATCTACATGGAAACCCTGAAGTATCGTGGCAACAAGATTACTCTGTGACTGTATGTTTACAGCTTTCAGGTTCACGTAATCAGAGATTACCAATTTGCAAATTGAACAGTCTACATAAGTGTTTTCAAAAATCATCCCCTCCATTGGGTGTAAAAAATTCTATGCTCCTGCTTATACTATAGTGTCGCGGGTTCGAATCCTCGTCACACCGAACATGCTCGCCCTTTCAGCCGTGGGGGCGTTATAAGTCACGATCAATCCCACTATTCGTTAGTAAAAGAGTAGCCAAAGAGTTGGCGATGGATGGTGATGACTAGCAGCCTTCCCTCTAGTTTTACACTGTTAAATTAGGGTCGGCTAGCGCAGATAACCCTCGAGTAGCTTTGCGTGAAATTCAAAAACAAATACAAAAACAAACTTGTATTTTACACACAAAAATCAGCACTGTTGTGCGTTCCTGTAATTGAGTTTAAGAAATGCAATTACATTCTTGCAGTAATTAGCGTTCACATGATATTTTAATAAGGTATTTAGTTAATGCATATTATATATTAAACTCTGAATTAGTATGTATATACATAAAATGTGAAACTAACGAACAACAGCCGACAGAGTTTGCCTGCTGCGCATCGAGTTCAGGTAAAGCTTTACAGTCGACGACTGTAGTTCAGTTAAGTACAGCATTTTGAAAATGTGTACAGGGTATAGAAAAAATATTGCTCTTTAGCCCTAACATTTTCCTATCACTAAAATTGTTTTAATTCATGTGCTTGAGCGTGCTTGTTTAAGAGGTTGAAAAACCAGGTAATGTTTATTTGTCTATTGTGACTGTTATCAAATTGGTTCAACTGGCATCGAGTTCTTACCCTGCCGCTTACGGGAAATGAAACTAATAATTTACAAAAGAAGACTTGTTATTTTTCTGAAAATAAACATGTATATCAACATTTAACCATGAAACATGCTAACACTAATAGTAACATTTGCGTAAACTTATGCAATTTTGAAACAATATGGTTGGCAGAGGCGTCACTAAGCGCTAGCACACAGAGCTCGTGCCCCGAATCCCATGAAACAATATGGTTGGCAGAGGCGTCACTAAGCGCTAGCACACAGAGCTCGTGCCCCGAATCCCCAGTTGCTGTCTTGAAAAATCAGAATAGAAAACCAGGGACGAAATTATACTTAAAAGCTATGAAATCTGTCACATGTGCGTCTACTAAGCCACAAATCTTTTAAGCACCCAGTCACTCCTCCGGTGGTTAGGCCTAGTCACACTTACCAGATAGCTCAAGCTAGTATGAGAGGAACTGAGTAATTTTCAAAGAAAAGAATGAATAAGCAATCAATTATAACAGATAATCTTTTTGGCCTTAAAATCATGTTTCTACATTTCTTACTATAGACTTAGCTGGGCTTATATGGTGGGATGTTGTTGGAAAGCAAAAGTGAAATGATTTTGTTTTGTTAAGATTCGAAGGTTAGTGAGATAACATAAACATCTGAAATAAAAGGTGTGTTTATTGGGCAATATTGAAGGCACTTAAGTTTACTGCAAGTGCGCTTTTCTGCGTCAAGTAGAAATTGGGAAAGGTATTCGAAAGTATGTTTCCCTGAGGGTTTTTTTTCTTCACAAACAAAGTGGCAATTTGTACATATTTATGATAGAGTGAGGCCCAGGTATGGCGAAAACCAGGATAAAAATCAATAAAAATTAATAACTAACTTCCAAATATTTTTACTTTAATTTCTTTTTCTTATCTTTCTCTATTTTATGACTCCAACTACCAAAGTCAGCTTAGAATGTATTTGTTTAAAGTGAGTCATTGTATTAGATAAAAACTAAATTCAAATTTAGGAAATCGTAAATTATAGAAACTTATAGTGGCTGAAGTAGGTGTTTCTTCCCTCTGTATTAAAGAAAGGAGGCATTTTCCCCCCATGCTCCGACGCCTTTTAGTTTAAATTATATCAGTAATTACAATGTTATTAAACTTTGCAATCACACGCCTGTATAATTATTAAGGGAATGATAGATATGAAAAGCAATTTATCCATTAACTTCGTCATGAAAGTAGGACATTTTCTGGAGGAGGCTGGTCTCTTTACCTTTCATTATGGGAAATAGTAGATTTTGAAAATTTTCAATTCACACATGATGTCCTAATTCGCCAGGATTAGTTATATTGGGCAAGAGTACAGGATGTAAATGTGAATAACAATGCAGCTTATGCACAAACATCCACATAATTATGCGCCTATTGCAATATTAGCCAGAAGGATAAAAAGTTCTGTAATTCAATATACACAGAAGTGTGACTCATATTATAAGAAATGTAAACTATTAGTTAATTGTCTAAACTGTATTGAAACATTATCTAAAGCATTATCTATTAGTACTTAGCATTGATTATGATTATTTATACGTCCGAGGACTTAAAATAGGTAAATATTGTACAAAACAACCTAACGTAAATTTATATAATATTCATGACGATCTAATATTTTTCTAAGCTAGATTGTTTTGCTCAAATTTGTTCAGTATTAATTAAAACCTTTTAACACTTGTCTAAGTTAGAAAAACTTCTAGCATTTCTTCAAGTTAAATTTATTTTACAAAATATTAATAACTCGTTTAACAAACAAAAAAGCAAATAAACAACAAAACGTTTAAAGTAGCAGAATTCCATAACAAGTTGCTTTTTAATCATAAACGAAGATATTTTAAAAACGTGTTTGATATGGAACTAAACCAGTTTATTTCCGATATAGAAACAGAATGCAATTTTCACTTACTCAGCCTATTATCTTTAGGTACGTAGTGACTAATTTGGTTATTTTATCAGTCTGTTCTCCCAAAGTAGTTGTTTCTATTGGGAGTTGCTTTAAATAAAATGCTATCCATATCACTGTAATCTAGGTACCTGTATCCGTGCTTCGTTGAGCTTGGTGATCCGAGCAAGTTCTTCCCGACAGTAAATATCCGGGTAGTGGCTCTTGGCGAAGGCGGCCTCAAGCTCTTGCAGCTGTTCCTGCGTGAAGGTGGTTCGGTGACGGCGGCGAGCAGGAGTAGGCGGACAGTTGGCAATGCCGGTTGCTGAAGCGCCGCTTCCTCCCGTTCCCGCACCCACAACTGTAGATAGTCCTAGTGATCCAAGCGACGAACTGCAGGTCGTTTCTACTTTCAGTTTCTTGAAAGCTCCTTCTTGGACTGGAAATAAATAAATAAATTTGTATTGGTAAGAAGAATGCAAGAAATGTATTCGTGGTTTAATATGTGTTAAAAAAACTGTGAAGTTCAATTCTCAAATAACAACATATATTCGTATATTATCGTCACTAACTAGTTGGAGTACACGAACCCTGGATGAAGATTATGCAAATTCATGATTAATGAAAAGTTAGCCTAGAACACGAAAACGTGTTTCCCTTTTATGTAAGTGTAGAAAAACACCCTTAAAAACTACAAAACACAAAATATCCGCATAGATTTCACAAACGAACGTGTCAAATTTGGTGAAGATGCACCGAAAGAAGGCGAAATAGTGATAAAAAATGCAAAAAGAGCCACAAAAACAAAAAATTTATATGTACCGACGCACGAACCTAATGACCATTCTCATACACATGTTGGTGGAGATCCATCCTTACTCTGCGAAATAGTTCGTAGATATTACTATTGTCCACTGCTGGTACAGCAGTAAGTCTACGGATTTACAATGCTAAAATCAGGGGTTCGATTCCCCTTGGTGGACTCAGCAGATAGCCTGTTGTAGCTTTGCTATAAGAAAATACACACCCAACATTACTATTGTATTAATATAGATAAACAACTTTATAGAGGCTTTACGGTAAACGTTTCGTTTTCAACAAAGTAAGAAGCTTTACAGGGGCAAATAATAATTTGTTTGTTTTGTTTTTGAATTTCGCACTAAGCTACTCGAGGGCTATCAGTGCTAGCCTTCCCTAATTTAGTAGTGTAAGACTAGAGGGAAGGCAGCTAGTCATCACCACCCACCGCCAACTATTGGGCTACTATTTTACCAACGAATAGTGGAATTGACCGTAACATTATAACGCCCCCAGGACTGAAAGGACAAGAATGTTTGGTGTGACGGGGATTCGAACCCGCGACTCTCAGATTACGAGTCATGTTCCTTAATCACCTGGCCATGCCGAGCACCCAATCAATTGTACGTTATTAAAGTAATAGTAGGTCTACTCTTTTATCAATAAATTGTGAGATTGACCGTAACATTATAACGGCTGAAAGTGCAAGCATATTAGGTGACAGTATTTGTAACTCGCAGATTGCGAGTCTAACCTAACGTCCTAACTACCAGGCCATGTCAAGCCCAAGAAGCGTTGTAATATTACTGTTAATTCTACTTCCCGATTAGAGCAGGGGTCACCAAACTACGGCCCGCGAACCGGATACGGTCCTCGAGGTCATTTTGTCCAGCCCGCAAGCAGCTAGCTGCTTGGAAATAAAAAGTGGCATTTCATCAAATGTCCGACTGTCATTACAAAATAAATCACACCGATGGTCGCTTTAAGCTGGCAAACACAAGACGTTATGGTAAAAAGAAACATGGCTGTCACTCGCATTTTTAACCAATAGGAAAATTCTTCTTTCGTTCTTGCTGCCCGTTTATTCATATCGAAGCACTTATCTATGAAAGCATTAGGATTTAGAAAACAAGTACAGACTTAACCCTCGTCCTATTTTTGTTTGTTTGTTTGTTTGTTTGGAAATTTCGCACAAAGCTACTCGAGGGCTATCTGTCCTAGCCGTCCCTAATTTAGCAGTGTAAGACTAGAGGGAAGGCAGCTAGTCATCACCACCCACCGCCAACTCTTGGGCTACTCTTTACCAAAGAATAGTGGGATTGACCGTCACATTATACACCCCCACGGCTGGGAGGGCGAGCATGTTTAGCGCGACGCGGGCGCGAACTCGCGACCCTCGGATTACGAGTCTCACGCCTTACGCGCTAGGCCATGCCGGGCCCCCTCGTCCTATCGACTCGTCTTGTAAATTCAGCGGCCTAGCAAGCTCATTTCTCAAAGTAGTCGGGTTATGCGCTTTTTGTAACTCGTTTTCAGGTAAGTGTCGTAGCAAACAAAACATCGATCAACATATTTGAAATTTTCAGGAAAGTTCCGTTCTGAGAAATTTGAATCCATGAAACGTGTTTTTGAATCTCAAAAGAATCTCTTCACGAGAAAGTTTGCTGAAAATGAATCTGTCGCTCGTACAAGTTACAAAATAGTGCATAAGATGGCAGAGGCAGAGTGAGGAAAACATTTTACTGACGGCAACTTCATCAAAGAGTGTGTGATGGAAGCAGCAAATGAGTTGTGTCCTGAAAAAGCCAATTTCTTTGAAAGTATGAGCCTTTCAGCAACTTCAGTTGTACGGAGAGCAGAAGAACTTGGAGAGAACATCGCGTTACAGATACGCCAAAAAGCTAGAAACTTCTCAGGTATTCCCTGGCACTGGATGAGTCTGCTGATCTCGCGAATACGTCACAACTTCTCGTGTTCATTCGTGGAGTTAATTTTGACAAGACTATAACCTTCAGTGGAATCAGTTTAGAGGTGTAACAGTTGATGGAGGAAGAAACATGGCTGGAGTAAAGAAGGGTCTGGTGGGGCTGATCAGGAAACAGTTGGAAGATCTTCATCTCCCAAGCGCTCTGTTCACACACTGCATCATACATCAGCAAGCACTCTGTAGAAAAGACTTAGATATTTCTTGCGTTCTGAAACCAGTCATTTCTGCAGTGAACTTCATTCAGGGTCATGCACTTAATCAACGCCAGTTCAAGGCGTTTCTTGAAGAAATTGATTCGGATTTCTGTGACTTGCCTTATCACACGGCGGTGAGGTGGCTCAGCCGCGGTAAAGTCTTGTCTCGTTTTTATAAGCTGAAAAGAGAAATAGATATATTTCCTGTCGAGAAATATAAAGCAGATCCACTTCTGTCGGATCCAACATTGTTGTCAGAGTTGAGATTTTTGGTTGACATCACATCCCTGAATTGAACTTAAAACTTCAGGGGAAGAATAACATTGTCTGTGATCTCTGTAGTATCATTAAAGGATTTCGGAGAAAGCTGTCATTGTTTGAAGCACATTTGGAAGGAGGAAACCTCTCTCATTTTCAGTGTTTCAATGAGTTTCATGCTGGAATCACAGAAGATGTCAATCTTGAGTTTTAGAAAAAGATTATTGGTGATTTAAATAAACATTTTTAGAGAGATTTTCGGATCTTGGCAGAATCGAAAGTGATATTCTCTTTTTTCAAAATCCTTTTGATTGTGTCATTGATGACGTGCCAGTGGAACTTCAGCTGGAGGTCATCGATTTGCAAGGAAATGACTTGTTGAATGCAAAACACAGAGAGGGGCAACTTATTGAATTTTACAACTGCATACCTGAAGATGATTTTCCAAAGCTGAAGCAGTTCGCATCTGGTATGACATCAGTGTTCGGAACAACTTGTGTCTGTGAACAAGCATTTTCAAAAATGAAGTATGTGAAGTCGGTACGTCGATCAAGGTTTTCTGATGAACATTTGAAAGCAATTCTAATGATTGGATGCAGCAATTCAAAACCGAACATTGAAGGTATCTTGAAAGCCAAACGCTAATTTCATAAATCTCACTAACGTTTTTGCGGCTCAGTGAAATTCAGATATGTACTCACTATGTGCAATGTGACAATTGTTTTTGCTAATGTCACCTTCTTTGATAACCTTTTGGTAAATACAAATGTTGGTTGTATTTCTGTTTGTTTTTTATTATATGTGTGTATTGCATGCTACTCCCACGTGACTAATGTGGCATCCTAAACTTAGTGTTAAGTCTTTTACAGAGAGCTTTCGTTCTAGATTATGAGTATTGAACATAATGATCATGTGGCCCGCGCTTCTCATTCCCCAAGTAATCTGGCCCCCTGTGAAAAAAGTTTGGTGGCCCCTGGATTACAGTAATTCAACAGTTAGTGTTGGATGGTACTGAGCAGTGGTTTTCTTTCTAATCTATCACTTCTAAATTAGAGACGGATAGAGCTCGTGCGAAGCTTAAGAAAAGAAACAGTCTATCAGAAAGTTGATTGTTTTAATAATAATTATAGGCTGATAAATTATAGGTGTTTTCTGTTAATTTTGTACGGTTATATCCTGATAAGGTATTTGTGTTACTTAGCGCAAAGCTACACAACGAACTATATGTACTCTGTTCACTATGGGGAATCTAACCCCAGATTTTAGAAATTTAAGACCACTTACTGTTGAACCACCTGTGGGACTTCACTAAAGGTTGCAACATGATATTTGTCTTATATCTTTAGCTTTAAACCGTTTTATCAAAGAGTGATTTCTCCGATGGGTTAGCGGTAAATCTCCGGGTTTACAGTGCTAAAATCCGAAGTTCTATGCCCCGTAGAAACAGCAGATAGCCCGATGTAACTTTGACCAAACAAATGAATAGCGATTGTCTTAATAATAATTAGAGCTTAATAAAACACTTATTTGATACTGTTAATATTACTCAGTTCTCTCAAGAAGCGGTTTTTTACAATGAAAGCTACAATTGTAACAGAGCCTTGTGAGTCCTAATTATAAGCGTACCTTGATTTGTAGTTCATGTCTCGTCCCTGCAAACACACAAGTACACTTTAAAACTGATGATTAAATCTCATAATTCAGTCTAACAGAAGTAGCCCAACTGTTTTCAGAAGATACTTTTGACTATAGCCGCCTTCTCTTTGGTTCATCACCTTAAAATTGAGGAGTTATGCACTAATAGTCTATTAGATAACTTTGTGCGAAAACGTTGAAACAAACCCCCTGCAAAAAAATTCCAGAAGCAACCACAGAGTTAACTTTGTAATAGTAACCTAGTAAACATTTACATCTGTTGCTGGGTAATTTATGATGGTTCACGTGTAGAGTTATTTGTAGTATATTGTAATATACCAATTTATACAAAAGAAGGGAATAAGGACGCGGGGTAACATAGGGGCAATCAGATTCGAACTCCACTCCTTCTAGGACAGTTTCTGAGGGTCTTAATGGTACATGTCAGGTTTGGTGGCAATCTGTCTAGCATTTCGTCAGTTATAAGTGGACAGAAAGACTTTTGTGAAATAATGCTATAAATATTTTAACGACTGACCTTAAGTTGTTCTCGATGGTTGACCTAAGCGTAAACATTGTGCAAAATATATATTTTTCTGTGGTACACGTTTCAAACTGTCAAAATATTACACTTATTTTTTTTATAATACACTTCTGTGTGTTTATATCTTTATAAAGTTAGAAATTTTATTAGCAAACTCAAGATAAAGTATAAATATCTAGTTCATTCAGTATTCATCAAAACTTTCATCACAATTGTATAAATATTCTCATAGTAATTTACAAAAATTAATGAAACAGAAATGTGCTAGTAGGGTCAATAATTATATACACAAAATAACTAATGCCAGGAAGGCTTCGTTCCCTATAAGCATAGAGGTTTTGGGTTTTATCCACGTGGTGAACACTGTACAAATAACCCGTTCCATAGCTTTGTGCTAAAATAAATACATTTTTCAATTCCACTGTAATATCAGAAAAACATAATTTAATAACACAGCTTTCTTTTTCATTTTTAAAGCAAAAATCCAGATTACGATATATTATTTTCCATTGAGCTTTGTATTAATCCAATAGGCTTCTTTTGTCAATGCTCACTCTGAAAAAATCTCTCCTGTGAACTTTTATTTCGTATCAAAAATATTCAGGTGACATTTAAATTAAGATTGTGTTCATTTTTATGCTTAAGATATCTAGGGCAGGATATTAAGTATAGCGTAATACATGTTCTTCATTTCGTATCAAAATACAATGTACTTTTTGTAGGTATGGAAGAACCTAAGTGTCAAAGTAGAACACTTGTTGGATTTGTAACAGCATCATCTGGTGTCAGAAGTATTTATAATAAAAGATACTTGTTGATTTAAAATGTACATTTTTTTAAATCATTGTTTTAATATTTCAAGAATGCAGTAAAAGCTCAAATACCAGGAACATTTTTTTATGTTAGGAAAGTTGTTTATTTTCTAATGTCTGAGTTAATTAAAATGTTGGAGTATTAGTTGTATAATATTTTGTTACTTCCGTGATGTTTTTCTGTTTATAATATTTCGCGTGAAGACAAATGAGCGAACTGTATCTGTTGTAATTTTTTTTTTTCATTCTAGCAGTATTTTCTCCCCCTAAAGACTCATATTTAATATTAAAATCTCAACTACTTTCAAGCAAAAATCTGTAACAGTTTTATTTTAACTTGTTACTGTTAAAAGATATAAGCATGTATTTAAACATACACACAGATAAAGCTGATAGCCTTCTGTTAGGCTTCGTAACATCGGAGAAAGAGCCAGATGTTTCGTTTAAGTTCGCGACCAGTGAAAACTTTGAATGCATAAAAGTTCGTGGCATTGCCGACAAGCGAGAGAGAGGGAGGGAAAACGAATGACAGGGCTCAGTAGGAAGTGGTATTATTCTATACAGCCTTTATATAAGTACATAATTTCTATTACAAACACACGAGTTTTCCTTTAGATAAACCCCTGACCCCTGTTGTGCTATTGAGTAAAGACTCTGCTCGAACAAAGAAGCTAATGGTTGGTCAGAGTCGTAAACAAAACCACACGACGGTGTTGAACGGGACACGTGCATGTTATTGTTGTCAAGCCTATTTGCTGAACGTTCCTTGTTATATGACATTAAAGTTCGTAACTTCTTATCTTGCGTTATTTCTATAAACATTATAAATAAGTTACTTTTACAACTTGCTGAAGTAAGATTACTCTTCGTATTTTCAACAGTTATTTAGCGATATTATTACGATTAAAGAGATAACTTAGGATCTCCAAAACGTACACTAACATACAGAACGTTCAAATGTCATTAATGTGCTCCAATATACGTATGTATTGAAATAATAGTAAGTGTTGTGCCCCAATATACATACGTAAGGGATTCAAATCATTACACACAATGCTTTAAAAATGTGATTTATGTGCCCATTATCGCATAAAGCTTTCAAAATATGATTTGTTCCACCATGAGAAATATCAATCAATACTAGGCTAAAACAAGCCTTAAGCTCTTAATACGAATATGAAAAAAGATCCAAATTATAAATAATCTTCTTTCTGAACTAAGTATTAGTTAGACCTAGGAGGAATTGAGATAATAGAATGAAGGAGTTGTGATGCACTTATATACGTATTGTAAGTATGGGTGTATGATAATTTATATATAACATAAATACAGTATATTGAATAATCATTGGAATGCATAGGAGATGCACATGCAGGAATCACAAACAATCAATAATTGCAACGAAATAGTCCATTTAAAATTAATACAATACTTTATTACAGAGGTGAGTCAGTTGTACAATGTAAAATTATTTCAGTATTTGCTGTAAACAGATCGGTACACCTTACTTTTTGTTACTAGGATTCTATCAGTACAAGTTACTAAGATTCAACCACTATATGTTACTGGGATTCAATAACACAAACGCAAACTAACGTGGCAGGGGGTTAGTTTAGAGAGAGAGAAATCAGAAGAGTTCTCTCCCCAACTGGGGTGTTCAGGAACTTTGTAGTTCCTCTTCGTCCCCTTACATGAGAAATGTTTTAAGATATCCGTGGAATTTTTACTTTTTTTAACATTTCAAAAAAAATGTAGTGGTGTATTTGTGAGTGAGAGGAAGGACGGGAGAACTGGACGAGAGCAGCGAAAGTGAAGTGAGCCAGACCTTGGCTCGAGGACGGAGTACACTGACGGCTGGCGAATTGATTTTTAAAATTGACTATGATTGATTTGATACCCTGTGACTGGGTAAACGGCCCTTTTCAGAATGAGGCTTGGACCTATAGGTCCGATGCCAAAGATTTTGCTGTGGGGGGAAACGGAGTACCCCGAGAAAACCCACTTTCACGGCCTGGACGCCGAAAAATCTACCCAGACCGTGCGGGAAGTAGCTGGGAAGAGAAAGGGAAAAAAACAACAACAAAAAAACTGATGAACTATGTTTGTGGTATACGTGGAACCTGTTAGCTGCAGTCTTGTAGATCAGGTGGTAACTTCGTCATGAACTTGTTTACACACTTGAAGCCCATTGGTGCAATTGAAAAACGTGGTCTCGGTGGTGGAACTACTGGCTGTTCTTCGGTGAGTTGTTCTTCGCTGGTCTGTGATACTTTGTTTCTTCTCGAGGTTTTGGTTTGAGTTTTCTGTGTGGAGGTAATTTGTTTTTCAGTTTGTACTGTCGCGTCGATGGTTATCTTGGTAATGGTTTGAGTCTGTCTGGTTGTTGAATTCTGTGGAACTGGGATTGAAGTCTGGCATGAACTGTCCTTTTTCTTTCTTGAACTACTGGAACTTGGCGTGTTACTAACAGTGGGAGTTGTCGTCTTCTGAGTCGAGTTGTCTGAATCTGTCTTCATGTTTCTTCTAATTAGGTCTGGACTCGGCGGTATTTTGGTAGTTTCATGTTGGAAGATTTCCGTTGGTTGTTTGCGATATCTGGGTGCTTTGTTTGAACCAGTATTGAGTGGTCGTCGATGTGGGCGTTCGGCTCTAAAATGAAATATATGATAATAACAGCCGTCACGTAACATACAGTCAGCACTGTACTTCGACGTTGTCACTATCTTCATGAAGTGCGTGGGATGGTTACTGTTCTTAGAATAAATTCGATGAACTGCATATACCTTGGCTTGTATTTGGGGTTCTATAGTTTGTCTGATTTCTTCTGGTTGAATTGATGGGTCGACGCCCCTGAGGAATACAGAATAAAGATTGACTGGACTTTTAGTGGGGGAACAACTTACTTTAAATTCAGTGTTCCATGGCTGACACAGATAAATTTGGTCTGCAGTGGTGGCTGGTTGGATGAGGATTCCGCCCCGGCGTAAAATTCGGGTCCTGGACGGTTCGATGGTTGCCCCAGGCTTGGCTCGGGCGATTAACGTGGCGACTTGGTACGGCGTGAGGTTCGGCGGTAGGCCGTCGACGATTAACGGCGGCACTAACGGCCTGACTGGCGAGGATGAACGTTTCGTTCTATAAATAGCATGTTCGCAGAGATATTGTCGCGTCTGACTTCTATTCAATAACTGTACGTAACTAGGAATATATCAGTGTATGCCAATGAAATGGGACTGTACGCCCTTATATCTTAATACTTCTACTAAGTTGATTGCCGTTTGATCTTCTCAGTTTCTATATGAACTCTTACAGCTTTAATATTATTCGTATCAGACTTTGTGCCATATTTGTTGCATGTGATACATTAGCCTTTTTTTTTTTTCAATCGTTAACTCTGCTTGCCGGTGGGAGAAAGCAGTAAGTCTATGGATTTACAACACTAAAACCAGTGGCTCGATTCTCCTCGGTAGACACAGCAGATACCCCACTGTGACTTTGCTATAAGAAAACACAATCGTTAACTTCTATTGGTGAATGTTTGGGATCACTATTCTTTGGTCTTGTTCCTCGAGGAAATACATGATGGTAATTATTTGTTAAGATAGCATCATTGCTGTGGAGATTTCCCTCATCAATGGCTGAGATGCAGCTTACAGTTTCACTGGTCTCAGAGCATGTCAGCATTATCTGTTGACAATAGTACTGACATCGAACATACAATTGTTAATTGTTAACAAAGAATCTAAATTCGAGATAGCCCAATATTTTCTCCAAAACAAATAAGAAATTATTTTATTTATGTGTATTAACAATAATATTCAGTAAATAATTCGTCCCTTGGAAGATCAGTAGTTTTTAGGAAATATAAACCTATTAGTTAGGAGGGGCAGGAAAATTCGAAACAAATCGATAAGTGTATTGTTTCCGGGTGAGTCTCTGTGCATATATGAAAGGTGGAGTTGTTTTTTTTTTTATTTCTCTTTGCGAATCATAAAAGTGAATAGGTTTTCACAACGTTCACGTATTTTAGTATTTGCTGTAAACAGAGCAGTACACCTTGTTTTTATGTTACAAGATGTTTGTCAATAAATATGAGTTAAACTAAATAAATGTCAAGAAATATCTGTTTTAAACTACTTCAAGTTAAAAATTTGTTTAAAAAGAATTAAAATGACCGTTTTTACTTAGGTTTAGAAGTACGATATGCAAGTGTTGATTCGACTCCTGAAAGGCACCCTGATGTCTGGATGGGATTAATATTTCATCTAGTGCGTAACTAGTGTAACAATGAAAACTATGAAGACAATATCGCGCGTAAGCTTCTGTATGAAGTACATTGTTTGCTATGCATTCACTACGGTTCACATATCTCTTCATACTAGATATCTGCGAATTATAGGCAGACATCTATATGACCGTTGGCTGGTTTGATGTAGACACGATCTGTGAAGAAGTAATAAGTGGTATTATCCGTATATCTAGTGTTAGTTCAGCCATGCCTTGTCTGAAAATGAATAACCCCACGTCATTGGTGAGAGATAGTCTCGACAAACTATACGAAATTCTATAGAAATGTTTCAGCAAGGACTAGCAAATTGTGTGGATATTTTTATATAACCAATAACCAGTAGGGTAGACCAATTTTAACCTAGTATCATATATTCATTGTAAATGCACAACACAACAACAACACAGACTCATCTTCAGTGCCTCACTGAAATATAGTGTTTATTGAAGACAGGATGATATATCCATCTGAAAGTGAATGGTCAATAGTAGTCATAATGAAAAAGGAAAGAAGGATTGCGAAGGTCTTATGTCAAACTCTAGTATGTTATTACAATAACAATCATCCACTACTTCCACTTCTTTGTATTTAAGAATGCTTGGATAGCTCAGAAAGCTTCCACTGGTTCAGCATATTAAATTTTATACCTGGTTACAGACAAGTTTAATTTGACCTTGAGCGCACCTCTAAGACAGCTTTCAGTACTCAGGAAAGGAAAACTCACTGAGTTTTCAAGGATGATATTTTTTAAAAGTTAATGTTCTGATGGAGTTTAAACTTTGCTGTTTATAATTGGATCAGTGTCTAATACATTTGAAAGACGTAATAGTGTTAGATAAAATGGTTCAAACTGAACACTTAAGGATAACATTTCAGACTTATTATTTTCTGAAGCACCATTTCCAGTTGTTCAAGGTATTTGAAACTAAAAGTGAGAAAATGGAAAAAAAAAATACTCTGAATGGACAGGAGCAGAATTTCTTAGCATGTTGTGTATAGGGATGGTTGTGTATACTGACACAATTAAATTAAAAAGAATTAGTAACCTAAAAAAGAGATAATTATGGATCACGCTTTGTTTAGCCTGATATTACCAATACGTTGTAACATGCTTATCACAGTTAGCAACATCATTATCTACTCTAAGTAAAAAAGTGGATTGAACAGAAGATTGTGGAATGCACACAATGATACGAAGAAAACAACAGTATACTCAAGTTGCCAGCTAACTTATGCCAAGCCTAAGTGTTGAACGATGAAGAAATAACTGTTAACATAACTCATTGTAAGCCTTTTTAAATCGTGTTTATTTATATAGACAAAAGTTTACTATTACAATAGACCTGTATCGTTAAAGTGTTAAATGAATTTTAAACAACCAGAAAATGTAACTCTGTGTGACAGATAAATGCAAATGTTATTTATATTATAGAACATTATCCAAGAAAGAATCATAGAAATTCAGATAAACCATTTAACGTGAGAATAGAACTTTGTATATTTGCAGAATGTCTTAAAATAGAAACTTGCAAAAGGACATATTTCTACAATGTTAAATCGACTTAATGTGAGTGGATGGTAGTTAGTTGGCTACAAATGCATATTAATAAATCACTTAAATGATGTTGATCTATCATTGGTGTGGAGCAAAACTTGATCAATACAATGAGTGTAGCTTGAATAACATATTTATTAAGTTACAGCATCATAGGTATCAGAAAAGTACTCTATTGGTGTTATGGTCCATGAAAATAGCCCACGTGTAGGCTGTCGCTTATCTAATGGTCCAGGTGGCTCTGAGACAGAATATTTTATGTACACACCATGGTGTAATAACTGGAATGTACCCGAGAGTGTTGCACACCCACTTGATCAAACAGTTTTATTGTTGCTATAAAGATGTTGAGTAATGGTGTAGACATTGCAATGAATATTCTGCTCACACAAAAGCCAGTCAAGACAAACACAGTTACGCCAATGTGATGGAATATTACAGATAAAGCCTGTTTGTTTTAATTTCGCGCAAAACTACTCGAGGGCTATCTGCGCTAGCCGTCCCTAATTTAGCAGTGTAAGATTAGAGGGAAGGCAGCTCGTCAACACCACCCACCACCAATTCTTGGGCCACTCTTTTACTAACAAATAATGGGATTGAACGTCACATTGTAACGTCCTCACGGCTCAAAGGACGAGCATGTTTGGTATGACGGGGATTCGAACCCGCGACTCTCAGATTACGAGTCGAACGCCTTAACCCAGCTGGTCATGCCGGGCCTAAAGATAAAGCCAGACCTCATGTAGTAATGAAAAAGGAAATTGTCAGATGGCCACACTTGAATCCTTTAGAAAATGTGGTGCAACATGTCTACTCTCTAGCATTTGAACACAGTCAGAAGCGATTCAATTTGCTTAGTAATGGACAACAAACTTAGGAACATCAGAGTTGACCTAAGAAAAATGTTCACTCACTGTTTGCGGAATTATGTCGCATATTAAGGCTGGTGAAGACTCAGGCTTCACCATATTGACTCTAATTGGTTTGTTTGAAAACTATTATATTCATATTGAAAACAAAAACTTACATAGTGTGTGAACTTCAAGTAGACTGATTGAGACCACCACCTGCCTTGCATTATTATGGCAAGTTTAGTGAGAAAGCAACATATCATTGGTTCTTTCCAAATTTATGCATATTTAGCCAAAAGGACGTGTATTTTTGTGAATTTAATACAGTTCTATGCTTAATAATTCACCCTTGTAAAAGAGGTCTTAAGGAGGGTTTCGGCTTTTAAGTTGTGCAAACAGAACACTAGCGCAGTTATTTAATGTGCTAGGTATAGCTTTTTCTTACTCTTTACGATACTAATGTCTGTAATAAGACTCACTACTTCAAATGAGGTAAACAGCTGCACATAAAAGATTGGTTTATGGCAAGACTGTTAAAGTAAAGTAGTTCCAACATGAAGATTGTAATCGACTGTGGCATACACCAAAATTGTAGCAGCTCCTTGAATTCCTTTGTACTACACCTCAAAATTGTACGGCTGTTCTGTAAACATTAATCAAATAATGTGGAAAAGTGTATATAGCACACTGACAAACTTCTAGCAAACTAGTTGAACAAAATCACAGAAATTGACGGTTTGTTTGTTTGAAGTTAAGCACAAAGTTATACAATATCGATACCAGTGGTGGGCTATCTGTGCTCTGCCCATCACGGATATTGAAACCTGGTTTTTAGCACATGTAAGTCTGCAGAAATACTGGGCCAGAAAATAAGTATTATAATTACCAAGAGTGGCCTGGCATGGCCAAGCGCGTAAGGCGTGCGACTCGTAATCCGAGGGTCGCGGGTTCGCGCCCGCGTCGTGCTAAACATGCTCGCCCTCCCATCCGTGGGGATGTATAATGTGACGGTCAATCCTACTATTCGTTGGTAAAAGAGTAGCCCAAGAGTTGGCGGTGGGTTGTGATGACTAGCTGCCTTCCCTCTAGTCTTACACTGCTAAATTAGGGACGGCTAGCACAGATAGCCCTCGAGTAGCTTTGTGCGAAATTCCAAAACAAACAAAAACAAATTACCAAGAGGAGTCCATTAGCCTCAACTCTGAAGTGCGATGCCACAACACTTTATCTAGCGATGTCAATGATATCAGTGAGGAAGAGTCTTTACCTTAACACTTAGACTGTTGGGATGAACATCTGAAATTACAGAATCGCTATTCAGTCAGTATGGAGACTTTCACTACATTAGGTTTGAAGACCACAGTAAGAAGAACTGAGAACATTTGTGTGATATACTTATGTCGAGCATCAAATCGTATGTAGTGATAAAAACATAATGGCTTAATCAGTTGTGTTTAATTCCAAACAAACAAATTGTCAGTTTCTGGTGTTGAAAATCTACATAGAATTATGGCACTTTGACTGTTAGGTATAAGCAATATCAGGATATATGATAAAGAAAGCAAAGTGTGGATATTGCAAAGTGTTGGATTAAATGGAACATTTGAACGCGTGAGTTCCAATATCTCTTTAATTAACAGTAAAGAAGTTAGGTTAGTTCATTTCTTGAATTGTTTAAGATAGACAATACAGATTTTTATTTTCCCTTTTTAGTAGGTTATTATATTATAGTTAGAGAGATTTACTGTAATAAACAAAGTAAATGTAAGTTTCCACAATTAAGTAAAAGATTTTGTTTTTTTACAACTTACTTAAAAGGTGTTTACTTATACTTACGCCATGTGTTGCTTTATTTATATTATAATTTTACTACACATATGCATTACAAAATGTTCTCCACTTTATACTGTAATTTATTTTGTGGGTGTTGATATAGTAAAGTGAATTATGTGTTAGCCTACTTAGACATACTTTCTGTAAGGCCATAATGTATAGTATTTAAAGTGCCTACTCTGTCGTTGGAGTGTTTAGTCACATTGTTGAAAAAAATCATATGTACTTAAAAAGAAGCGAGGTTTTGTTCTGGAGAGAGGAAAGATTCATATTATCTATATAAGTCAACCAAAGTTCAATGCCCTTGGACTACACTGTATCTTGCTACATTCAGTATTAATCCTACTCATAATCGCTTGTCAAGATCTATGTTTTCACTCGTCTGAACCATTTTTGCAGCTTTTTCTGAATCACCTTAACTTTCTATTTCGTCCATTACTGTAATGTTGTAAATAATATACCTAGTGTTTGTGCAGCACACACTCAAACTTTATTTACTTATTTACATTATTATACATTACGCAAACTTACACCAACGTCCACGTTCATTTAGTTATGAGGATTTTTCCAGTGAAGAGTTGCTTATCTAAATAATTATAATTAATACGTAAGAAGACCTCATCTGGATTGTGTTTCATTATAAAAGATTATTCCAGGAAATTTTGACATCTTAACAAGTTACTACAAAGCATGTCTTTGCAAATTGTTGTGTAACTATTGTCTACGAAAACTCCGTAATAACTATTGAAGATAAGGTTGAACGCCATCTAAGAATTCAAGAGACTTTGTAGTTATTAAAACTAAAGTTAATTTTAAATCGAAGGAATTAAGTATATGTGCTTGTTCTCAAGGTATTAGTTCTGTTCTAACTCTGAATAAGTTCAATACGTAAGACTTTAAAAATGTTATTTATTTATATCAAAATGCATTGTTTAGAAATCATATACGTGTGGCTCTAAAACTGTGATTTATTCCACAAATATTTGAACGAATTTATTGTGTATTAAACTGATACATAATCTGCATTTTGAGATAGGACATTATCCTTTGTGTAGCTAGAATTATTCTTCCAATATGCCCCTAGTTTGTGCTAAACGAATTCCAAATTTGTCTGTAGTAACCGTACTAAATGTATTGCTTTGTTTTAAATTGCTGATTAATTAATTAACAAATTGTAGGGTCCAATATTATGGTTGATAACCAGTTAATATCTTAAGGATGTCTTAAGGAGGACTTTTTAAGTATCAGAGCAAACATTTAATTAAGTACTCAATGTTCATATGCACAACAGCACAAAACTGAATAAATTAAAGGACTAACAAACTTAACATTTTTAGGACACAACGAATACACTACAGATCTATATGTTAGAGAAGATGGCCGTGTGGTAATGAGACAAGAATCGCACACACAAGTGAAGCTAAACAGGCGTGTACAAGGCCAATTACCTAAAAATGTAATTCATTTAGCCAGCTAGCGAGATAACATAATTTGGAAATCCTTTCCTAATCATTCTAATATTTATTCAATATAACAGCGTATAATGAACATAAGCCTAATACTGTTGTTCTTCAAATCTCGACAGAAGATAGCAGCAGATTAATGAATAAACATAAAATTATTACTAACATGTAAAGTAAAGGTTACTAAAGGTGACAACTGTTCCTTTTGTGCAATATGTTTTGTTTCGAAAACTGGACAGCACTTCTTTAGAAATCTGTCCTTTCCTTATTTTATAGAGTTTTTTTTTTTCTTTTAAAAGTTTACAAACACACTCAAACAAAGCCTGAAATCAAATACGCTCATTTAGATCCTGACACTATGGTAAACTTGAAATTGCAGTTTTTATACAGTCATTCAAATAAAAGAACCATACAAATTTTTAAATTTTTACTACCTTATCCAAGTTATTTACATTTATTTTTATTTTTGTACAAATCAGCACAAGTGAATGTTATATTTGGTGTAAAGTGAGATATTCACTATAAACTTATCAATCCCATGCTGAGAGAAAGCACAGTTTTAATTTTTTGTAACGTTTAAATAGGTGATTCCTTTATTTCGTTGTTAAGCACAAAACTACACAATGCTGTTTCTAATATGGATATCGAAATGAGCTTCTGAGGAGTGGGAGTGAGCTATCCTTTAGTGCTACATGTAGCTGGGATAGATAAGTTTCCAGTCAGTCTAAGAGAAAGGTGAAGGTATCGGAGATTTTAAAAGAACTATAGAAAGACTACAGTGACCAAAACAGTTACGTGAATAGGTTTCTCCAAGATATTAATCATTCAAGTTTATCAGCCATAGTAAAAGGTTAATCAAATGTGTGCTGTAAGGGTTTGTTTGTTTGTTTTTTGAATTTCTCATAAAGCTACTCGAGGGCTATCTGTGCTAGCCGTCCCTAATTTAGCAGTGTAAGACTAACGGGAAGCAGCTAATTATCACCACCCACCGCCAACTCTTGGGCTACTCTTTTACCAACGAATAGTGGGATTAACCGTAACATTATAACGCCCCCATGGCTGAAAGGGCGAGCATGTTTGGTGCGACGGGGATGCGAACCCGCGACCCTCAGATTACGAGTCGCACACCTTAACACGCTTGGCCATGCCGGTCCCTGCTGTAAGGGTAATAGTAACTCTAAACATGAAGTCACATCATCGAACAGCACATTAATTGACAGAAATTCACTACAGAATGAACTACACCCATTTCTAGCCATACTTTGCGAAGAACGTTCCAACAAGGAGAACCTTGAAAAAGCCAGTGGACTCGATTACCAACAAGCAAAAATTTGTAAATAGAGTATAGATTGGACTAATAAATACTTGTGAAAGATAATTCAAATCAATGAATTACGTTTTTCCCTTTTTCGCACAAATGAGTGAAGACAAATTTGGAAAAAGTTGCAAGAATAACTCACCCCTCTGTGTGATTCCAACTGTCTCAAGCTTTTGGTAGTGGAGTCAGGGCTTAGGATATGTCTTCCTAACATACGCTGAACTCTTTGATCTAATTGAAAATTACACTGAAAGTCACAGCTGACCTAAGCATTGTTTCTGATTAAGAGAATCTAGGATTAGAGACAGCTTCTACCTGCTGTGTCCAAGTTATTCAAGTGTAGTTTGAGAAGCATGATGGAAACTTTGGGTATTTTCCATGACTACCACAATTCTAAACTCTCAATGCAATTTAACATAAGTGGAATAAGGTTGAAAGACACATTTGCTTTCACGATTCTCTGTCAATCTCGCTACATGAATTGTGCACAATTTTAATGACTGCCTGAGGATAACTCTTCAGGACACCTTACATCATCTTGCGGTACCATAAAAGAAACATTTTCTTAAAAATAGATGAACATAGTCGAATGTTTTCAAGAGACGTTAACCATTTGTTTTTTGCCTTTTAAGAATTGCACCTCATGCTATAAATTCACAAATAAAATCTATTTTTATTACTATTGCGAATGAGAATCTGACATCAAATCAGTTTTAAACGCTAAAACGATTATCCAATCTTATACGAAACATGCAATGGCATGTATGGGAATCATTTGAAATAAAACAGATAGTCTTTAGAGAAATTAATCTGTCATCTCAGGAAAATGCAGTAACTATAAATATGTTTGTTTTCAGAAACAAATCTGCACATTTTTCTTGCCAGTAGCTTGTAAGTCTCAGAGGAACTAGTGAACAAGACAGGAACAGTAACTGTAAAAATTAAATGGAATTTACATATATTACCCGCCAAATAAGTTAAGATAAATTCATAAGAATCACCAATGGAAAAGTATTGTTAGCTGTAACATTGTTCTCTATTACTACTGTTGGATTGTATTCCACAGAAAATTATTTTCTTAAGAAAATTACATTTATGGCTTGACGTCATGAATACGTGTGACGTCAAAACACCAAATGGCCTAATAGTCGCACATGTAGACAAAAGAAACAGCTTAAATAATATACTAAAATAACTGTAATTTTCTGTTGCTTGATAACTGTCTTTACGTCAACGATGTGATGAAAGTATTGTAACACCAGATTTGTTTCCAAAAGACTTGAACAATTGAATATCTTTATCAATTTAAAGCACTGCTCACACAAAATTAACATTTATTTCTAACTTTCGGCCCGACATGGCCAAGCGTGTTAAGGCGTACGACTCGTAATCTGAGGGTCGCGGGTTCGCATCCCCGTCGCGCCAAACATGCTCGCCCTTTCAGCCGTGGGGGCGTTATAATGTGACGGTCACTCCCACTATTCGTTGGTAAATGAGTAGCCCAAGAGTTGGGCTCTAGTCTTACACTGCTAAATTAGGGACGGCTAGCACAGATAGCCCTCGAGTAGCTTTGTGTGAAATTCAAAAACAAACAAACATTTCTACCTTTTAGAGAGAAATTTTTACCAGAAATACAAAGAATAACCAGGAACCTATCACTAATTTAACATATTTTTACATCATATGAGTATTGTACAATTTTCAAATTAGAGAAACATTATGAAAAAAGCAGGGACAAAAACATTGTCCATCTGGCACTCTATAGAAATGTCCCATAAAAATATATGTCTAGTAACTTCTTAAAATGTGTATAAAACAAGATGTTTTAACTTTACCAATGTCATATGTTATCTATACAGCTTTTGAAAAAGTATCTATCTATCCCTTACCGCGCTTGTTACATACTGGCGTTAGCTTTTTGAAGTTTCAATTTGTTGGTAAGATCTCTTTGCTAATGATTGTATTGCATTACGACCTGTCCAAGAATTTAGTAAAGCAAAACCATCCTAAATAAGTAAACTTATTTTCTTACTGGCCATATACACGGTTTACCTGCAGGAAAAGGTAGTGATTTCAGTCTGTACATCTCAACATGATCCTTTCTTTTATCTCTCAATACCTTATTTTGGATATCTTTATTTCAATAAATAAATCCATTTTCTTTGCACCTATTTCTACTAGCATATCATGAGTAATATTCTAATCACGTGTCAGATGTATGAAATATGTTAAAAGCGATTGCCTGAATAGTTGTCATGGTTTGTTTCTCTAGAACTTTCATGCAGAGCTACACATGAACCTGTTCATAATCTTGAAAGCAGTTACTTAACAACACCCATTGTCAACTGTTACCTGACTGAATAATCGGTTTTAACTGTCATTATATAGAGCATCCATGATCCCACAGTGTGAAGGGCGATTTTTCTTTGTTTTGATTTTTGCTGCATTGAGTCTCGAACCGTGAACCTCCGGATTCACAGTGTGGATACTTTAATCCCTAATCACAGCAACCCGAGAATTGTAATGAATAGCGAAACAGGCTAGGTGGATATAAATCGCTGGTAGTGATTTAACTTTAATACTATAGATCAACTTAAAGAAAAACGTTTACAAGAAAAGTAGTTCTATTTTTCATATAATGATAATAATAAACAATTTCAAAAATTAAACCAGCAAACGTAAATAAAAAAAAAGCATTTGAATGTTTTGTTCCTGTCATGTGAAGTTTAGAACACGTTAAGAAGTCTGAAATATATTAGGCAATTTGAAACGTAACTTATTGAAATTCCGGTAAATTTATAACATATGTTTGCACACAAAATAAACAATAAAAAACGCACCGAATGATCACAGTGAACGCTTGAAAATAACAAATGTGTACATGTCGTCCTAAAATTGTTTGTTTTATGAATTTCGAATAAAGCTACTCGAGGGCTATCTGTGCTAGCCGTCCTTAATTTAGCAGTGCAAGACTAGAGGGAAGGCAGCTAGTCATCACCACCCACCGCCAACTCTTGGGCTACGAATAGTGGGAGTAACCGTCACATTATACTGCCCCCACGACTGAAAGGGCGAGCATGTTTGGCACGAAGGGGATGCAAACCCACAACCCTCAGATTATGAGTCGCACGCCTTAACACACTTGGCCATGCCGGGCCTCGTCCTAAACTGTACTCAAGAGTGGATATCTAAACAAGTCAGCAGTTTACCGGTCGACATGGTTTTAGTATTATAACCTAGGTGAATTCCATTCACGTGTCTGATCATCTATCAGTTCTTAACTCTGAAGGTTGTACTTTTGCTCATAATTTGTGCTAGTTTCTGAGACATTACTGTTTGTGTAACACACGCTTGTAAGTGGGAGTCCAGTTTATTTTCTGTATATAAATATGATTTTTGATTTACAATCATGTGAAAAAGTTAAGACACCCTATGAAAGCCTGCGTATTTTTGTAACATTTTTGGATATATAGATATTTAATCTCAATTTTAACAATACTGAGAGATTATAGGAATATAACTAAACAATTAAAACTGAAGAAAAGACTTTTCAAGATCTTCTGTAAATGTAATTCTACAAAAATGCATATTCTAACTGAGGAAAAAGTTAAGACACCCTACCCCCTAATGGCTAGTGTTACCCCCCTTTGGCTGAAATAACTGCAGTGAGACGCTTTTTGTAGCCATCTACCAGTCTCTGACATCGGTCTGAAGAAAGTTTGCCTCACTCCTCAATGCAGAATTCTTTTAGCTGTGAGATGTTTGAGGGGTTTCTTGCATGTACAACCCGTTTCAAGTCACCCTTCAGCATCTCAATGGGATTAAGATCTGGGCTTTGACTCGGACATTCCAGGACTCTCCATTTCTTAGTTTTAAGCCAGTCCTTGGTGGATTTACTGGTATGTTTTGGGTCATTGTCGTATTGCAGGGTCCAGTTCCGCTTCAGCTTTAAGTTTCTTACAGATGTTCTCACATGATCCTCAAGCACCCTCTGATACACAGTATAATTCATGGTGGATTCTATGATTGTGAGCTGTCCAGGCCCATGCTGCAGAAAAGTAGCCCCAAACCATGACACTTCCACCTCCATGATTCAAAGTTGGTATGAGGTTCTTTTCCTGGAATACTGTATTTGGTTTACGCCAAACATGTCCTCTGTTCTGGTGTCCAAATAATTCAGTTTTGAACACATCTATCCAAAGAACATTGTTCCAGAAGTCCTGGTCTTTGTCTAAATTCTCTCTGGCCTTAATGTTTCTCTTAGAGAGCAAAGGTTTCCTCCTTGCATACCTCCCATGCAAGTAAAACTTGTGTAGTCTCTTTCTGATTGTAGAGGCATGCACTTTCACATCAACAGTAGCCAGAGCCTGCTGTAAGTCCCGTGATGACATGTTAGGGTGTTTGGAGACCTCTTTTAGCATCTTGTGGTCTACTCTTGGAGTGGACTTGCTTGGAGGACCAGACCTGGGCATGTTGGCAGTTGTTTTGAAAACCCTCCACTTGTTGACTATTTTCTGGACAGTGGAATGGCTGATTTCAAAATCTTTTGGGATCTTTATAAATCCCGTACTAGACATATAAGCTGCTACAATTTTCTTTCTAAAAGAAAATCCACCAAGACAGTTAGTTTGGTGTGCTTCTGACTGTTGAAGTGAGAGTGAGCACCATGGTGAGAGCAAAAGAGCTGTCTGAGGTTTAAATAGGTCAAGCCTCATTCAAAATGCTAAGTAACGATCTTCTAATAATGTGCACCTGGTGTGATACACCTGTGCTGAGTTGAGCCATTTAAAGTGGGAGTAAATGTGGGGGTGTCCTAACTTTTTCCTCAGTTAGAATATGCATTTTTGTAGAATTACATTTACAGAAGATCTTAAAAAGTCTTTTCTTTAGGTTTAATTGTTTAGTTATATTCCTATAATCTCTCAGTATTGTTAAAATTGAGATTAAATATCTATATATCCATAAATGTTACAAAAATACACAGGCTTTCATAGGGTGTCCTAACTTTTTCACATGACTGTAGCGTCGTGAGTATTGCCTGACCTGTGCATAGAAACACCAAATGAAATAACCAAAATGTATTTAAAAATTTCCAATATGAAAACTATTAGTTCGTAATACACAGTAATTAATAAGTCAAATTACGTGACAGTGAATACACAAGAAAACAGACCAGATATTTTATTGTAATATGTTTGAAATAGAAATCTTTAAAAAATAAAAAGTTAATAACTACATATATTATACGCATATAGTTAAGGAACTTTAACTTGGAACAGAATATATCATACTATACCTTCCATAAAAATATATACTTATAGTTACAGTTTAAGAAGATTTGAATATTGTAATTATTAAGGAATTTACATAGTAATTTTGTTACATAAATAATATTCAAATATATCAATAATAATCATGTGTTAGCCTTGTTGTTCACCCCTAATATACTTTAAAGTGAAAAAGTAAAAATAAATAAATAAATTTAAACTCTAATAGATTTTTACGGGAACAGAAATTCATTTAGGTCTTGCTTTCGCAAATAATTAAGGCCAAGCGTCAAATCGCTAATGATGTACTCTATCCAATCAGCGGCACATTGAATGTACTAGCATGTCAACTTTCATTCCAATAATGGTGTCTGAACTGAGAAGTGGAACTTACATTCAATTAGACCCTATAAAACGCTGCGCCGCATAGAATTTAGTATGATTTATTGAATTTATTAGGAACATCATGCTGAGCATGCCCCACTTACCACCATGCTCCACAAGCGAACGGGAAACGGAAGTCCCGCTGTTCAAACCGTAAATGGCTACAAAATCGTCCGGTTTTCGTTTATCCGAAATTCGTTCGTCCCTTAAAACCCTTTGGTCCTCTGCCATGGTCGTCACAAGTGGACTTTGTGTCCAGAAGGTCGTTTTTCCAGACAACCAGAGAATAACTGAAGATCTAACCAAAAGTGACTAACGAAGTTACATCAGAAACAGCCTTATAAGCTATACTGCTGTGCCTATTATGTACTGAAAACCTGAACCAATAAAACTTGCATTTGGTCGAGGGGTCAGAACGGCCAAACGGAATCTCGCATCTTATTTGGTTTGTGATTGGTTAAGCAGATATATAAGGCGTGCCAAAAGTATGTGCCGTCCTACCAAGATCCCGCCGTTCACGTGGTAAGGAAAATTCTCCTAAATAAAAAGGATTTCCTCGGTTTACGTTTACTTTAATGGATCTCAAGCAAATATATAATTTATAGATGTAAACATATATATATCTACATACGTATATTCCATACTTTTGTCCTTTTATACGAAATTATACATCTTATCAAACTTTATATAAAACTCTTTTCGGTATGTATACAAAATCGACAAAAAACACAAGATAATTTTGAGCTTTTAACATTTATCAAATAAAGGATAGAAATTATTCTAAGTTCTTCATATGCCTTCCAAACGTGTATGTAATGAAGCATGAATGAAATCAGGGCTTTTTCGAAAACCACTCTATATTTCTGACCTAACAAGATGGAACAGAAGACGTCAGCTCGATAAGATGATTATAACGTAAATTTATTGTACTAAATTACTTTCAGAGAAGTAGTGCAAAATTAAATCAGCGAGACTGAGCGAGGTGAGTGACGCAGCTTCACGTGCGCATCAGAAGGAGATGTACCGTTAGTGAAGTTGGTGGTCTCATATCACACGTGGATGTTCAAACACTGTTAAAGATGGTTTCTAACAAAAGTTTTACAGGTGGAAACAGGTTAAAATAACGGTAATCAAAGTCATGTTACTGGTAATACTAATGGAAATTGTTTTCAGTGTATACTCCAATCGGAATACACGCAAGAACGTATCCTTGTATCCTAGAAAGGTAAGATACACGTATTTTTCACACCTGCAGTGAGAATTTTAAAATCAAAATATTTCTGAATACCAATGATTTTTTTCTCTTTCCAACTAAATAAGATTTCAATCAATTTGTGAAAGACAGTCAGTGATCTCTTCTAATGGTTGAAGTTAGCACATACGATATTTTCTTTCTTACATTCATAATTCGACATTGTAAATATATATATATATATATACTGAATAATAATAATAACTTAGCATAAGTTATTTAAGCAATATAAAAATAATAATGGTTAAAATTTTATATACAGAAACTCTCAGCAAATTATCATTGTCCTTAAGCTTATGTTTAAACTGTATGTATACAATGTAAGATTTTACTGGCTGATTTAAGTTCACGTTTTATACTTGACACATTAGCTAACTTCGCTAGTACTTTCGATGTATAGGCTAGGGAAAGGTTGAATTATATTTTTGAATATTATTTATATTACATGCATAAGAAAGACGTTTAATAAAACTGACCAGTTGATTACTTCGCAGAAGGTTAGTTATTCTCAAATAATTTCAGACTTCGTAACATTGACAAGGTTAAGATTGTGTTACATTAATTAATCAAACCAAGAAGTGTCTCTTTTTGCTATTGATACTTGACAATATAGTAAAACAAATGTATGTTCATGTATTAAAAATTTGCATATCCCCTAAACGTCCTTCGGGTAGTATTGTAAATGACTCGTTTTCTACACTTTCCTTCTCCTGACTATTGTAACTAGTTTCTCTAAAATACTACAAACAACTAACACAGGCCTGCAATGATTTTTTTGTTTTGAAAATTTTATATGTTCCTGTACGACGAATCCGAAAATGTTGTCCATTTTTCTCCATCACGTAGAGAATTTTAACAAAATTTTTACGTACTTTTACATAACTGAATTATTTTCATTGAAATCGGGTCACATTTTGATATGCTTAAAATGTTGACAACCACTATCTATAGATTTCCCTAGACCAATCGCGACGTGAGAGTTTTATCGATCGTTCTAGAACCAAGACATAATAATAAAAAATGTTTATTTGGGTAAACTGGATAATAATTACCTCTAAATAAGAGTTTTTCTTGTCAATTTGTAAAATATCCTTATGTAATACAAAAAATCGAAATCTGCTTAGCTGAACTGTAGAAAAATCCGTTATTAAAACCCAAATAACTTTTATGAAGTTAAAATTCGTAGGTTTGTGTAATCTACATTTCATGACCATATTTATAACATGTGAACAGATTATCTAACAACCAAGAATAATGTTACTTCTAGAACAGAATGCAACATTATAAATTGTTTATCTGTTCTGAAACAATTCTCAATGAAGCAACCAGAAAATACGGCTTCTAGGGCTTTCAATGAGCCGTGGACCACTTACTGGGGTCTAAGACTGTCAGTGGCTTAGCTAAGGGGGGCAAGGGGGTACATCTGTCCCCGGACGCAGCAGCGAGGGTGGAGGTGCCAAACTGATATTACAAAATTAGGAATTATGGCTTACATTTTGTCACGAGGGGGCGTGAAAACTGACTTTGTCCACGAGCGCTGTAAACCTTATCTACGCAACTGAAGACTGTAAGCGGCTCATTTTCTTGACAATATTACTGAAGAATAAAATAGAGAAAGTTTTCATAAAACTCCCCTATCTTGTTGTGAACAGTTCGATTTAAATTTTTTATCTAGTTTAATAAAAACAAACAAAAACTGCTGTGATTGTGAAACATTACTCTGTGGGGTATTGTTAATATCTCGATTTATTGTCTATACTGCTCTATAAAATAGTACAAAGGTCTGTTTCGTAAATCTAATTTCCTGGGTTTCTGTGAACGGTTTCTTTTATCAGAACCTGAAACTTCGTGTTAGAGTTTGTTTCTATCGAAAAGCTATACAAGTTATTCTCTGGTCGCCACAAGCAACCCCACCCTGGATTTTAGTACAAGTCCTTAAATTTATCATTGATTCATCAGGATGGAGGGTTTGTTTGTTTTGTTTGTTTTTTGGAATTTCGCACAAAGCTACTCGAGGGCTATCTGTGCTAGCCGTCCCTAATTTAGCAGTGTAAGACTAGAGGGAAGGCAGCTAGTCATCACCACCCACCGCCAACTCTTGGGCTTCTCTTTTACCAACGAATAGTGGGATTGACCGTCACATTATAACGCCCCCACGGCTGGGAGGGCGAGCATGTTTGGCGCGACTTGGGCGCGAACCCGCGACCCTCGGATTGCGAAGCACACGCCTTAACGCGCTAGGCCATGCCAGGCCCAGGATGGAGGGAAAAAAATGTAAGACATTTCAAAAAAAACCAAAAAACTTTAATATTCAACTTACCGAAAATACGGTACATGTTCGTTTTGCAGACATTTGAATGAATACAATATTTGCTGGATACTTAAACTGAAAATATAATAATTTGTGGCAATTATTTAATTCTTGTTATTAAGTATAAAACTACAAAAAGGATTATATGTGCTCTGTCCACAAAGAGTATAGGAGCCGGCTGAGAGCGGTCTTCTGTCTTGATATACTCTGCTGGCCAAAATCTTCAGGCCAATGAACATCACGAAAAAAATATGCATTTTGCGTTGTTAGACTCAACCACTTATTTGAGTAGAGCATCGAAAGATGATAATAAAAAATGGAAAATAAAAATAAAAAAGGAAAATAAAAATAAATAACTTTTTTAGCATTTGATAGGGAAAATGTGAACACTATGAAATTTGTCTAAATACTAGCTGGTCAAAAGTTTAAGACCATACTGAAACGAAGCGTTAATCGGTGAACAGGTAACGAAATTTAGTCATCTGTGTTCAAGCATTAGCATTGTCAACATCTCCCACTGACATCTCCTGTGTTATATTGGGCAAAAACATGGGAAAGGCTAAAATGGTTGACGGAGTTTGAACGTGGAAGAATTGTCGAGCTGCAAAAGCAAGGTCTCTCTCAACGTGCCATCGCTGGTGAGATTGGGCGAAGTACAATTGCTGTTACAAACTTCTTAAAAGATCCTGAAGGATACGGAACGAGAATTTTAAGTGGTTGGTCCAAGAAAATTTCGCAGGCGTTGAGCAAGAGGATTCGACGGGCTGTCTGGCAAGACTTCAGCCGATCGTCGAACTAGACTAAGGCCCTTAAGGACGCAGAATGCAGCTCAAGAACAATAAGACGGCATCTACGAGAGAAAGGCTTTAAAAATCGTAAACTTCTTCAAAGTCCACGCCTCCTTCCACACTACGAAACAGCTCGATTAAACTTTGCTGAGAAGCACCAAACATGGAACGTAGAAAAGTAGAAGAAGGTTTTGTTCTCTGATGAGAAGAAATTTAACCTGGATGGTCCAGACGGCTTCTAACGTTGTTGGCGCTATAAGGATATCCCACCGGATACATTTTCTAAACGACACAGTGGAGAAAGTTCCATCATGATCTGGGATGCTTTCTCATTCCATAGAACAATGGAGCTTCAGGTTATACAGGGGCGTCAAACAGCAGCTGGTTACATTGGCATGTTGGAGAGAGCATCCTTACTGACTGAAGACCCTCGCTTGTGTGGAAATGACTGGATCTTTCAGCAGGACAACGCTGCAATCCACAATGCCCGCAGGACAAAGAACTTTTTCATGGCGAATTATGTGATTCTTTTGGACCATCCAGGGAGTTCGCCCGAACTGAACTCCATTGAAGATGTTTGGGGGTGGATGGCAAGGGAAATCTATAGAAATGGACGTTAATTCCAAACAGTGCATGATTTTCGTGAAGCCATCTTCATCACTTGGAATAACATTCCAGTCAGCCTTCTGCAAACGCTTATATCGACCATGCCAAAGCGAATGTTTGAAGTTATTCGCAATGACGGCCGTGTAACTCACTACTGAGACCTCTTGTTGGGCATATCCTGCCCTGTTTAGGACTTCTTTTTGGTATGGTCTTAAACTTTTGAACAGCTAATATTTAGGCTAATTTCATAGTGTTCACATTTTCCCTACTAAATCCTGAAAAAGTTTTTTATTTTTATTTTCCCTTTTCATCTTTCGAAGATCTACTCAAATAAGCGGTTGAGTCTAACAACGCAAAATGCATATTTTTTCTTTATGTTCATTGGCCTTAAGATTTTGGCCAGCAGTGTATATATTATTAAATACATGTTAAAAAATAATGGCATCAATACCAGTACACAATAGCCCGGCATGGCCAACCGTGTTAAGGCGTGCGACTCGTAATCTGAGGGTCGCAGGTTAGTATCCCCGTCGTGTGAAACATATTCGTTCTTTCAGCCGTGGAGGCGTTATAATGTAACGGTCAAACCCGCTATTCGTAGTCCAAGAACTGGCGGTGGGTGGTGATGAGGAGCTGCCTTTCCTCTAGTCTTACACTGTTAAACTAGGGACGGCTAGCACAGATAGCCCTCGTGTAGCTTTGTGCAAAATTCAAAAAAACAAACCAATACACAATTGTGTTTTGCTCCCTAAATTAATATTCACTGATCACATTCACACATAATAAATGAGCTAAATGGATCGATATGATAATAAATGTACAAATTAATATTTATTTTTTTGCTGAAGTTAATATACATATGTAACATTACATGTGATGAATATTTTATAATACAAACTGACATGAAGACAGTTTATAATAGCCTATGTACCACATTGTAAATCATATTACTATCTTCATTAATCACGTCTGGAAATTATGTAAATCACAAAGACACAATTATCCTTTCTTATAGTTTCGAATGTTTTACATTATTTGATGTCACAAGTCTTCACCTACTTCCATGACGTTGTGATACTGCTACACAACAGAAATCTGTACTAGAAAGTTTAGGGCTGTTGGATTTACTTCTCCGTTCTTCGCGCTTGACATGGCCAGGTGGTTAAGGTGCTTGACTTACAATCTAAGGGTCGCCGATTCGACATCAAATATGCTCGCCCTTTCGGCCGCAAGGATGTTATATTGTGAGTTCAATCCCATTATTGGTTGGTAAAAGAGTAGCCCAAGAGTTGGCGGTGGATGGTGATGACTAGCCACCTTCCCTCTAGTCTTACACTGCTAAATTGGGAACGGTTAGCGCAGGTATCCCTCGTGTAGCTTTGCGCGAAATTTAAAACAAACAAACATCTCTGTTCTTGACCAATCATGGTCACGTCTTTGCACAATTGAACTATCATTAAGTTTCCAAATATACGATAGCTATTGCGCCATTTATTGTTTCAGTTTTTGTGATTTGTTTCAACGTTTTAATATTTGATTATGTTCACTCCTGAATGATTTTGTTTGTTTGTTTTTGCTTCATTTCTTTCATTTCACCATTTTTTGAACTATTAAGATTTATACAAGTTTAATGGGCATCATGTTTTTCTATACTTACATACGAGGATATTTTGACTCAATTTTATATTTAATTGAAATCTTTCGAATGTATGTCTTTTCTGCAGTTTTCATTGTTATGAAATACAATGGGCTATCTGTGCTCTGCTCACAACGGGTATTGACACTCGGTTTTTAGCGTTGTAAGTCCGCAGACACTCCGCTGAGCCACTGGGAGGGGGAAATAGTAAGAACCCTACATGTTGTACATATAATTATTTCGTTATTGTACTCTGCGTGTATTTAATGTTATCCAAGATATGATACCGTTCTACTACTGGTTTGTACACACGTTATAGTTTTAGTTGGGACTTGGAATTTTATTTATATATCATTCAATGAGTTCACATTCCGGTGAAAAACGTCTAGCATAACAACGTTATCGGTAGGTCCATATTTTTATAAAATATATCTTGAAATTCCTTTTAGTCTGAACTGTTACCCAAGCCTTTGGCCCTATAGCTAACATTATATCCTTGTTTATCTGTAGAAATAACACATATAAATGGAAAAAGCCAGCTTTACAACAAATACAAAAACATATATAAATAAAAAAGCCAGCTTTACGACCAAAACAATAATATACATAAATAGATAAAGTAAGCTTTACGACAAGGAGGAAACTACTATACTATATTTTTCTTTTGAATGTTCACTCACTAAACAGTTGAAGAAAACAATTAAAACTTTTTTTTTTTTTTACATACGGGCTATATTGTATCACTAAGTGAATATATTAAGTCGTTGCGTCCTACTAACAACATTGCCCGGCATGGCTAGGTAGTTAAGGCACTCGACTTGTAATATAAGGGTCGTGGATTCGAACCCCCATCACACCAAACATGCTCGCCATTTCAGCCGTGAAGGCGTTATAGTGTTCGGTCAATCCCACTATTCCTTGGTAAAAGAATAGTCCAAGAAATGGCGGTGGGTGGTGATAACTAGCTGCCTTCCCTCTTGTCTTACACTGCAAAATTAAGGACGGCTAGCGCAGATAGCCCTTGTGTAGCTTTACGCGAAATTCAAATAAACTAATGACTTATTTCTTGGTTTTTGTTGTTGTTTTATTTTACTAAGATTACTGCAATTATCACAATAGAAAGTTACCTGAAATATGTCTCATATAAGACAGGGTAATATCGTATTACACAAAATATAATTCGATGAAAGCAGTTTGACAATGTATATACGACACAAAATATAATTCGATGAAAGCAGTATAATACTGCGTGACACATAATATGACTTGGTTAAGACAGTGTGACTTCATGGACTCGATATAAAGCAGCTGATGTTCCTGTTTAACGCCGGAAGACATTAGAGACTCCGGGTGTGAAATGAGGAGATGACGCTGACTGTTTATGTCTCTCCACAAAAATTTCTAAAGAACCATGTCAGGTTTAGTGAAAATCGGTCCAGAGGTTTCACAGTTATAAGTACACATACATTCAAATAAAATAGCATAAGCAAATATAGTCCAAAGGAGGTTGAAAAACACAGTTCAACTTTGTGTCGTTCTTACAATAATCCAGGCCTGGCATGGTCAAGCGCGTAAGGCGTGCGACTCGTAATCCGAGGGCCGCAGGTTCGCGCCCGCGTCGCGCTAAACATGCTCGCCCTCCCAGCCATGGGGGCGTATAATATGACGGTCAATCCCACTATTCGTTGGTAAAAGAGTAGCCCAAGAGTTGGCGGTGGGTGGTGATGACTAGCTGCCTTCCCTCTAGTCTTACACTGCTAAATTAGGGACGGCTAGCACAGATAGCCCTCGAGTAGTTTTGTGCGAAATTCCAAAACAAACAATACAATAATCCTTTGAGAATAGGTTCTTGCTTCTGATTTTTTTTTTCACTCTTCAACAAAATACTCTTGCAGCATTTGACATTTTTCGACTCGTTCATAATATATTTACATCTCATTACTGAGGAAAGAAAGGACCAAATGTAAGTTCCTCAGGGTTAAATATATCTTGAATTTCAATGTGGAAACATTCCTTGAAAATTATCAGTATTATTAAACATGTTTTGAAAATGATTGTGGAGTTTTGACTTGAGCAAATATTTTTCTCTGAAACTCCTAGCGGAAGAACTTGTTGAATTTTTGCTCAAACGCTTGTCATTTTCTAGCCGTTTAAGCCTAATAGCTATAGCCCTCTTTCAGTGATTATGATAAACGTCATATTACATTAATGTTCATTACACGAAACAAACACAGAGGATTTAGTTTAACGAGAAACTTATCACTAAAATTTACTTTGTTAAGTTGTTTCATTGCACGTGTTCGTCTTTTTAAACATCTTATTCCATATTGATTAATTCATGATATACATTTGTTAGTAATATATACATTTGTTAAGATAATTAATATAACCTTAATTTTATTTATTTCAGTACTGTTCAAATAACTGAGTGTTTTGGTTTTACTTTTAATTCTCATTACAAGCTGTTCTAAGATATCATTTAAGCTTATTAATTAGGTAGCGCCTTGAAATAGGTCCGGCATGCTCAGATGGTTAAGGCACTTGACTCCTAATCCGAGGGTTACGGGTTCTAATCCCCGTTACGTTCAACATGCTCGCCCTTTCAACCGTGGGGACATTCTAATGTGATGGTTAATTCTACTATTCATTGATGGAGAAGTAGTCCAAGAGTTGAAGGTGGATGGTGATGACTTCCACTTCAAAATTAGGAACGGCTAGCAAAGATAGCCACTCGTGTAGCTTTGTGCGAAATTTAAAACAAACGAAGCCTTGAAATATTGTATTATATTTTTGTTTTATTACTCGTTTATAAAATCTGGGTCAATCAATGTACAACACTGCAAATCGGGAATAAAAGTTTAAAGAAAATATGGACTTCTATGGTACTATTGGTACTTCGGTTTATATACAGATTTCTATCGTGGTATTGCTATCTGAGCTTCTATAGTGATTTTGTTATACAGGTTTCTTTTTGTGATATTGGTATCAGAGTTTTTATAGGGATGTTGTTATTTGGGTTTCTATAGTGACGTCTCTATTTATATTTCTAAGGTGAAATTATTATCAGGGTTTCTGTAGTGATGTTACTATCTGAGTTTTCGCAGTAACATTACTATTTAACTTTCCAACGTCATGCTAACTGCTTCTCTAGACTTACAAATTTTTAGATAATTCATATCTTTCTCCATAGCTTACACGTCGGTCACATACTTATAAACAGAAACAAAACAACAACAAAAAAAACGGGGCTAAAGCAAACAATAGTTTTAATACGATGGCCATCAATTAATAAACTTTTTGTTTTTCAAGCGTACATAGATACATGTGTCAACAAGTTTGATTACCAATGTAGAATAACTATTGTTTGTTATTTATCTTCTTTTAAACCTACAAGAACGGCAGCTAATATATAATATGAAAAATAAATTTTATAATACAGTTTCATTCAGTGGTAAAAGTGTAGAAGTACTTAAATCAGGATCGGAAGTCAGAGTCACTTCTATACAGCATTTATTAATCAACATTTGAGAAAATTAAATACTCAAGCTACACTGGGGGCCACTGCTAGTAACATCTTTAAATATATTACTACGGTAACTAGCTTAACCATTGAAGATTTGTCTAACATTTTATCATCCTTCAACAACGTGCTCACCAGTAATCTTAATATTTTGAGTAACGAAGATTTACAACTGCTAATGAGTACAGGCCCAAAATTCTGAGAATGTTTAAATATAATTGGAAATTCGTCAAAATGTAATTAGTACATCTTTCAGTATGAACAAAGGAAAAGAATTTTAAAGTAATCCAATTTATAAACTGGGTGAATAAAATTAAAGACGAAATAAATAAATGCATAACATTCATAAAGAAATTCCATATTAACAGTGTCGCTGTTGATAAAATTAAAATGGTATTTCATTAACAATTACAAAATCATTCTATTATTCAAGTAAATTAATATTCGGCGGCAGTAAGCATATAATAATGCCACTAACAACATATGGTAATTCCACTAATAAAAACATTACCATTATTTCACATTCAATTAATTTTTGCAGGTAATTAATGTTGCTGATTTCCAGGGTGGTGTTGCTTTATTTAGTTTCTATCACGATATTGCTATCTGGTTTCCTGTAGTGATGTTACTGTTTGGATTTCAGTAGTCGCATTGCTGTCTGGGTTTCTGAAATGCTGTTGCTGTTTGGATGTCTGTATTAATGTCGTTTTATTTAGTTGCCGCTATTTTACTTGCTATAATGGTATTGCTACCTGGATTTCTGTAGTGATGTGACTTTATTAATTTCTGTAACGATGTTGCTATTTCGATTTTAGTAGTGGTGTTGCTGTCTGAATTTATGTAACGATGTTTTTTATGAGTTTCTGTAATGATGTTGTTGTATATAGTTCTATAGTGGTGTTTGTGTTTGAATTTCTTTAGTGATGTTGCTTTATGAGTTTCAGTAATCAACTGCTGTTTGCGCTTCGTAAGTGACATTTTATTACATTATTGATTGTGAGCTTTTGTGATGGTGTTGCTACCTGGATTTCCGTAGTAATGTTACTCTCAGGATTTTTGTTGTGGTGTTGTTGACTGAACGCCTATTGTGATGCTGAGATATAAGTTTCTGTGGTGATGTTATTTCTGGGTTTTTGTAGCGATACTGGTATCTGTGTTTGTGTAATGAAATTTCTACCTATGTTTCTATAATGATATTGCTATTTGGATTTCTGTAGTGATGTTGCTGTCTGAGTTTCTGTAGTGTTGTTATTATCTGGGTTTCTGTAGTGTTGTTATTATCTGAGTTTCCGTAGTGGTATTACTGTTTGGATTTCTGTAGTGATATTGCTATACCTTTTTATATAAGGATATTACTATCTGTGTTATAATGATATTACTATCCGGGTTTCTGATGCTTCTCTCTTTATTTCTGTAGTAATGTTGCTGCCTGCATTTCTATAATGCTGTTGCTATCTGTGTTTCTTAACGACGACAAGAAATCCACTTCAAGTAAAAATGTATTCATAAGACGGCGACAGTGCAAACACACTCTTTTATTCTGAAAACAACCTAAGAAAGTAAAACCTTGTTTTGTACTTTATCTTAATAAATTAAAGTTTTAATACCCATACCAGCCATCTCATTAATACGAATCAGTGTTTATATAATGAACGTTTATGAAATAGTATTGCTGCCTGGATGTCTATAATAATTTTCCTATTTGGATATCTGTGATGATGTTGCTCTCTGTATTTCTGTAGTGATATTGTTATTTGTATGTCTGTAGTAGTGTTGTTCTCTGGCTTTCCGTAGTGGTATTACTGTTTGGATTTCTGTAGTGACATGACTTTATGAGTTTCTATAATGATACTTGTTACGTATCATCTCGGACGAGTTTCAGATTTATTGTGTTTGTTTCTTGTTTTTTTTATTTCATGCAAAGCTACACGAGGGCTATCTGCGCTAAACATCCCTAATTTAGCAGCTTAAGACTAAAAGAAAGGCAGCTAGTCATCATTACCCACCGTCTACTTCGGGCTACTCTTTCTCCAACGAATAATGGGATTGACCATAACAATTTAACGTCCCCACGGTTGAAAGGAGGAGCATGTTTGGTGGGATAGCAGTTCGAACCCGCCATCCTCAGATTATGATCGAGCGCTCTAACCACCTGATCATGCAGGATAATATTTATTATGTTACATACACCATGCATTAAGATCAAATAGCCAGAAATTTGAATTTCAATTTAAAAGTTAACTGAATGTCGATATGTATTAAACTCATGATATTTGCCAACAAAATTGATACACACAATTTACTTTCTTAACACAAATATATTTTAATATACAAGAATACAATTGGTAATAATTGTTATAACAAATAATGGTTTATATAAAGAAAGTTTTACAAACATTACTGAATCTTATATCTGGTCATGAACTAAATCTTTTATCGACTTTCACGGAAGGCGAATTAATTTTTTGTTGATACGTGTTTGTGTGTGTGGGTTTTCTTAGAGCAAAGTCACATCGGGCTATCTACTGATCCCACCGAGGGGACTCGAACCCCTAATTTTAGCATTGTAAATCCGGAGACATACCGCTGTATTAGCGGGGGGCGTTTTGTTGATACACCTGTACACTTCTCTTGACGGCTAGCTAGCTTGAAGCACACAAGTTTTCAGCGACGACAATATCTAATATTCTCGTAGAAATGCTAACGTACGAAGTTAAATGGTTTGTAATTTTCGAAATCTATAAACGTTTCTCGTCAAATGTCTGTAGCTTTCTGATTACTAAACGTTTATCACAATCGTAGCTTGCGAAGTTTATAGTATATTGATACGACCGACAATATTCTATATCTGTCCCCGCGTCTTGTGATAGCTAGCTTTTATACTTATTATACTCAATATTCGAGGATACGCTAGTGTTTTTGTGAAGCATATGTTGTTGATATTTACTCTCTGGAATCTTTTACAAATTTAGAGAACAGACAGGACTTGCGCAATGCACATTTAACAATATACGCCACATGCAACCAACTGAAACAAACACAGATATTAAAATAAATGTACATAAGTAAATCCGTTACATACTGCTCTCTGGGTTTCTGTAGTGATGTTTCTGTCAGGGTGTTTATAGTGGTGTTGTTTTATTTATTTATTTTCATGTTATTGCAATTTGGGTTTCAGTAGTGATTTTGCTATCCAGATGTCTGTAGCGATGTTGCTCTCTGAGTTTCTGTAGTTGTTGCTATCTGGTTTTGTGAAATTATGTTGTTGTGTGGACTTTTCTAGTGATATTGTTATCGGAATATCTGTAATTACTTTGCTTTATAAGTTCTTGTAGTGATGTTGCTCTCTGGGTTTCTATCCGAATTCATATAATAATTTTGCTTTAGGAATTTCTGTGGTGATTTTGCTCTTAAAATTTCTGTAGTGATGTTCGTTTCTATAATGATATTGATGTCTGGTTTTCTGTTGTGGTGTTGTTTTATTTAATTATTGCTCTCTGAGGGTCTGTCGTTGTGTTGGTATCTAGATTGTTGTAGTCATATGACTTTATGAGTTTCTGTAATGAATTTGCTGTCTGAATTTATGTAGTGGTGTTGCTGTATAAAGTTCTATAGTGCTTTCATTTTATTGGTTAGATTTCGCTAGTGCTGTTGATGTTTGGATTTTTATAGTAATGTTGCTGTCTTAATTTCTGCAGTGATGTTGTTTTATTCCTTTTATAAAGTAATTTTATGTTTCGATTTCTTTCTGTAATAATATTACTTTATATAGTTTCTATAATAATATTATTGTCTGAGTCGGTTTATTCTATGGATTTATGAAGTGGTCTTGTTATTTTAAATTTTGTTATGATGTGACTTTATGAGTTTCTGTAATGTTATTGTTGAATGTAGTTTCATTGCTGTGTGGGTTTCTGTGATGATGTTGGTGTCAGGATTTCTGTAATGGTGTTGCTGCTTGAACTTATGTAGTGCTGTTGCTATCCCTATTTCTGTAATGATGTTGTATTCTCTATTTTTAGAGTGGTGAGGTTTTACAAGTTTCTCTAGTGAAATTGCTGCTTGGGTTTGTATACTAGTGTTGCTGTTTGGGTTTCCGTAGTGACGTTGATTGTTTTCAGATATTGCCCTATGAGTTTCTGTAGTAGTTTTCTATCTGAATTTCTGTGGTGATATGACTTTATCAGTCACTATGATGATACTGCTGCCAGGGTTTATTGTAGTGATATTACTGTGAAAGTTTCTGTAGTAGTTTTCTATCTGAATTTCTGTGGTGATATGACTTTATCAGTCACTATGATGATACTGCTGCCAGGGTTTATTGTAGTGATATTACTGTGAAAGTTTCTGTAGTAGTTCAGCTATCTGGATTTCTGTGGTGATATGACTTTATCAGTCACTATGATGATACTGCTGCCAGGGTTTATTGTAGTGATATTACTGTGAAAGTTTCTGTAGTAGTTCAGCTATCTGGATTTCTGTGGTGATATGACTTTATCAGTCACTATGATGATACTGCTGCCAGGGTTTATGTAGTGATATTACTGTGAAAGTTTCTGTAGTAGTTCAGCTATCTGGATTTCTGTGGTGATATGACTTTATCAGTCACTATGATGATACTGCTGCCAGGGTTTATTACTGTAGTGATATTACTGTGAAAGTTTCTGTAGTAGTTATTACTGTGATCTGTAGTAGTTCAGCTATCTGTGGTGATATGACTTTATCAGTCACTATGATGATACTGCTGCCAGGGTTTATTGTAGTGATATTACTGTGAAAGTTTCTGTAGTAGTTCAGCTATCTGGATTTCTGTGGTGATATGACTTTATCAGTCACTATGATGATACTGCTGCCAGGGTTTATTGTAGTAATATTACTGTGAAAGTTTCTGTAATAGTTTTCTATCTGAATTTCTGTGGTGATATGACTTTATCAGTCACTATGATGATACTGCTGCCAGGGTTTATTGTAGTGATATTACTGTGAAAGTTTCTGTAGTAGTTCAGCTATCTGGATTTCTGTGGTGATATGACTTTATCAGTCACTATGATGATACTGCTGCCAGGGTTTATTGTAGTGATATTACTGTGAAAGTTTCTGTAGTAGTTTTCTATCTGAATTTCTGTGGTGATATGACTTTATCAGTCACTATGATGATACTGCTGCCAGGGTTTATTGTAGTGATATTACTGTGAAAGTTTCTGTAGTAGTTCAGCTATCTGGATTTCTGTGGTGATATGACTTTATCAGTCACTATGATGATACTGCTGCCAGGGATTATTGTAGTGATATTACTGTGAAAGTTTCTGTAGTAGTTTTCTATCTGAATTTCTGTGGTGATATGACTTTATCAGTCACTATGATGATACTGCTGCCAGGGTTTATTGTAGTGATATTACTGTGAAAGTTTCTGTAGTAGTTTTCTATCTGAATTTCTGTGGTGATATGACTTTATCAGTCACTATGATGATACTGCTGCCAGGGTTTATTGTAGTGATATTACTGTGAAAGTTTCTGTAGTAGTTCAGCTATCTGGATTTCTGTGGTGATATGACTTTATCAGTCACTATGATGATACTGCTGCCAGGGTTTATTGTAGTGATATTACTGTGAAAGTTTCTGTAGTAGTTCAGCTATCTGGATTTCTGTGGTGATATGACTTTATCAGTCACTATGATGATACTGCTGCTTGGGTTTATTGTAGTGATATTACTGTGAAAGTAGTTCAGCTATCTGGATTTCTGTGGTGATATGACTTTATCAGTCACTATGATGATACTGCTGCCAGGGTTTATTGTAGTAATATTACTGTGAAAGTTTCTGTAGTAGTTCAGCTATCTGGATTTCTGTGGTGATATGACTTTATCAGTCACTATGATGATACTGCTGCCAGGGTTTATTGTAGTGATATTACTGTGAAAGTTTCTGTAGTAGTTCAGCTATCTGGATTTCTGTGGTGATATGACTTTATCAGTCACTATGATGATACTGCTGCCAGGGTTTATTGTAGTGATATTACTGTGAAAGTTTCTGTAGTAGTTCAGCTATCTGGATTTCTGTGGTGATATGACTTTATCAGTCACTATGATGATACTGCTGCTTGGGTTTATTGTAGTGATATTATTGTGAAAGTTTCTGTAGTAGTTCAGCTATCTGGATTTCTGTGGTGATATGACTTTATCAGTCACTATGATGATACTGCTGCTTGGGTTTATTGTAGTGATATTACTGTGAAAGTAGTTCAGCTATCTGGATTTCTGTGGTGATATGACTTTATCAGTCACTATGATGATACTGCTGCCAGGGTTTATTGTAGTGATATTACTGTGAAAGTTTCTGTAGTAGTTCAGCTATCTGGATTTCTGTGGTGATATGACTTTATCAGTCACTATGATGATACTGCTGCCAGGGTTTATTGTAGTGATATTATTGTGAAAGTTTCTGTAGTAGTTTTCTATCTGGATTTCTGTGGTGATATGACTTTATCAGTCACTATGATGATACTGCTGCCAGGGTTTATTGTAGTGATATTACTGTGAAAGTTTCTGTAGTAGTTCAGCTATCTGGATTTCTGTGGTGATATGACTTTATCAGTCACTATGATGATACTGCTGCCAGGGTTTATTGTAGTGATATTACTGTGAAAGTTTCTGTAGTAGTTTTCTATCTGGATTTCTGTGGTGATATGACTTTATCAGTCACTATGATGATACTGCTGCCAGGGTTTATTGTAGTGATATTACTGTGAAAGTTTCTGTAGTAGTTTTCTATCTGAATTTCTGTGGTGATATGACTTTATCAGTCACTATGATGATACTGCTGCCAGGGTTTATTGTAGTGATATTATTGTGAAAGTTTCTGTAGTAGTTCAGCTATCTGGATTTCTGTGGTGATATGACTTTATCAGTCACTATGATGATACTGCTGCCAGGGTTTATTGTAGTGATATTACTGTGAAAGTTTCTGTAGTAGTTTTCTATCTGGATTTCTGTGGTGATATGACTTTATCAGTCACTATGATGATACTGCTGCCAGGGTTTATTGTAGTGATATTATTGTGAAAGTTTCTGTAGTAGTTCAGCTATCTGGATTTCTGTGGTGATATGACTTTATCAGTCACTATGATGATACTGCTGCCAGGGTTTATTGTAGTGATATTACTGTGAAAGTTTCTGTAGTAGTTCAGCTATCTGGATTTCTGTGGTGATATGACTTTATCAGTCACTATGATGATACTGCTGCCAGGGTTTATTGTAGTGATATTATTGTGAAAGTTTCTGTAGTAGTTCAGCTATCTGGATTTCTGTGGTGATATGACTTTATCAGTCACTATGATGATACTGCTGCCAGGGTTTATTGTAGTGATATTATTGTGAAAGTTTCTGTAGTAGTTCAGCTATCTGGATTTCTGTGGTGATATGACTTTATCATTCATTATGATGATACTGCTGCTTGGGTTTATTGTAGTGATATTATTGTGAAAGTTTCTGTAGTAGTTTTCTATCTGGATTTCTGTGGTGATATGACTTTATCAGTCACTATGATGATACTGCTGCCAGGGTTTATTGTAGTGATATTAGTGTGAAAGTTTCTGTAGTAGTTCAGCTGTCTGGATTTCTGTGGTGATATGACTTTATCAGTCACTATGATGATACTGCTGCCAGGGTTTATTGTAGTGATATTATTGTGAAAGTTTCTGTAGTAGTTCAGCTATCTGGATTTCTGTGGTGATATGACTTTATCAGTCACTATGATGATACTGCTGCCAGGGTTTATTGTAGGATATTATTGTGAAAGTTTCTGTAGTAGTTTTCTATCTGGATTTCTGTGGTGATATGACTTTATCAGTCACTATGATGATACTGCTGCCAGGGTTTATTGTAGTGATATTATTGTGAAAGTTTCTGTAGTAGTTCAGCTATCTGGATTTCTGTGGTGATATGACTTTATCAGTCACTATGATGATACTGCTGCCAGGGTTTATTGTAGGATATTATTGTGAAAGTTTCTGTAGTAGTTTTCTATCTGGATTTCTGTGGTGATATGACTTTATCAGTCACTATGATGATACTGCTGCCAGGGTTTATTGTAGTGATATTACTGTGAAAGTCTCTGTAGTAGTTCAGCTATCTGGATTTCTGTGGTGATATGACTTTATCAGTCACTATGATGATACTGCTGCTTGGGTTTATTGTAGTGATATTACTGTGAAAGTTTCTGTAGTAGTTCAGCTATCTGGATTTCTGTGGTGATATGACTTTATCAGTCACTATGATGATACTGCTGCTTGGGTTTATTGTAGTGATATTATTGTGAAAGTTTCTGTAGTGTGTTGCTTTATGAAATTTTCTAGCGGTATTGCTCTCTGGATTTATGTAGTGGTGTTACTGTTTGGATTTCTGTAGTGATGCTGTTGTCCGTATTTCTGATGTTAATGTTGTAAAATAGATTTAGTAATGTTATTATTTGGGTTTCGATGCCAGTATTACTATATTAATTATTTAAATTTCTGTAATAATATTGGTATGTGGGTTTTTGTATTGATGTTACTATTTTTGTGTCTTTGTGATATTGCTGAGTTTCCCTAGTAAAGTTACCTGTAACAAATCATCCTCTTTTAAAATCAACTCACTTGATATTAAGAAACAGTTAAAATGAAAACTCACTTTTCCTGATATAATCCTTTACTTTAGTTCCTAAACTAAGTGTTAATCCTGAAACCAAGGAAACATATCCCCAGTTAGCGTATTGTCGGGTTACTTCGTCGCATTTTATCATCGTGAAGGCGCCAAAGGACGATCCAATGAGATGGTGGAGAGAAGTGAACGGCTAACTATCACTGTCTCTCACACGAGATAACATAAACCCATTAACTTATTTTTCTGTTAATAATGAATGTCTTTCCTTTCTTCTTTAAACAAATATTAACACTAAGTTGTTCTAGAAATAAAAAAATCGTGAAGAATTCATGCATCTACGGCGGGTATAAAGACTATCATCTCAAAGGACAGTCATGTTCACAACGACAAACCTAGTCATTACCTAACGGAAAAAGTGAAAGACCTTATGGGCTTTCGCAGCAGTGCGGCAAAGCTGTATACTTGGAAACCGTAGGGTGTGACTTTCCGAGTAAACCGTTAGTATTACACAACATACTTCACGAAACATCTGTTTAAATAAAATTAACGTAGCATCATTTTCTAAAACTATAATAGGGTTGCTGCATCTATTTCTGAAACCGTTGTATTACATGCGATACCTACAAAGTTTAACCTTTGGGACATTTTTATCAACAAGGATGCTACAAATATTACATAGGTGGTCTATTATCCTGCTAAGATTAGCATATGAGGCTTATTTATCATTAGGAATGTTGTGTGTTATAGTAGATAGATTAGTATCTATCTACTTAGCCTTTGGAATACTTTTTTTGTAAAAAATCAAGGATGTTTATCTCATTAGATGATCAACTATGTAAATAAATTCCGTTTTTTTTGCATTTTCTATTGACCATAATTTTATATATTAGGATAAATAATATATTACTAAGATTCATTTCAGGGATTATTTTTATTAAAAAGGACGTTTTTTTAAAAGATGTGTTAATCTATCAATATAAGCTTTAAGGAAACTCATACCAATAAGAATGTTACTCTAGAAGATAGTCTACTATCCTGCTGAAATAATGTTTTGGACTTTTTATAAACACGAGTGTTATTTATTTTAGTAGATACAATATTATAGAACTAAGGTTAGCATTTGTTGTTTTTTATCACCAAATACATTATTGTAATGGATGATCTATTGTCTTACTGACATAGTTCTTACGACTTCCGTCGCACCAAACATGCTCGCCCTTTCAGTCGTGAGGGCGTTATAATGTGACGGCCAATCATCGGGTCTAATTTCCGTCCTACCAAAGATGCTAGCCTTTTCAGCTTTACGGGAGTCATAAGTTACGACGAATCCCACTATTCGTTGGTAAAAGAGGAGCTCAAGAGTTGGCGGTGGGTGGTGATGACTAGCTGCCTTCCCTCTAGTCTTACACTGCTAAATTAGGGACGGCTAGCGGAGATAGCCCTCGAGTAGCTTTGCGCGAAATTCCAAAACAAACGAACAGATCTTATGACTTTTTCATGACGATAGTGTTATTATAGCATATAACCTACTATCCTACTAAAACAGCTTTTAGAATTTTTTATTGATAATAATTTATTACAGCAGATTGTTTATTGCGGTACTAAAATTAGCTTTTGTGACATTTTATCATCAAATTTCTTCTTATGATAGATGATATATGATCCTGGTAAAATTGCCCGTAGAACGAATTTATTAACAGCAATGTTTTTATAGCACATAGTTAATAATAATGCTAACAAAGCTACTAGGACTTTTTTATCAGCAGTAATGTTTTTAGAGCACGTAGTTAATTGCCGTACTAGTAAACCTGTTAGAACTCTTTTTCAAGGGTAATGTTATTATAAAGCTTTAAAACTTTTTTTATCTAAAGGAATGTTATTGTAGTAAATTGTCTATTCTCCTACTAAGATAGCTTTATTGTCTTTTTACCAAAAGAATAATATATATTGTAGTACACTGTTCGTTGTCGTACTAAGATAGCTTTAGGACCTATTTTTTTAGAGAATATTTTAATATTAGATAAACTATTATATTTCTAAGATAGCTTTAGGAGATTTTTTTATCAAGAAGAATGTTATTATAGTAGACCGTCTATTACAGTACAGGCCCCCTACGGCCCGGTATGGCCAAGCGTGTTAAGGAGTGCGACTCGTAATCTGAGGGTCGCGGGTTCGCATCCCTGTCGCGCCCAACATGCTCGCCCTTTCAGCCGTGGAGGCATTATAATGTGACGATCAATTCCAATATTCGTTGGTAAAAGAGTAGCCCAATAGTTGGCGGTGGGTGGTGATGACTAGCTGCCTTTCCTCTAGCCTTATACTGCTAAATTAGGGACGGCTAGCACAGATAGCCCTCGAGTAGCTTTGTGCGAAATTCAAAACAAAAAACAAAAAAACACAGGCCCCCTAGTGGCACAGCGGTATGTCTGCGGACTTACAACGCTGGAAACCGGGTTTCGATACCCGTGATGGGCAGAGCACAGATAGCTCATTGTGTAGCTTTGTGCTTAATTCAAAATAATAACAACAACAATTATTACCATACAGATATAGTGTTTAGGACTTTATTATAAAATAGAATGTTATGATTGTTTTTTATTTATTGACGCAAAGCGACTGCTCTATTTGTGCCAAACAACCAGTAAAATAAAATAAAAACTTATAAGTGAAATCGTTATAAAATGTAAAAATGAATCAAGGTAAAAAAACAAAAAAGGTACAAAAAGCAGGTGAAACTTTGATGGGATTAAAAAGGCCAATGGCCATTAAAAATTTATAAAAGCAAATAGCTTAGACAATGTCTCCTTCGCCAATATCACTGTCCAGCTTTAGAAGTAAACCCGTGGAAAAAAACACATCTAGAATGGTACCGTCGTTACGATTTTGAACGACAGCACAGCAATAAAACGTTGGCTATTGTGACTTCAGTCTAGTAAAGGCCACATATTGGTGGATTAGTTTCAGATAAAAGAAAACAATGGATTAAAAACTGTGACCAATGCATAGCCTAGCCAGAACAACTTCCTCCTTCCGATCCTTACGGAAGCAAGACGGCCAAAGAGCAACAGAAGGTTTGATCTAAATATTTGTTATCACGTTCCTCACTCCAAATCGACTGTCAACTGGCGCGGAGCCGAGTCTTGAATACAGAATTGTAGTCCAGGTATGGAATAGATATGGCAGTGATAGCACCAGAGCAAATGGACTAAACTGCGGTGTCAGCAAGCTCGTTCCCGCTAATACCGACGTGGCATGATATTCAGGAAATCTGGATAGAAACGGAAGATAAAGAAAAATTGACTAGTCAGTTTTGAATAGTGACGAGAACATGGTGAAAACTAACGTGAAGCAATACCAGGGTTAGTAGAGAGTTAAGAGAGTCGATATAAATAGTACAGTTAGTATACTGCATAGCATCTACATAATCCAGGGCAAGATAAATGGCATACAACTCGGGAATGAACACAGAAACTGTAGAGAGGATTCTGTGAGAGCCACAACAAACCATGGCAGAGTTTTCAGAGTCACTTTATTTCGAGCCATCTATATAAACGGGAATAGAAGAATGGTTCGAAGGATATTCGGCAAATAGAAGACGGTACTTCCAATCGAAGGTATCCTCCTTTCTCACATGACTCAAAAAAAGGTCATAGATGGGAATGAGCTGACCAGTGGTGACAGCAACGTCATCCAAGGAAGGACCCACTTCGGCTAGCTGCGCCTGGATGTGAAAGCGAAAAGGAAGAATGACAGACCGTCTATTCTGAAAAAGTATGACCCACTAATAAAGAAAAACACAACCCCAGATGGGATTCTGTGGTTAGGATCGAGGTTTGAAAAATACAATAAAGACAGTTGCAAACGGCAGAGGTGTAGAGAAAGTTCATAAGTGTGGACCATACAAGGCCGAAGTCCTGGATTGTGAATGAATTATCTTCAAGGCCAAGGTCCTGGGAGAGCCATTAAAAAGTTTTAGATAAAGTTGGGTAAATGGCCACGCAACCCATATGAGTGGAGGTTTCACAAAATGCTGTATCTTCAAGTAGTGTCGTAAGACTTTTGAAAGTCAAACAACAAGAGAAAACATGTTGTTGCTTCAGAAAAGCTTTCCTAATCGATGTTTCAAGACAAATCAGGTGGTCCATGGTAGAGTGTTGTTGAGAAAACCTAAGCTGGGTGGGTGAGAAGAGCTGGCTTGATTCGAGAAACCAAACGAGACGAGCATTAACAACCCTCTCGAAGACGTTGCAGAGACAGCTTGTGAAAGCAAGCCTTAATCCAAGATTTCTTTTGGCTTTGATGTCTAGCCAGCTGTGCACTGGCACAGACCCGCTGGAAAGCAGTGCTATTCGTAAGAGTGGAATACCTGCAAAAGGTATCCCAGGCCAGTTTTTGAGCCTTTCGTGCCTCCTGGTAAGCAGGACTCCACCATGGATGAGGATACCGTGTGGAAAACGTGTCGAGATTTTAGGAATAGAATGAGAAGCTGCCTGGACAATACACTTTGTCACTGCTACCACCTATCGATGGCAGGATCAAGTTCTAAAAGAGTAGTGAAAGAAGGCAAGTTGGGCTGATACAACTTCCACCGAAGAATGCGGGATGGGTGACACTGACCATGTCCAATCTCCCTCAAAATTATAGGAAAGTTTTCACTGTCTCGTGGGTCACCGTAAGCCCAGTGAGAGAATAATGGTGAAGGGAAGCGGATGTAGATATTAATGGCAGTAAAAGATTGACTAGGTCCATGAAAATTAGTATTGGAGAGAGAAAAAGGTTCTGATCCAAGAACATATGCTCTACAGAATAACCTCTCCCATCAATATCATCACCACCCCAGAGGGTATTGAGTCAATTAAAGTCCCACAGAATTAAAAAGGGAGACAGTAACTGGTCAACAAGAGCATCAGTATCTGATTGATCATAAGTTTAACCAGTAGACAGGTAAAGTAGAGAGAACAACAATGTTGGTAGGATTCAAGGAAGTACGAATGACGACTGCCTTCAAGGGCGTATCGACTGCAAAGACGATGGGAACGTGCTGGTTGACCAGCAGTGCTACCTCTCCACGTACTAGTCCATCAAACAACCTGTCATTCTGGTATAAAGAAAATATAGGATGATAGGAGTCAATCAAGCCCTTAATGTCATCTACATTACAATGGAAACCTCAACAGTTTCATTGTATTAAAGCAGCTATTTTTATGTAGGTGAAGAACCCTTCGGTTTACGACGTCGTCGTTTTTCTTTATTCGAAGGAGGTCTGTTGATCTCTACTGATTCTGTCTTTGATCAAATGGGCAGGTCTCTGCCAGTAGATAGACATTCCAGTGAGTCAAGGTGTGAACGAATAATCCTCGTTGGAAGGAATGGTGGGGACAGAAACAAGAGGAGACGTTAACTTGTCAACTCGCTTATCCAAATAGGGCAAAAAAACTCTTCACATGGCTTAAAATGGATCTGCTGAAGGCACAGAAAAATCTATCTGTACTCCCATTATAGCAGTGGAACGTAGGACAGCAGCATATGTCCGAGGAGGAGTTAGGGACAATAATTTCCGAGCTTCGGGGTAAGAAATGTTGTTAATTGTTTTTAAACACTGTACCTCTTTCTCTTCTACCCACTTATGGCAAGAACAACAGTACAATATGTGGGAAACACTACTGTTAATTCAGTATGTTTCCAGTTTGTTCTCGTATGCGTCGTGGTCATCTTTGTCACCATAACGAACACACGTCAAAAAATCACGACATGGTGCCTTTGAATGTCCAAACCACTGGCATTAGAAACATCAGAGACGGGTAGGAATGTATGACCATACCTTACAGTTCAGATAATCTGATTTGACACAGGCAGGTGGACGTGTCCATGTAAATGTCAAAATTAAACATTGGTTGGCAACATAATTTTTGTCCTTTCGAGTGGGGATGCAGTGCACAACAGAAACACCTTGACTAGAGAAAACAGCGAGGATCTTCGACTCGGTGACGTTCTTTAAATTCCTCTCAACTATAACTCCTCGGGAGGAATTCAGAGTGGCATGGAAGTAACCTCAATGGGTATATCCACAATGACCTTAGAATTCAGAAGAAGTTCTCTGTGTTTTGAAGTAGATCCTTCCAGCAAGATATCTCCAGAGTGTAGCTTACTGGAGGATTTGGTAGAATCAGCAATCCCCTCTAAGCCCTTTCTGAATGAAAAAGGAAGACATTTGTGCTAAGGATTCGTCAGGTAAGAACTGACGATTAAAAATTAATGTAAGGATCTAACAGTAGTGGTGACTGTGCAACAGAGTCGTCTAGGCGTGTTCGTTTACTTATAAGCTATTATTTACTGATTTTTTTTTCAAGGATTAAGTTATCCATAATAAATAGATGAAATGCCTATTGGCCCCACCCACCATGGAGTCTCATTAGGGGACGCACTACAATCCCAAATAAAGACACTGCAGCAACGCCAGGATTTCGTGGACACTATACTAAAACACCATAATCAGACATAATGTTCACAACTCCCGCTGAGAATTCTCAGCACTGGTGCTCGTTGACCACAACCTAACAGAGCCAGCTGAATGGCCGTGTAGAGCCACCCCAACGCCACCCTTCTACTGGAATTCAAGGCCAAATGGTTGGACCCTTCAACTATCAGGATTCTCTTTTCCCCTTCACGGGTCACCGCGCACGGTATACACATGGGTGGCAGTTCAGATCTCAGTCATGTCGAGAAAACCCACTTGTAGAGAAATATATATGTAAAAACGGCTCGTTTGGATTGAGAACATTTTTACGTAGAGGACGTGAACAACGTTTCGACCTTCTTCGGTCATCGTCAGGTTCACAAAGAAAGAGAGAGGTAACTGACCAGAAGCTGATCACATGTTTGAAAGGGGTTGTGTAACTAAGTGTCAGAATGTAGAGGGCGGGCTTAGATGTTTGAATATATAATTTCATATTATTTATTTTATTATTATTATTTATTATATTATTTTTAATATACATATAAAGGTGTTCCTTTTTATTGGTTTATTTTGGGCTTAAGTTGTTGTATAAGTAAGGTTTCTATAATTTTGCGTATGTTTATGTTTGTTTCTTTATTTAGTATTTGAGTGTTTTCTATGGTTATATTGTGTTTATTTGACTTGCAGTGTTCGAAAACGTATGAAGGTGACTTTTTATGTTCTTTAAATCTGGTTTCCATTTTTTTACTTGTTTCTCCAATATAGAAGTCGTGGCAGTTATCACATTGTATTCTATATATAATGTTGGTGTGATGTTTGTCAGTGTAGTTTTTACATAGTATAGACCTCAGTTTTGTGCCTGGTTTTTGAATAAATTTGGTATTAACTGGAATGTCATATTTTGTTACTAGTTTTTGCCAAATGTTGGTTACTTTTCTGCTGATGTCGGAAATATATGGTATGCAGCAGTATATGGTTTCGTGATTTTTTGATTCGTGAGATATATTTACTTTTGTTGGTTGATTTTGCTTTCTGTCTAGCCTCGTATACTAGCCTCGTATAATGACTGTTCAGAAAGTTTAATAAAAGATTGTATGTGTGTTTCTTATAGTAAAGTCACATCGAGCTATCTATTGGTAATTTAACGCCTAATTTTAGTGTTGTAAATTCGTAGACTTACTGCTATACCAGCTGGGGACTTCATAAGAGAAAAAGCATGATGTACTGAAGTAATATATATTTAAATGATTAGACAGTAGACAATTTTTAACAGTTATTCTCTGTGTTTACAAGGTAAAACTGATAAACCGTTAAGTTCGCACATTCGTTACTCTTTGAAAATTGTTTGTTTGTTTGTTTCAATTTCGCGCAAAGCTACTCGAGGGCTACCTGCGCTAGCCGTCCCTAATTTAGCAATGTAAGACTAGATGGAAGGCAGCTAGTCATCGCCACCCATCGCCAACTCTTGGACTACTCTTTTACCAACGAACAGTGGGATTGATCGTAACATTACAACGCCCCCACGGCTGAAAGGGCGAGCATGTTTGGTGCTACCGGGATTCGAACCCGCGACCTTCAAATTACTAGTCGAATGCCTTAACCCACCTGGCCATGCCGCGCCGTCTCTTTGGAAATATTTGTGCGTTACAGTTGACAAGGTCTCTCCGTTTTGTTGTTTATCCTGGGAGAAATTTTTAACAACTAAAACATTAAGTAGTACACTTGAATGTCTAATATCCTGAATTCTAGGATCCCATATAAGGTAATCCTTAGTCTTTTTGTAACAACAATACTGTATACTAATACGGATTATTTATTATCCTGTTAAGGATATTCTTTCGAGTTTCTAATTTTATGTTTTACAACGAAAATGTTTTGTGCTACAATGGAAGGTATTTTTCGCTATAACACTTATACGTTAGTTAATCTTTAAAAACAATATCTTATCGAATTATGCTTCGTTTGTTATTTTCTTATACACCAAAACCATAAGGTCTTTGGACCTTCCTATCAAGAGCAGAAAATATGTATTAAAGTCAATTATTTATTTTTATTAAAATAAATTATTGTTACTAATATTTCGTTTCCTTTCTAAATTAAAGAATTTTATGTTCCATTACGTAATTTGTTATTGTATTTACCAGGTTATGCAATTCTCAAAAACCTTCCTTTTAACACAGTAGTAAGTTCTTGAACGAAAAAAACTGCTGTCGTAAATATTACTATTAAACGGTTATCACTTTTTTAAGTTTTTCTCAGATAAAGTAGCATGTACCTAACGGATCATCTGTTATCGTACACACTAAGGTTATGCAATCAGGGGTCCGATTCCCCTCGGTGAGCTTAGCAGATAGACTAATGTGAATTTGCTATAAGAAAAACAAACAAAATAAGGTTATGCAGTTCTTACTTCCTTGAAGTACCTTTTTTAAACACAGTAGTAAGTACTTGAGTGAATAAACTCTTGTTGTATATACTAGGGCTTTGTCATACATACTTTCACAGTTTCTGGAAGTCCTTCCTTTTTTTTTAAACAAAGCCCTATATATTTAAGCAGGTAATGTGATATCATTTTACTAGGGTTATGGGGTTCTTACTTTATGGAAGTCAATTTTTGTACATGTAATATGTACGTTAGCAGATGAACTGTGATCGTATATAAATGGATATCAGGATCGACATGTATGTTTCAGAATTTTTTGTTTTCAGAGTATGCGTAAACGTGTCATCTGTTATGGTATTCACAAGAGTTAGCTTATTCTCGCTTTCTTAAACACATTGGTAGCTAATTGTACGGATAACGAGGTATCTTATATTTCAGAAGACGTTTTATTAATCAAATTAGTAAGTACTTGTGTCGGTGACATATTATCATACGGATTAAGGTTATGCGGTTCTTACCTCCTGGAACTCCTTTATTTAAACACATCAGTATGCTCCTGAATGGATGACCTGCTACCTCATATATTAGGATTACGTTGATTTACATTTTTGAGGTGTTTTTTTTTTCACACATTGGTTTATGCTTGATAAAATCGCCTGTTATATACATAGGATTATGTGGCTTTTACTTCTGATAATCCTTTTTTCTAACACAGTTATATATACTTCAATAAATAATCTGTTAATGTAAATACTATGTATATAAAATTCTTACCTTTTGGAAGTCCATATTTTACACATAGTAGTATGAACTTAAAAAGATTAACTGTTATCGTATATGAAAGATGTATAAGAATCTTGTCCTGATGACAGTTATCGTATATATTACACTTATGAACTATGTAATTCTTACTATTTGCAATATTTTTAACACAGTAGTATGTACTTTAGCAGACGATTTTTTATCATATACAATAGAGATATGAGTTTCTTACTTTCTTGAGGCTCTTTAAGAAAACATTACTATGTTAAAATAATAAATAACACATAACACTAAAACAGGTGCGCAATAAATAAATTTCAATTAAGGTCAATACACAACCACCTAAAAATTTGACTCTACAAGTTTTGACGTTGCAACGCCATCTTTACTAGTGAGTTGCAAGACATAATCGTGTCTCATTTACACTTTTTTGTTTGAAATGTCATAGGATCTATGTACAGGCATACAATTTCCTTCCATAGATATTCACCGAAACATCATCTGTATTTAGTAATACATGTTATTTTTTATGCTTGATTATTTCTAAGAATTTACGAATATTAGTGATTATAATATCTTTTGGTTGGGTCAGTGTTACGGCAGTAGACACTTATGCACATACGTACCTAAGTGGAGGGCATGTTATTGTACGTAAGAGGTTTACATAGTTCTTGTTTTACGAAGTGTGTTTTCTATCATTCTGTGCTTTAAGCGTAACTTCCTGTATCATGTTGTATTAGATAAGCGTATAATATGTAGTTAGATCCATGCACTATCCAGAGGAACTCAAGATCTGGTAAGATAAGTGTGGATACTCGTGATATGTCAGTTGTCACTTGAGTCTTAAACACAATGGCGCAGCATTCAGACAACATGATTTTAATGTACAAGATTATCTTGAAAGATTGATTATACTCTATTACAAAAAGTAGACTTTTATGTACAGTTTGGTCACCAGCAGATCTATGTTACCCAAGAAATATTAAAGCATTCTACCTGGTTGCTCCTGCAAAAAGCTATGACTCTAAAAATTCAATATGTTAATCACAGCGGTACCTATTCCAATGAATAAATCCCGATCTAAAATCGAACAAACTTCTGCTTTCGAACATACAGTACTGGGAAGAAAGTGTCATGATAAAGTCAAAGGTTATATATCAGGCTACTTTAAAAGAATAATGGAAAGTAAATCACATGTGAAACATCAAAATATTATTGATCTTCATATTTAGTACAACAGAAACTAAGTAGAAGTGCTTGAGTTCAGCAAACAGTTAATATTTTGTGTGTCTCTTTTACTTTAATAACTGCGGATAGTTTTTCAGATATTGTTGCAACATATTAAATTAAAGTATTATTTGGGATTTTACTCCAAATGTCTTTAATACACCACTCCCGTAAAGTTTCTTTGGAAGTAACTTTTGGTTTGTCAAGTTTTTCATCCATCAGTTCCCAGATCTGCTCCATTGTGTTGAGATCGGGACTCTGTGGGGCAATTGAATAATTTGAATGACTCCAACAGCTTCTTTCTGATCTAAGTAATTTTTTCATAAGTTGAATAAGTGTTTGGGATATTATCTTCTCTGTAGCAGAACCCTTTACAATAACAAACAAACCACTAGATATACCATGATGAATCAGTACCTGATGATACTTGCTCGAGTTCATCAATTCATTTATTTTGTAAATATCTTCTGTTGCTTTAGCAGAAAAAACACACTCTGAAACCATTACCACGCTGTTTTTCTCATGTATCATAGTAGATACTATGCACTGAGGTAATTATCTTTCACTTTTTTTGTTGGGTATGCAACCTACGCATTCAACCAAATATTTCAAACTCTTTCCCAATCATCAACAGTCCAGTTTTGTACTTTTTAACAATTTTGAGTCTTTTGACAATATTTGGAGATCGAAGTAAAGATTGTTAAACTTCTTTAACTCATGCTTGAGACCAAATGCAGTTTTATTTCTGTCAAAGAAAATAGTTAACATCAGTATCATTGAGGTTAGGTGTTATACCTCTTCCTTTCCTATTTTCAAATTTACCTGTTTCGATCTTACGATCTGGAGTGTAATTAACAGTGTTTGGGGAACATTTCAAGTCTGTTGCAATTTGTTGAAAAGTCCAACCATCACCACGTAAAGTTTTTAGATGAGCTCTCTGCTCTACTGAAAAGTTTCTACCCTTTTTGGGCCATCGCATGACAACAAAACTTAATTTTTTATGAAGGTTTGTTTTAGGAGTGCTATTAAATTGATTTCTTCTAGCATATACTAATACTGTATGATAGCTGCTTGCTGGCTTTTTTCTCTATAGTTAAGACACTGTATGAGGTACCATGAGAGTTATTTCAGACTCTAAATTTAATCAATATGTTCATTCCAGCAGAACCCTTGAGACATGCCCCTGGTACAAGTATATGGAAATTCTAAAAAATGATCAGTATTCTCATCCTGGCTTATTCAGTTGCCAACAGGTATGAGCGAAGCATTGCTAGTGTTGAAATTTACATTCTGTAATGGCATGGAAGAATTAGCTCCATAAAATGGAAAGAATGACAAAATATTCTCTTGCCTTATCACTTTTGTACAGTACTGAAAATATAGGAAATGTGTTTATTTGTTGTTAACCACAAAGTTACACAATTGGCTGCTTGTGCTATATCCTTTACGGTACCAAAATCTGTTTCTTAGCGTTATAAACCTCCAGTCTTACCAGTGAGCCACTGGAAGAAAGCTAAGAAGTATGAATGACATCAAGGCAACTCTTTGTTTGAACATTTGTAAAGATCTATTCTTAAGTTCCCTTGTGATGACCCTCTTCCCAATCTTGCTTTACAATTGGAATCAAATTAAATTTTTAAAGGTAAACCTATGATCTCCGATTGAAATTGTAGTATTAGGTGATAAGTTTAGGTTGAAATTTACAGATCACTTACGGCACATGGCATCATAATACACTGGTAAGAAAATATACGCAGATTTCAGTCGTCTGTCGTAAACTAACATTCTTTAAACAAATGCTGTCCCCAAAAAAAAAAACACAACCACATTTCACGGAAAAGTTTGCAAATACTTTCATAGCAGAGTACGTATATGTAAGCTTGTTTGTTTTTTAATTTCGCTCAAAGCTGATTGAAGATTATCTGCGTCAGCCATCTTTAATTTCGAAATGATAGACAAGAGAGGAGTTTGCTAGTCTAGACAGAACCAGTCATCATGAACTTTTTTTTACCAAAAGTAGTGGGAATAGCCGTCACATTACAATGATCCCACATCTGAAAGGACGGGATTCGAGCTTGTAGATTGCGATTCGAGTACCTAAGCTACTAGGACTACCAAACCTTACAGAACCTCAGTCAGACATTACAAGTGATTGAAATCCAGAAAATAAACAAAGTTACATTATAGAAGTAGCATAAAACACATTATAAACTTAGAGAGCCCGGCGTGGCTATGTGGTTAAGGCGCTCGACTCGAAATCTGAGGGTCGTGGCTTCGAATCCCTGTCACACCAAACAAGCTCGTCCTTTCAGCCGTGGAATTGACCGTAGCATTAAATCGTCCCCACTCTTGGGTGGTGATGACTAGCTGCCTTCCCTCTAGTCTTACACTGCTAAATTAGGGACGGCTAGCGCAGATAGCCCTCGTGTAGCTTTGCGCGAAATTCAAAAACAAAGAAACTTAGGTTGTAGCAGCCCAGATACATACAGTGCCTTGAGAAAGTATTCAATCTCTGCAAAGTTTCCACATTTTGTTGCCGTCTGAGCTTGCAATCATGAAACTTTCAAATAGGGCGTTATAATACACCCAGTCTTCTCCAAACTGAAAGAGCAATAAACACTGATATTATGTGAGCAAGTTAGATTTTCAAAGAAAATTAGAATATTCTCAATTGCATAAGTATTCGTCCCCTTTACTACTGCAACACTAAATCAAATCAGATGCAAAAAAGTTAATTTAAAAGGTGACAAATCAATTTAGTGGTCTCTTTCTTCGTGTAATAAAAAAAGATTAATTTCACTTCAGAGTAAAAGCACCTCTTCAAGCCACACTTTATATGGAGAACAAGTCAACTGTGAAGACCAAAGAGCTTTTCAAATAAGTCAGAGATAAAGTAGTAAAGAAGCACAAGTCAAGAGAAGGTTACAAGAAAATTTAAAAGTCGCTAATTATCACTTTGAGTACAATGAACTTTATCATTAAGAAGTGGAATGTGCTTAATACTATCAAGTCACTATTTAGATCAGGTGATCCTTCCAAACTAAGCAGCGCCCGCCAAGCAGGAAGCTGGTTAGGTATGTCACTGTGAACCCAACAGTGACTTTGAAAGATTTGCAAAGTTCCATGTCTGACATGGGAGTCAGTGTTCATACATCGATAAAATCATGGTCCCTACCCAATGTTAGCTAGTATGAGCGAGTGGAAAGAAATTTGTACTGAAAATGAATCATCTTGAATCTCGTACGTAGTTCACAACACAGTATATAAATGTTGTTGCAGACATGTAGCAGAACGTTCTACTGTCGAACAAGACAAAAAACTGAGCTTTTTGGTCTAAATTCAAAGCGTTACATCTGGAGCAAGCCCAACACATAAGCCAATCAACACTATCTTAATTGTCAAATAGTGGTGGCAGTATCATGGAGTAGAGATGCTTTTTATCAACAGGACTGGAAAGTTTGGTAGGATTGATGGATGGTTCAAAGTACAGGCAAATCCCAAATTTCACAAGAAAGCCTGCTTGAGTTAGCCAAGAATCTAAAACTGGGCCTAAGATTCTGACTTTCTCAGGACAATGACCTGAAGCACAAGGCCAAAGCCACACTGGAGTGGTTTCAAAAAAAAGAAAGAAAAGAAAGTGAATATCCTAAATGGTCTATTAAAATTCCTGATTATAATCCAGTATAAAATTTATGGCGAAACTTGAAGATGGCAGTTCATTAATGATTTCCAATGAACTTATCAGACCTGGAGCAATTTTGCCAGGAAGAATGGGCAAAAATTACACCATCTGATTGTGCAAAGCTGGTAGAGACCTGTCCAAAAAGACGCACAACAGTAACTTCTGCAAAAAAATGCTTCTACCAAGTACTAAGTTAAGGGCTGCAAACTTATACAAATAACAAATTTTAATTTATATATTTTATTTGCATGTTTTACTGACATTCAACCTCCTACACACATGTTAAGTTTGATCATTAGTGTTTAGAATAAAAACAAGTTAATACAAAAAAATATTTATATACTTTTATTTCATCAAAATATGACATTATTGATAGGGGGTGAATACTTTTGCAAGGCAGTGTAGTCAAACTAAAATGTAAAAATGCATACTTCTGAAGGTGCAAGTATTGGAAATGTTTACAAGAAAGTTTTACTCACAGCTGTTTCAATATCAATTCGATAGCACTTAGTTTTTAGTTTGTAGTTTGAAATAACACAACTTCGTATATTTTGTCGAATTTCTATCAAAACTATATAATTTGGGAAAACGGTTGCCAGTATGTCTGTTGTGATTGAATGCAAAGACGATAAAAATAAATACGCAAAAAAATGTATGTATAGGTGTAAGACCCACTAAGATCAATTCTTATAGATATTTATTACATTTTCTGTTAATGTTTAACAAAGAAAAACATTTTGTGGGAAAAGTTTTAAATCGTAATTTTCATGTAATGCTGTATCATCAAAATGGTTTATTTAAGCCAATTTTCAGAGTATTGTTTATATATTGTTATGCTAATAAAATATCTCACACTTTTATACTGTAAAGAAAATGCAGGTGCAACAATCAGGTTCGAACATGTTTGGTTTTTGTTTGGGTTTCGAATAAATTTGATGTATAATTTTTGAAATTTTGCTGATTTCTGAGGCTTCTGTTAGTATGTGTATAACACTGGATGAGCATTTTAAACTGTAAAACAGTTTAACAGTCATTCTGCTGTTAAAAAGTACATAAACAGAGATATCTAATTAACACATTTGAAGATGTGTAATTCACATTATCAACATCGCTGGAATGGCTTTTAGTTTCAAAAGAACATATCTTAGCAGCGAAACATTTGAACTTGTATTGTCAAATAAGAATGCAAATTGTGTGAAATAAAACAACTCTGTATATCTCATAAAGAGTGGTTTATCGTTTAGTCCTTCCAGATCTAAAAGGCTGATGTACTGTTTCAACAAAAATGTCTCTATACCCAGTTTACGTTGTTACGCTGTTTATCTTTTACAGTCATACTAAGAGCTGTCTTCTTAGATATGGCTGAATTTCACACTCGAAACATAACTTATCTTCCAAACAACAACAAATATAGAAAATAGCTTGTATGCAATCAATGGTAGCACATGCCCGATGATTATCCCAGTCAGATTGCTGTAAGCTAACAAACTTCTCTAGCATCTACTTGGTAGTTTATGTTGTTCTATGAACCAAACCATTGGAGTAAGAATAATAAGTTGAAGCAATATCACCACACCTAGTACTTGATATGGCTCAGTATGCACAGTGCTATTTCTGCGGACTTACTATGCTAAATACCAATTTAAATACTCGTGGTGGACACAGCACGGACAGTCCATGGTTTAGTTTTGTGCTTAACTTTGAACAAACAGTCAGTAAAAGGAAAAAAAATATAGTTCATTCATTGGTTTGTATATTCCAGGATATTCAAAGAAAGATGTCCACTGGTTATCTACCCTATCAGCTATAAAGTGTCAGGCAGACGACAATATTTAGCCCACTTGATAAAATAATATATTACATGCAGTAATTATTGGTTACCTTTATCTGTATGCAAGATTGATCCATCAACACAGATATTACAGTATGACCAACTCTTAGAGTCTTTTTCCTCATACATCATTTGTTGATTCCATAAATTAATACAGAATAATACATCCTCGAGAAATTTAAATTATGAAAGGCTTAGAGACATAATATTTGCATACTAGGGTATCACAATCATTGTACAGTTTTCTACAAGGTCCATACGACAACAGAAAAGGAGCTGTATCACAGATGATGATTTATAAATATGCCGAGGTTTTATATACTTCTTGCCTTGAAGTAAAGAATAATACCATTGAAGTCTGCAAGTTATACAGACAAGAAATCTAAAGTAACAGATGATGATTTATAAATGTGCCGAAGCTAGCTGTATGTTATTATTCCATTACTGAATGGTATGAAGAGGGTAGAGAAGCACATAAAACAAACCCTAAGTAAGGATTGTGACTTCCTTCAACAGGAAGAACAAGTACGTAATGCATCATTGTGAATGGACTATTATTCTATACACAAGGGTTATGTGGCTGTTTTTTTTTATTTTCTTAGAACAAAAATAATGTGTATTACAGTATGTGATTCATTGCCTCAAACGTGCATGATCTATTATTTTATATTATCCAGTGGTATGGAGCTAATATATTCCATTATTGTAAACGAGAGTCAATAAGTTATCTATAGTGCTTTGATAAAGACCAGACATGAATCAGATCATTTAGCTCTTCTTGTGTGATCAGATGAGACAGTTTATATTGAGCTGTCACAGGTATAGAATTACTAGATATCTCTTCTGTTTCCCAATTCGCTAGTGGATGTGACATTAGAAGACCCATGAAGTACTGGTTTAATCGCCAGTACGATATCGGGGTATTTAATGTATTGTTTAGTTTTATCTAAATATCCAGAGACATTAATCATACAAAAAATAACAGTCAGATAGATAATATTTTGGCTCACGCCATATCATGGGAACTGCAAAGGGCACGATTCCTCTCTTTTTATTCAACCACTGTGTGAAGCCAGGTATGCAAGTTATACAGAACGCATGTGTGGCCCAATGTTTTTCTTGGTCACCAATTTTACACCTGAAATAGTGGTTATTAGCTTATTTATCTTGTATGTGATCTTTTTTTTTTTCATGAAATTGCAATATATTTTCAACAAATATAGGAGAAACTGTTCAGGTAATTTATGCACCTTATAAGCTAGAAATATAAAATAATTTATGTTTACAGAACTAAAGTTCTGATGATTTTTTAAGAACAAAGTTAAGCAGAATTTGCTTATATCGCAAGTTTGATGGCAAGAAAGAAGGTTGGACTTTGCTTTAATTGTGCGCAAAGCGAAGCAAAGTCACCAACTGGGTTAATGAGAGGCAACTGAAAAAGTGGAGTCTTACTCCGCCTCTTTTTATGTTCATTCGAGGAATTTTTCAAGTGTTCTAGCAAACTAAACACGTGATGGTTTTGTAATTCCAGGGCGGAGTAGGTGGACGTGAGAATGAAGCAAAAGTGACTCAATTCACTACAGTTATATTGAGAACAAATAGCATATATGAACAATATATTTGGAATTTTACACTAATTCAATACAGTCACTGTTTTAAGATATCAAAAATATATCCCTTTTATCCATTAAGCTGTCAAAGTAAACTTAATTTCACATCATGAATTTATTACGGTGAATTGATTGCATAAAGTTTGTTTGTTTTGGAATTTCGCACAAAGCTACTCGAGGGCTATCTGTGCTAGCCGTCCCTAATTTAGCAGTGTAAGACAAGAGGGAAGGCAGCTAGTCATCCCCACCCACCGCCAACTCTTGGGCTACTCTTTTACCAACGAATAGTGGGATTGACCGTCACATTATACGCCCCCACGGCTGGGAGGGCGAGCATGTTTAGCGTGACGCGGGCGCGAACCCAAGACCCTCGGATTACGAGTCGCACGCCTTACGCGCTTGGCCATGCCAGGATTGCATAAATTACATAATGCTGACAATATACTGAGATATTACAACAACGCAAAATCTAAAGGAGATGGATAAATTCTGAATACACGTTTGAAATCATCACCATCAAATTACCTTAAATCACCTGGGTTTTTTTTTTATTTACTTTGCTTCTGTTTGATATATATACAATTAACGACATCTATCACCCCTATAGCAATTTAGTTCTATAATATAACATGTAATTAATTTTCGACAGTTTCTGACATTTCTAAAATTTCATTTTATGTGCTGTTAAAACTGTTTCCATATTACTTCAGGTGAAGTATTAGATGAAACTGTACAGCGCACACGCACTGAGAACTATAATTTATATGTTGAAAAGTAAATTCGGTACTTTCACTGAAATTCAGTCGGGTTAACTAACTAATTTCGTAGTTTAGAGACTCGTTTACTTAAGAGTTAGTTAAGATGCATTACAAATTGACGAACTAATCGGCCAGATAATCTTAACACTGTCTCTGCTGGGCCCCCCCAGTGGCTCAGCGGTATATCTGCGGACTTACAACGCTAAAGTCCGGGTTTCGATACCCGTGGTGAGCAGAGCACAGATAGCCCATTGTGTAGCTTTGTGCTTAATTAAGAAAAACGTCTCTGCTGATATGCAGGATATTGGACAGAGATTTAGATATATTATTAGTTAAGGCCTGGCATGGCCTAGCGCGTTAAGGCGTGCGCTTCGTAATCTGAGGGTTCGCGCCCGAATCGCGCCAAACATGCTCGCCCTCCCAGCCGTGGGGGCGTTATAATGTGACTCTCAATCCCACTTTTCGTTGGTAAAAGAGTAGCCCAAGAGTTGGCGGTGGGTGGTGATGACTAGCTGCCTTCCCTCTAGTCTTACACTGCTAAATTAGGGACGGCTAGCACAGATAGCCCTCGAGTAGCTTTGTGCGAAATTCCAAAACAAATAAACAATATTATTAGTTACTTGTTTAACACTGAGTTGTTTCGTTTCTGTCTGTTTTTTTCGCGTTTTCAAGTGAAAATGTATAAAGCAATATTTCACAAACAGCATGTTTGTCTCAAGAGTTGATTTTATTTTCTTGTTTATCACATGAACGCCCCTCGTACACACAATAGATCAAATCAGAAACTTCAGTCGTTCAAACATAACTACCCCAGATTTTAAACTACAGACCAGGAGGAAAACATTCAGCCTGAGGTAACTACTCTCAAACAAACAGTGGTACTGACCGTTACACTTGTAACGCCAAATATCGAACCGTTCTATGAACAGGTTTATCTAAGAGCTGAAACTTGAAGTAAGATAAAAATAGTGCAGTGATACTAACTTATAAACACGTTTTATGAAAAGAAAGTGTGACGGTTAAACGTAGCCTTGTTTTGAAGTTTTTACAGCTGGTTTGACACTCATTCATTGATTTCACTTTGTTTTAATTTTTAAAATCTGAATGTCTAACACAGTCATAGGTTTTCTCCCAAACAGTAAAGCCTTATTAAGCGCGAAGTCTGAAGCAACAAATTAAACAGTCCACTGATATGTTGAGCGTTAATTAGTCAAGAGTTTAGAATTAAGAGAAACTTTCCACCCGTCAAATAAAATTTTATAATTGAAGCTCAGATTTAGTGCGTATGTGTAATTTTTAAGAATTAAACATCACATCAGTATTTGCTGTACTTTAGTGGGAGATAAAAATAATTAGTAAACTTTAATTTTGAATTACAAATGTTATTTTAGCTCAACCGTGTAATAGAAAAGTATCATTACACCCTATGACTATCGCTGAGTAATTGCGATAACAAAATCATATTTTTATTTGTTTGAAATAACACGAAGCCTCAAGCAATTGGTGAAATAATAAAATTTATGAGCCACAAAAGTCAAAATAAATGAATAAGCAACAATCACCACATTAAAAGCTGATCAGAAAAGGTTAATGAATAACAACTATCACGTTAAAAATGACTCACTTTATTTTAGTCGGTTCAACTTTATAAGCTAGATAAGTTTAGTACTGGCCAAAACATATGCTCTCCTTCTTCCGATTACGGGACCTCAGTGGCACAGCGGTAATTCTTCCGACTTACAACGCTAAAAATCGGGTTTCGGTACCCGTGATGGACAGAATACAGATAGCCCATTGTGCAGCTTTGTTCTTATTTATTGTATACAAACAAACAATCCTGTTACTATGGTGTCCCATGGTTCTACGCTCGTTACTACGCAGTTTAGGGAGCGTTGTGCCGTTCAGATATATCGAACCACTGACCACAGAATAGCAAACGAACGACAGCAAGCACTTTTACTTTTTTTATTTTGCTATTGTTATTGTGTGTAGTTCACTTTTTTTTTATTATTTTATTTCACATCTCAGCGTTATTACGTAAAGGGTTTGGCATCACATTTCCCCCCAATAATTTCCAATCCAACTAGATGTTTTTCACATTTCAAAAGACAGGAGAAATTTGCAAACCTAAAACTCCTGCATTTCTACGTTATATGCTATGTTAGAGATTAAATAATATACGAAATAAAATAATTATAATAAGAACTATACTGTACATTAAGTATATTATTGGTAGCAATTGGTAGATTTTTAATACTTAATAGGTTTATTTGTTACAGTAAATACCCTTCAAGATAGCTTAAAATTCACGCATGGAATATGTATCGATACAATTAGGCCTAATGTTGCTACCTTTGACTTAAATATATCCAGAATAATAATAAGCATGGAAACCTAAAACTACGAAATTCGAATTAATTTGTAAAAACATCGTAAGTTATCAACTTCAGTTGTTAATAATAAATGAATATAAAGATAATAGCATTGTCTGTTACGTGTCTATGTTACTAATTCAGAGGGTGTGCATGAATCTTCATCAAAATTGGTATCGAAGTTCAATGGGTCCATGCAAATTTTCAGTTTTTCGTTAAGCGGTTTTTGTAGGTGTTTTTTGCCACTGACTCATTTTCTATGGATGGTTCTTTACCAACTGTTGTGTGCATATTCATTGGGTCCTTGGGCTTGCACACAAATTTCTAGCTTGCATTTTGTGTGTTTTTTTTTATGAGTGTTTCCTAGTCGGGTCCATGAGTAAATAAGTACGAATATTCAATTTTTCGGTTTTTACGGGTTAAAGGTTTATTGGGTCTATGTGGGGCCCAGCATGGCCAAGCGTGTTAAGGCGTGCGACTCATAATCTGAGGGTCGCGGGTTCGCATCCCGGTCGCGCCAAACATGCTCGCCCTTTCAGCCGTGGGGGCGTTATAATGTGACGGTCAATCCCACTTTCCGTTGGTAAAAGAGTAGCCCAAGAGTTGGCTGTGGGTGGTGATGACTAGCTGCCTTCCCTCTAGTCTTACACTGCTAAATTAGGGACGACTAGCACAGATAGCTCTCGAGTAGCTTTGTGCGAAATTCCAAAACAAACAAACTAACTCTAGGCCAGGCTCTGTCTTCTTGGACTTATTTTTTTTACACTCGTTTATTAAATATGTATCTTAATAGTTTATCGTTGTGTCTGAGGTAGCGTGCTTATTTCTTTTTTATACTAATCTATTAAATATGTAAGTTAAAAATTTATAGATGTATATGAGAGTACACTGCTTGTACAGCGGTAAGTCTATGATTTTTACAAAGCTAAAACGTGTAGGTTCAATTCCCGTTCGTAGACGTAATAAATAGACCGAGGTGGCTTTGCTACAAAAAGAGACGCATCATGTGTCTGAGGGAATGTGTTTTTTATACTAAATACGTATGTTAAAATTTTATACATGAGTTTGAGGTAACATGCTTCTTTGTTTTTTTATACTATTTTACTAAATACGTATGTTAAAATTTTATACATGAGTTTGAGGTAACATGCTTCTTTGTTTTTTTATACTATTTTACTAAATACGTATGTTAAAATTTTATACATGAGTTTGAGATAACATGCTTCTTAGTTTTTTATACTATTTTATTAATTATGTGTGCTAACTTTTTATACATGTGTCTTGGGTAACGTCTTTATGTGTTATTTTTGTACTCTTTTAATAATAACATATCCTTTAAGAACTTTACATGTTATTTACGAGAGTAATAATCTTTAACATTTTACGTATGTGTGAACAGAGAAACAGGACTTTTAAGTTCAATAGTAATGAAAACTAGCAATAACTAAAAGTAAGATTAATTTTAACACTTTCACTTGGTTATTCAAGTGATTTCATGTAGTAATAACAGAAAACGTGATAAAAACTAACAGTTTTACTGGATTGGTCTAGCGGTATCGTCTGGTTAGTAGAGAAAACACGATACACGTTAATTTCATGACTATTCTGATAATCTAGGAAGTACAGAAAACATAATGAAAATTAACAATTACATAAGTCTATTCTAATAACATTTTGCAAGTTCAGAAAACATGACAAAAGTTAACAGTTTCACTAAGTTCCCCCAGTGGTACATCGATATGTCTACTGCCTTACAGTGCTAAAAACCAGGTTTCGATATCCGTCCTGGGCAAAGCACAGACAATTTATTGTGTAGCTTTATGCTTAACTACAAACAAACAGTTCATTAGGTTATTCTAATTACGACATATAACAAATAGGGAGAACTAAGATTTTTCTTAATAACTTGGTTATGTGACTCTAGCAACATTATGTAGCAAGTCTGTACAGAAAATACGATTTAATCAGATGATTCAAGCGAGCTTCCTACTTCAGTGACTAAGCAATAAGTCTATCAGGTTATAGCGATAAAATCTGCGTTTCAATACCTGTAGTGGAAAGAGCCAAGATTTCTTAACAACAAAATAATAATATTCTATTGATTGCATATGGTGATACAGAAAATATGATTAATGTTCACAGTTTGAGTAGATAATTCTACCGGTGACACCTGGCGAGTAAACGAAATAAGATTAACATTAAAAACTTTGACTAGATGGCTCTGGCGATAACTTCCAGTAGGTGCATGTTAACAGTTTGATTAGATTATTCTAGCATTTATATCTATAATAAAATATGGTGGTTGTTGGGTTTAAAGTAAAGGCTGTCTCCTGTATTCGCCGCGAGGATTCTAATTCCTGATTTTACGGTTGTAAGTCTGTAAACATTACACTAGCCAACCGGATGACTATAAAATATGATAAATGTTAAAAGTTAATTCTAGAGATGACAACTCTAATCAGTACAAAAATGTTATTAATATCAATATTGGACAGAAAACCAAGTTTCCTCCGAATTTTTTTATCGCGTTAATTCTTAAATGATAATACAAATATTGACATGCAGAGCAAATCTGAAAGAGCACAAAAACGCACAAAGTTTATGAACTACCTATAACACAATGTTCCCTGGTGGTACAACGGTAAGTTTGTGGATTTACAACGCTAAAATCCGGAACTGGACTCTCCGCGATGGACATAGCAGATAACTCAGTGTGGTTTCTCCCTAAAACAAACACCGACAATAAATACAACGTTGTATATTGTAAACAAATATCGGGTTAATCGATTTATTTTATCGATAGGCATATTTAAAAATGTTTTTGCTGTACATAACGTTATTACACTGGAAACGATAAGTGTTTGGTGTAATATTTGCTTACATTAAGGTGTAACTTAGTATTTTCTCAACAAATCTACAGAATGCTGGAGTATATACTCTTCAAAAAAAGAAACGCAAAAGGCAAAATTTGAGACATATTGTTAACAAGTTTATTCCGGGAAGTTCTGTATGACATGTGTGAAACTTTGCACAGTCACTGCTGAACATCCAAAGTCTGCAAAGGCGAAGTTCACGCTCACTAGTTGAAGTTTAATGTCACTCAACGTCAATAACGAGTATGCTCCCCGTGAGCATCAATAACTGCTTGGCATCTTCTGCCCATGGAAGAGATGAGATGATAAATCACATCCTGTAGAATGGCTGTCCACTCAGCCTGCAAAGCTGCTGCAAGCTGAGGTAGAGTCTGCGGTTGAGGTTGTCGCATTCGCAGACATCGGTCCAACTCGTCCCAAAGATGTTCGATGGGGTTTAAATCTGGTGATCTGGAGAGCCAGGGAAGAACGTTGATATTGTGGTGTCTCAAGAAGACAGTGGTAAGTCGGGCTGTGTGAGGACGGGCGTTGTCATGTTGCAAAACGTCGTTGACGTTCACCATGATGGGTTGCACATGGGGCCTAAGAATCTCGTCGACGGTTGCGTACGGTCTGATCGGAATCCTATGCAGCTCTGGTATGGTTGAGACAGTAGACGTTGCAGTGGTGGTCCTATCCCCGAAGGTGACGTAACCGGATGTAGCGATCTTGTGCGGGCGTGGTCACACGAGGTTTGCCAGATCGTGGACGGTCACGAGTTGATCCATGTTGTTGGTAACGATTCCATAGCCTTGTGATGGTGTTTGGGTGGACAGTCACAGCTCTGGCAACATCTGATCGAGATTCGCCTGCTTCTAAGCGACCAATGGCGTTGTTGCGTTGTGCTTTAGTCAGTCTTGGCGTAACTGTATTGCGTGTCGGTGGCTTAACACTGAGCTATGGAAACCGAGAACCCGTCACTTTTATAGGGATTTTGCACATGTTACACTTGCAGAACATGCAGATCTCTCAAACAAATTTATTGGACAAGAATAGGTTTTGGCGAAAAATCCGATGTTTTCCTCCGTTTTCAAAGTGCACAACTTTTATTGTCATTTTGGTCTGACAATCAGTGCCTTAACACGTGTAACATCACATAATCTGAGCTTGCAACGTTATTACATATATTTCTCTTTAAAATAAAAAAAAATATCCCTTTTGCGTTTCTTTTTTTGAAGAGTATATTTTAATGGTACGACGATACGATACGTGTACCGTATCATGAAACTGTGATATGACTGTATCAATACATCGTCCGATATAATTTTTGTATCTTTATGAAATTTAGTAAGCTTTAAATAAACATTTTAAGTCTTTTTTACACACAAAAAATCTGATTTTCTAATAATGTATTTTTGCTAAAAATTAATGATTCACTAAAGGAAGATAAATATTGAGTATTACATGTATTTTAATTTGTTTTATCAAAAACATTACATGCAAAGTAACATAACGAATTAACAATAACAAAACAGCTAGACAGATATGACCTTTTTAAACTTGTTACTTCTTTTGCCAGCTATGCTTAGTTGGTTAAACCTGAGAATTTTTAAAATCACAATAAAATGTGTAGTACTTAAATAAGACAATGTTAGTAATATAGATAATGATTTACAGACACACTTTGTGACAAACTGTTGGTAATACTTCTGTATCACTGCACCAATGTCTATATTTGTATCGTATTGACTACTTATGATAAGATACGCACCGCTTGTATATTTCTTATCGGGTCAAAAGAAACAAGAGATAAAAGCTGCTGTGCGTCAACAGACATACAGGAACTAAACCACCACTTACAGTCTATTAATGCCTAACATAGCATGTGTAATCTACAGCATAGTGTAAAATATATTCAAGTTCTTTGATGTATGTGTTAGTAGTCAAATTACTTGTTTAACATATTATCAAACGGTACATTATCGACTTAGCTGCTGATAACACAGAACAGCGTAAGGTGGCACGTGTGAGCCACGAGCGCTTGTTTTGAAGCGAGAGCGATCTTCTCGGAGTACAATACCACTGCGACCCTACCAGCCGCTAGTAATCCCACTGACACGTGCCGCACCATAGATTTTATCTATTACTGTTTACGCTAGTTATTGAAGTGGAATTTCATATATCGGTTAATAATTAAGAACAAGCTTTTCAAAATGTATAAATAAAAATCGTGCAGGATTAACAAAACTCGGTATATTTATAGAAGACCATTTCAATGTACAAAAGAATCATGAAAAAACACGTTGAAAACAGAATATAAGAAAATCTTCATTATCGTCTTTCTTATCCATATTGAAAATCTCTACATATCTGTGCATCTTCTATATAGCTTCCGCATTTTCTGTTCTCGAACTTTGAAGAGTTCAGTCTAACATATTTTAGTATTTGTTTATAATGATTGGTCTTTTCGTTTTAGGTGTTTTAACAGCCAATGCAGGAACAGTCTCATTTAAGGTTAAAACGTCTTTTTTCTCACAAGGAGCTAATACGGAAACACAATTTTGTGAACAGTTATATACCATCAAAAAGTATTGAACAATTAAGTGAAAGCAGTTTATAAATGGTTGCTCTCTGAAGTCCTTGCAGCATAATCATTATTTATGTGCGAGAACGACTTTTAAAATAACAGTTTGGATTATTTTGTGATTAACAAGTGACTCGTAGAAGTGCTGAGAAATATAAAGAAACCCAATATCATCAAATTAACTTAAAGGCTTCTAAGTCTTAAATTTTTCTTAAAATAATAATAATGATTTCCACTAAGCCTAAGATTGATTTCATTGTGTTTACATCGCATAACCTGTTAAAAGTAAACACACGAATAAAAATTATATCGTAATTCGCTCAACATTAAGACTACAGCTCATTCACTGAATTGTGTAGAAGAACCAGAGTGTGGCCTGGTAGTTGGTATACTGGTTCGTAAATCTGTAGGTTTCAGGTTCGAGATGTAATATTATTCCGATAACTTTTCAAACATTCAGGTAGGTGCGACAATAGAGTTGCAGGTCAATCTCGCTGTTCAGTTTATTACTACTTGAAATTCCAAATGTTATCTTAAAACACTTTCATTATGAGATAGATTATTCTGCATAACCCTAGTTTACCGCTACAAGTTACATGAAAATTCTTAACATTCGTTATCATAGTAGGCCTAGCATTAATTAATGTTTTTGTTATTTCTACACAATCAAACAATTGTGTACGTCGATCATTATGTAACATATAATTACAAAAATAATAATCAGTATATATTTGTATTATGAACAGCACAACCCATCTAAAAATGTATCACAATATACAGTTTTTATAATTAGAATATGAAATACTAATACCCAAAAACAACAGTTTTCATCTGTTAAATTTTATAATTGCCTTCAGTTAAAACCACAGAAATACTTCGTATTTTCTATGGTTTTCTCATGTATTCGTTCTCGATTCTTACCAGATCAGTATTTTTAAAACTTCTAAATAAAGATAACTGCTATTTAGAAAGAGTGGTTGTGTATCGTGCAGTCCTACTTTGTGTAAGACGGTAAACAAGGGTCCTCGACCCCCGTTGATTTTGAACTTTCACTGAAAAATGTTTACAGTGACTTCACACCATCAAATCCCATTGAAGTCGTTGTAGTATTTTCTGTATTAAAATAGATACAAACACCCAGAACTTCAAGTAGCATGTTTACTTTCTAGTTGGACCATCTGCTAATACAATGCCTCGTACATACATGTCTAGCTTCTATTTGCTCGCGTGTGCTTTCTTGATTTATATTGTCGCAGTTCTGTTTTATTTTGCAACTTTAAGAAGTCCCCACAACATTATTCAGGTTCCTACCTTTGATATAAGAGCCTCGAGAGTTAAAACATAATTTAACATTGCCGTCCTGAGTATACCATCGCGATAGAGAATTACTGTTGTCCCTTATCCAGGTTTACCATCACAGCAAAGTCTACGAACAACTAGACATCCTAATCCAATCAGCATTACATCCTCTCAACTACCCGCCTACGTAAAAGTTTGAAGGGGAAGGTTCCTAAAAATGCACTCTTCCGTGGCTGTTTCTAACAGAAACCTCGTTCATTCAGAAGCCGAAGTAGCCTATGCAGTACCGAGTCCGTAGTTACGTTTCCATCTATTGGGGGCACACGGGGACTTGTGAAGACTAGCGGTACGTCCTTGTCTTATGAATCTTAATAAGCATACGGCATCAGAACACAATACTCGGAAGCTACACTCTCTCCTCCCCCCCTCTCCGCCACTACCATCCCCATGAGATGGAGCACTATTTCAATTATCACTTCATTACGACACCTAATTGCGATACAGCTCAATTGGGCGTACTTAACAAGAGCGCCTCGCGGGAGGCGCACTCAGAACGGAAGCCACCTGCGGCCCTGTTCTCCAGCCCAGACGAATCAATTTGTTCGCGCTAGTGCTCCCGGCTTTCCTGATTAGAGGGGCGGATCTGACTCGTGCTGAGTACATCTGGACCTTCGTCGCGTCCCTGTAGGAAAAGCATTCGTTCTGTAAAATCGGAAGAACTCGATCCGACATTCAGGTCCAACTTTCATAAGTAATTGTTTTGGAACATCAGGTGTGACATGAATGTGTTATGATAAGCGGCTTTGTGCTTTACCGCTAGCTTCAAATCGCCAGGTTTCGTTCAGCCGTAGAACGCGAGTCTAGCAAGATGAAGACTCACTCTTTTCCATAGTTCGTCCGTTCATTCATTCACTTATTGTATTCTTTTTCAAAAGCTAGGCACGTTTGTCTTCATTCGGGGAGAAGAATACATGACTACAGTTACAGACATGATGACAGGTTAAGGATATTTTATTTCGTTTAGTCACTTATAAAATAATGACAAAAGTATTTTGCCGTGTCACTCCTATACAGTATTCTCTGTAATATAAGCATACTAGTTAAAGCAACCCTCCGTTGGATGGGTAAAAAATATATATATTTGTTTGTAACAAAGGATGGAAATTGTGTTCGTATTTTTTTAACGTAATAAACGTTAAAGGTGTAATAAGAATACGTAAAGGTACCAGTACTATGTGTATGTGTGTTTTCTTATACCAAAGCCACATCGTGCTACTTGTTGAGTCCACCGAGTGGAATCGAACCCCTGATTTTAGCGTTGTAAATCCGTAGACTAGCAGGGGACGAAATTAGATGGAGAGGGTCCAAACCCCTCATGTCTCCCTGTATCACGAAATGTGGGAACGCATCAGATTTATTTATTTGTTTGTTTGTAACAAACAAAACGCTACACAATGGGCAGTGCTCTGCACACCACAGATTTCGACCAATTTTTAAAACGTATAACGAACAGATATGAAATGTTAGATATATGTTTGTGTATTCGTTTCCGAACACACAATTACTTGACATGGTTATTTACGTTTAATTTTTAAGTTATTTCTTTTAGAGCACTGTGAATCAATCAGTTTCGCAAAAATATGTATAAAAAACTTAAACTTTAAATTTTGATTTTTTTTTAAATTAATTACAATACACTAACAATAAAAGTTTGCACGATACGGAGCGTTTTCGCGGTCATCTTTAAAATACATACAAACCTATGTTTATAACAGATCACGTACAAAAATATTAGATAAATCATATCCAACTATCCGAGCGCTTTCGGAAGCTCCTTCCTCTCGTGTCATAGAGACTATGAATCGGAGGATTCATGGTTCACGACCTGTTGTCGTAAAAACAAAACAAAAAAGACGTGTTCTGCACCATGGGGCTGGGACTACATCGTAAGTTACGGTCAAGTCCCACTGTTTGGTTGCACTAAAGTTGGTGGAGCGAGCTGTTTATTAAATGGTTTTCCTCTCTTATCTATCAGTTGAAGATTAGAACCACAATAATATAAATCATAAGGTCCATAAGGATGGAATACATTTGAAAGTAGTTAAGAGTCCTTTGAAGGTCACAGAAGAAGTATGGTACGACAGTGAAGACGTGTGCAAAGATCCATCATTGCTAAAATTCTGGATTAAATTCTCCGCCATGGACAAAGCACAGATAGTCCATTGTACATTTTCATATTAAAGCAATAACAAGATTAGGGACGGCAATGTGCATATAATATTTTCTGTTGTTTTACGTGAAAAGTCTGAAATAAACAAACAGACAAGGAAAATATTCCTCCTTTTGGGTGGTTTCAACTTATTTGTGCATTATGCATGGTTTTCAATAGTAACTGTATTTATTATACGGCTCAATTAGGTTGACCGTCAATTATAACGTCCACACGGCTGAAAGGGCGAACATGTTTGATGCGACGGGGATTCGAACCCGCGACCCTAAGATTACGAGTCGAACGCCTTAACCCACCTGGCGATGTCAGACCGAAGATGGTTGGTCTGGGAACATACTTTCTTGAAACATCTTAAAATTTTCAGTGAAAATGTACAATTTCATATTTAACGCTGTTTTTACACTCTTTAGATATTTTGCAAACATATATGGGTGCAATTTGGAGATTTTTAACGCACCCTCTTCCTCCTACGCGTATGTCAGACATTCATATCCTATATTACGTTATACATTTTAAGATCTCGACAAAACAAGACAGGACAACTCCAGAGATATTTTTAACACTTCAAACTACTCATGTCACTTTATAGAGCTCGTCCGTAGTTATCAACTATAGGTATAAGAAAGTATGTTATTTTTAATTACCTGATCAAGCAAGTTACTCCACTTTCTTTCTCATTAGAGGCATGCTGTGATTGGGTTAGTAATTAGGTTGTCATCACAATTTTCTTACAAGAACGGTGACTTGTAATATCTTTAAAGAAACAGCCATATTTCTTGTTGGCAAATAAGATAATAGCTAAGAACAGCCATACCCTATACAAATACATTAACCACTCAGTACCCATGGAAAGGGTGCGGATTTACTTTTGTGCAATTCTGCAGTTTTGATTTTGAAGACTAGACGTAACGCATAACAATATGAAACATTTTTATTACTAAATAAAATATAAAGTTGACAAGTAGGCATGTGTGTGTTTTCTTTTAGCAAAATCACATCAGGCTATCTGCTAAGCCCTCCGAGGGGGATCGAACCCCTGAATTTAGCGTTGTAAATCCATAGACTTTCAGCTGTACTAGAAGGGAGTAACAAGTATGTAAAAGAAACGGTGTCTTTTCTCGAGCTTCCAATGATCTCTGTGGAGAAATAAAAATCTGTTAAAGTGCTCCAGACTAAGAAAATATAGTATTAAATACAATAAACAACAATGCTATTCTTCTCAGTGTGTACAGGAACACTACCTACATCGCTATTGGTCCACCATATCGAAAAATAAGAGAGATTGTAACTTCAAGGTATCACCTGACCTGTCAATGGAAAATATATCTGTCGTCTTTCACATATAATATTCTACATTTTAGAGGAATCTTCCCCACCAGCAGGCGCTCATGATGTCCTAGATGAATGGGTCAATACCACATAAAACTAGGGCTAAAAGAATTTATCCACTATCACAACTACTTTCTTGACCAAGGTTAAAACTACGTATACTATATATGCAAATGTTTTCTATTAAATAATGGGTATGAAACAGTTAGTGTGCCTGCTTACTATAACGGTTAAAAAATAGTTCTCTTTAACTATGAAAGAGAGAAGCAATAAAACAAAATAAGACTCCGAACATTGTCGCGCTAATTATCTAAATAGCTAGGGGAGAACCGAAGTAGGTCCAGGGAGACAAATCAGGAGAGATGGATTATGTAGGAATGGAATGGTTCGGGAGGAAGAGACTACAACACCTAAATAAATAAAGATGAAATACATATGGGAGTGGTTAAGAAAAGAACCGAAGTAAGGCCAGGGAGACAAATCAGGAGAGATGGATCATGTAGGAAAGGAATGGTTCGGGAGGAAGAGACTACAACACCTAAATAAATAAAGATGGAATACATATGAAAGTGGTTAAGAAAAGAACCGAAGTAAGGCCAGGGAGACAAATCAGGAGAGATGGATCATGTGGGAAAGGAATGGTCCGGAGGAAGAGACTACAACACCTAAATAAATAAAGATGGAATACATATGAAAGTGGTTAAGAAAAGAACCGAAGTAAGGCCAGGGAAACAAATCAGGAGAGAAGGATCATGTAGGAAGAAAGAGAAATATATCAAAGGAGAGCAAAAAACGGAGAAACTAATTGTTTTAAAAACACAGAAACATCTTTTATTACTGTCAAAGGAGGAAAGAGAGAGAATAAGAGTGTTATAATTTTGTACACAAAAGACTGGTAAAATGTTATTTACATAAAACGTGGAAATGATTACAAGTCACAGAAGTAGTGGTATGATACAATAGCGAAGACGAGTGCAAATACGGTCTAAGAACAAATTTAGTCCATCTAAATATAGGGAAAAAATAACCATATGACTAAGTATGCGAAAACATTCTAGGTTTTAAAAGTTTGTTTGTTTATGAATTTCGCGCAAAGCTATACGAAGGTTATCTGCGCTAGCCGTCCTTAATTTAGCAGAAATATTTGGGAGCAAATGTGACATTAAACATAATTATTAGGCTTCACTAACGTCTGCACTCTCCATCAAAACTTTATGCTATTAAAGAAACATCCGTGTATGGTAAGAACGAAAATATTTTCGTAAAAAAAAACAACGTAAAAATAAATGTAGAGCTAAGTTGTTTATGTTTGTGTTTTTTCCTTTAGCAGGCCCAGCATGGCCAAGCGTGTTAAGGCGTGTGACTCGTAATCTGAGGGTCGCAGGTTAGCATAACCCTCACACCAAACATGCTCGCCCTTTTTACCGTGGTGGCGTTATAATGTGACGGTCAATCCCACTATTCGTTGGTAAAAGAGTAGCCCAAGAATTGGCGGTAGGTGGTGATGACTAGCTGCCTTCCCTCTAGTCTTACACTGCTAAATTAGGGACGGCTAGCGTAGATAGCCCTTTTGTAGCTTTGCGCGAAATTACAAAAAACAAACATCCTTCAGTCATAAAGATTACGTCTGTAGCTATAACACCTAAACGCGTTGGAGATGTTCCATTTATTAGACAAGATCCAGATGTCTATGTTAAGCTGGCCAGCAACTAAGGATAATCAATTTAAGGGTTATAAGTTGAGTGCTTCAACCCACGACGTCTACACGCCTGTTGCATTTCTCTGTCTGCAGCCAGTTACCCTTAATATTTAGATATAATCTCAAATTAGAATTAAACCACCTTAAAATTCATTGTCAAGTGTTATCAGAATAAGAGCGTAAAAGAAAATAGTCTCTCTTTAATCCACAAAACATGTGTATTTTACATTTTTTAATCCACAAAACATATGTATTTTACAGTTTTTTAATCCACAAAACATATGTATTTTACAGTTTTTTAATCCACAAAACATATGTATCCACAACAGTTACATTTTTACAGTTTTTTAATCCACAAAACATATGTATCCACAACAGTTACATTATTACAGTTTTTTAATCCACAAAACATATGTATTTTACAGTTTTTTAATCCACAAAACATATGTATTTTACAGTTTTTTAATCCACAAAACATATGTATTTTACAGTTTTTTAATCCACAAAACATATGTATTTTACAGTTTTTTAATCCACAAAACATATGTATTTTACAGTTTTCTAATCCACAAAACATATGTATTTTACAGCTTTTTGGACGTTCTAAGAGCTGGTAAAATATGCAAATATTAAATTTGTCATTCTCATATAATGTACATTCCATACATATAAAACTTCTATGTTCTGATTTAGAAAATCCTAAATCTGGTCAACTGAATTAAGTATTTTTTTCTAATTTGGTTTGTTTTGAAAACATATCCATATAACCAAAACATATAGCCCAACAAATGAAAACTTGGGCAATAGATATACAATATAAAAGTAACAATTATCCTTATCAATGTGGTTAACTTGGTTATAAAAAGTCACTCCAAAATGTTGAACATAAATACACATTTTTAAGTACTGGTTTTGCTAGATTTAACTTTCTATGAATTTCTCTAGTACCTGTTTGTCATTCATTTATAAAAAGCTTTTAGTTTAGTCTTTTGCTAATAAAAAAAGTTATAATAATGAACAACAACCAATCTAAAATTAATGTTCTTAAATATCATGTTATCCATTAAGATTTTGTGGTACTCCTGATATAGGAGGTGTATAGATTATAAAATTACTATAAAAATATACAAATTGAAAGGAGATATCATGCTTTGTACCAATTTTCATACAATAACATTATATATGCATGTTTTATTTCTCATCAATGTTTTTTATTTGAAAAACATAAGTGCATTATTTTTATACTTTATGCTTATATATACATTATTTTTATGTACAAAATTAAGTTTTATAAATGTTCATAAGCTTTCTGAGTACACTAGGATAGTAATAAGAACACAGCATGTTTTTGATAAGTAAAAGTTAACAAGTTTCAACAAGACAGCAATAACATGTTTAAAAACGGTAAATCTCGTTTTCTTTTAAAATGTTAAGCTTTTCAACAGTTACATTTGCAATACACACCAGAATACTTTCTTCAAAAAACAATTTAAAACAACATATTCTGTTTCCAGTTTTATGAAAGTAAAAATATAAAAATATGATAAACTGGAATTGCACATTAACAATGTTTTTCAATCCTAGAGTTCATATTATTACAATTAGAATATTCAACAATACACATTATTATATGAAAGAACAGGAATGGTTAACAACATCTTAACTACAACACATTTAATTCAATTGTTTTATACAATTATGTAATTTCTACACTATTTATACACATTATATGAATATATACTCTTCAATTTAATATGGAAATCATGATACAGACATGCAACAAGTTAAAACACAGAATAAACTATTTCAGTCTGATGTTACACTACTGGAGATTGGGCTACTGTACATGTTGAAACTTAAGTTAACATGAAGGTCTGCACTTCAAAATATGTGTATGTTTTATGGAGATAAAACCTCTTTCTTCAAAGAATAGCTTCATATTTTAAGACTTCAATAATGTTCAAAACCTACTTTTATATGCAGTAATTTAAGTAGTATCATCTTTACCTCTAAAATTACACCTGCTAATTGAACCAGTTCTTCTCCTTTCAACATGACTTCAAAGTGCAAGTATATAGAGTTACTACAGTTGTATGTATGTACTGAATTGAAATAAAGCAATGCACTTAACATTTCAATAATTCAATTGGAACTGAAAATAAAGAAAAACTGATGAGACTGCATCAGTATGGTCTACACAGATACTATCATTATCACTGTTTTAATTGCTCATTAAAACATAATTTCTTGCTAAATGATATATTTATCCATGTATTTGTTCAGCAAATAATAATAATTTGATAAGTCATGTGTTCCAAAAGAGCATCTTAAATTTAGGCTATAATTCCACTAATTTTGATTGGTAGAACGTATTTCATAACAATTATATTTGCCTAACAGCATTCACATTTACAATAACATTCACGTATACAAAAGTGCTACACCAAAGATATGTAATATATATGGAGATGCAAACACTAGATAAATCGGAAGACCTTTTAAGTTTGAGTAAATGATATTTAGTTTATACTGTGAAAAAGAAGGGGTGTCTTTTTTTAATTGTATATTTTAGTATTTAAGGTTTTATTTGTAATGAGGTAAACAACAATACTTGATATGCAATGTGGAGATTTTAGATTTCAATAAATTTATGTGTATATATTGAGAAAAGATGACATTAAATGGTTTTTTTTGAATAGGTATGTTGTGATATTTAACTTTTTATGTAAACATAGAGTTGTTCTTAAAAATGGAATTTTAGTATTCATAGAAGTAAGAAAGTCTGAAAAGTCGTATGTGAAACTTTACAAAATGCGTTATGTTGTACATTTTTTATCAGTGTAAAAGCTGAAAGTTTATGTTATGCATTTTAATTATACTAGACAATTTCAACAATGTAAAAAACATTAATAAATTTTGAAGTTAAACAGAAAATACAAGGCATACATATCCTTTAAACACCAGTTTAAAGTAGTTTAATTCTTAAACAGAAGGTCAGTAATATGATTATGTTCATGTATTCAATTGAATCTGCATACAAAAAAATAGCTGTTTCCTTAAATGCAGGCAGAAACAGTTAAATATATTAATCTGGTTGAGAAATCAGCTGTAATATAACAGTTTTATTAATGATACAGATGAAGTCATATGAATTTAGTCTGTCTGTAAGCTAGTGATGTCACAAAGTTTGAAATTTGCCATTCTACCTGCTAAATTTAAAGTTACTTGTTACTCTTCAAATGTTTATTTACTTAAACAGGTTTTTAAACAACAGACCTGGGATGGTGATACTGGTTTGAACGATATTGTTAGAATGCATTAAAACTACAGATTTATTAACTTCAAATAACTGAAATCATAACTTACATATTCTAAAATTAATAAAGAGAATCTAGATATTAAAGACAATAGGAAAAAAACACAATGAAAATTACTCAAGCAGGTAAAAAGGTAAAACAAAAGCATTTTGAAAAACAATATTATTAATAGTTAAAAAAGCCTAAGCCAAATACTGAAACTATGTAAACCAACTGAGTTAATAATTAAGTTATTATTTATAACATTTTATAATCAATGGCTTCCCCTTATAAGCTATCTATTATTGTTCAACACCTACTATTAAACATGGGAATAGTTCTTTCAGGGGATCAACCAATGCATATTAATATGAACAAACAATCAAGCACATTTAACTACAAGAGATGTTAACACTGGTGCTGAAAATATTTAATACAGTAAATTTAATTTGTGACAGAATATCTTTATAACTATAACATATCTATGTTAGACTGAACATTTTAAATTGTGTAAGAATATCTGTGGAACAACAATATATTTATAAGCTCTTAATTCACAATAAAATTTATGCATGTATGTGGCAATAAAGTAAAACATTTCTGGATTTATCATTCTATAACATTTCTAAAACATAACTTTTTTTAATATACTTTTCCCTGTTTGTGTAATGTTTGTCTTTTTTTACCTTTATCTTTATTGCTGCCACTGTAATAAAAAGTATTAGATGCAGTTAGAAAATTAAGAAGAAATAAGCATATTATGATAATGAAATCTGATAAAGGAAATAGCATTACCTTCAATTAATCTGATTTCCTTCTAAAAATAGAATGAACTTTGAATGAAAATACTAAATTCAAAAACTTAAAAAAATTCTTATTAAAAACAGGGAAAATCTATTATAATAATATACACTTTTTGTTTGTCCTCAAAATGTGTACATACTTCATAGAAGTAAACAAAAGGTGAATATAATTTAATAAACATTTTGTATGACATATTAAAAGCTTAAAGTTTTTAAATAGATCTAATGTTAGATCACAGAATAACTCTGTTTATTTATTAACAGTATTAAGTACAGTAAAGGTTAGCCCAAACAAAAGCAAAAAACTTACACAATTTACAATGTTAATTTATCTCTTTATCAAATATAAACTGTACTTAATAAGAGACTTAACTAATGCTAGATCTAAACCAATGGACTTCTAAATTTCAACATCTGCAAATAAAAATCTTTTATATTATTCAGCAATTCTGTATTTAAAGAAGTGCTGTTATAGTAAAAATATTAATTCAACTACAAATGTTTTGCAAGTGTATTACTAGAAAAAGTTTTACTACAAATTGAGAAAGATCATTATTGACAACTATAAATATTTTAAAATAAGACCTTTGGATGCCATCAGATGAATTTTATAATAATCCAAAGATTCATAAAGGTTGTTCAGTTAAGCCTATTGTATCAAATATGAAAACTTTTCATCATGAATAAATAAATTTATTAGTGGAATTTTTGGACCCATGTCAAGTTTATCATAAATGATAATTTTATGTTTTCCAATGAAATTCAGGATCTAAAATTAAATAGTAATGTAAACTGTGCTAGTTTAAACAATTCTTTGTATAAGAAGATTCCATTGGTTGGATTATTACTGTTTCTGATTGGGAAATAGATTTCCTGTATATTCAACCAATGGTAGCCATAGGTTACTCACCTCTAATCCAGAATCTCTGTCTAATGAAGGTTTAATAGTGTTAATATGAAATGATTCTTTGATTTTTCTTGTCTTCCAGAATTTGTCAGTGTCAATGATTCTAGTTTCCTCCCAGTTTATTCCATGCCCAATTGATGAGGTGTACTCTGCAATGGCTGAATTTTGTGTTTTCATGAGTCTTGTACTATCTTTATGTTCTTTTATTCTTGTCATGAGATTTCTTCCTGTTTCTCCAATGTAAGGATGAGATTCTGGATTAGAGGTGAGTAACCTGTGACTACCATTGGTTGAATCTACAGGAAATCTCTCCTCCAATCAGAAACATTGATAATCCAACCAATCACAACACATTCTCCACAATCCACCAGGACACCATAAAGGGCTGACAATACTGATTTAAAGATGAAAGGCGGTAGACTTTTGAAACGTCGTCCTTTACACTTGTGTCTCCACAACAGGCAATTGCTGTCGATTCTACAAAGTTTCATCATGAATACTCTGCCCAAACAATCTATCAAAGCATATGGATATACTTAATACAACCCTATAATGTGTAAACATAAAAGATCTTTAGTTCTTTGAAATATGGTGTATCACAATCATACATATTAGCTGGCCAGTATTCCATGAAATATGCCTGTGACAATTATGATCATGGTATATTGTATTATGTTGAAGTGGTAATTTCTCCCTTTACTGCCCTTTCAGTATTAACTACATATTTGTTAACAAAAAGAGAATTTCATAAACAGAAGCAGAAATATAAATACAGACATCAACACACAGCATATCAAGCAAGGAAACTTATTTCTTTTGCTGTTGATGATTGTGATGATGAAGTTTCTGTACTTGAAAGTGCAGAGGTACACATCAAATCCAATGCATTATCATCAAAAGGTGACTTTGAAGAAACTCAAAATAAGACACACTGATAATTTGTTTTGGATATCTATGCAAAGCCATAAAAGACCTACCTGTGCTAATCATTTTCAATTTTGAACCAATTCTTTGGTTGCTCTAATCAAATTGTGATATTTGACCTGCACTCTTAATAAAACACTACTGCTGCAACATAGACTGCAAAAAACCAGTAAGAAATTAATACAAGAAAGAATCAATGGTTAATTACACTGCACAACAAAGTTTTTGCTTCTTGAACACTGTTGGGTGTTCCTTATAGATGTTTAACTGCTGATCATGAAAATCACATCCAAATTTGACCATCACTTACCGTTTCATCGAAATCTTCAGTTTTGCTACAATGGAAAAAATGATATCAGGGCAACTGGAATCTGTCAATGCTTGCTGACTACTGTTGGACACTGCAACGTGATGCACTGGACATTGAATACAAATGAAAATCAGGAGCAAAACACTTTTAATTATGTTGAACTTAATAGTGTATTAGAAACATAAACGCAATTAAATACGTTATTGCTGGTAAACAGTTAACTATTTCTTAGAGTTCCTACATGATGAAGCAAAACCAAAACTATATTTGAGTATATTCACCAGGTACCTGTCACAATCAGCAGACACTTTTCAGGAAGCAAAACTTAAAAAAGAAATTGTTGTGCAGTGTTATTTATGCAAGATACCTTTTAAACAGAATATCTGAAAGTCTGGAATCATAGGTGATTTGCAGCTTTTCTTAATTTTGGATATATAACTGCTTATGGAACTGTTAAAGTTGAGAAGGTAGAGTTAATCCTACTGTGTAGCAGAGAATGTTTCTGCCAAGTTTAATGCACACCATCTAGAGATATACAGACAAATAGTCACATTGCTGCTGGGTAGATGTTAGCTAACTTTATGGAAATGAGAGTTGAATTAATAGTGTATTAATTACATATTTGTTAGCAAAAAGAGAATTTCATAAACAGAAGCAGAAATATAAATACAGACATCAACACACAGCATATCAAGCAAGGAAACTTATTTCTTCTGCTGTTGATGATTGTGATGACGAATGATTCACAGTGTTCAGAGAGAATGAAAACACTATCTCTAAACTAGTTTTGAATTAGAAGGATGCCATGTGGATCACATTATGTACAATTCATTAAAGTGCCTTTGGCTCCAGACTTTTTAGACACCCTGTAGTTTTATATTCAGTATTTATAAATTTATTAACTATAAATAACTGTTATTCACCTTAACTGCTTGAAATAACTAGGACAAGTGAAACGAATGCTCATATATTTTTTCCTTCAGAGCTAAAATGTACATACATAATGTTATGTATGGGCCAGATTCTTTACAATAGGTGTCTGTGATTTGTTTGCAATAAATGTCAATAGTAAATAAACAGCAATACAATCCACTTGTTTTAAACTAATATATTAGAACAAATCAAATTATATACAAATGTCATTACATTGTTGGTTATTACAATAGTATTCAGTGCCTTGAAAAATTGTCTCTTTTGTCAAAGTCCATACAGGCTGATCCAATTACTTTAGAGCTAAATTTTATAAGCCAACATTTGCTGTGGTTGTTCCCACTTCATCTTGTTAGGTTGGCCCTTCTTAGGCAAGTCTATCATTGATGCAGTGACTTCAGCAAAGTTTGGGGTGACCTTCCAATGGTATTCCATAAAACCTGGGAAGGATCTGACTTGTTTGTAAGAACTGGTTCTTCTTGTATGCAGATTAGCTTCTCTTCTTCTACATCTATCTGTTGGTCACCCATCTTGTGTCCAACAATGGTCAGTACAGAGTAACAGATGTAGCACTTATATGGTTGATAGTCAGACCTGCTGTTCTCACTCACCCCAAACAGCTTATTGAGTTTCTTCAGATAATCTTCCCATTTAACTATGTGCATAAGAATATTACCCACATACTGCTTGATGTTGGTGGGCTTGTGCAACATCTTCCTCTCATGCAGTTGAATATCACTGCTGAGCTGACTAACTCAAATTGCATTCTCTTGAACTGCTAGTATCTGTCTTGTGTGACAAAGGCTATCTTCTTTTTAGGTTCTGTTTCTATCAGTATCTGCCAATAGCCCATACCAAGGTAAAGCTTGGTAAAGAACTTGGCCCTGTTTAATTTTAACACAACAAACTCTGGGTTGTCCATAGGTTCAGAGTTGAACTTGGTCATGAGGTTCAGCTTCTAGAAATATATGCAGAAGCAGTTTGAGCTATTCCTCTTTATGATTACTACTGGTCAACAGTAGGCTGAATTCAAAGGCTCAATAATTCCAGCTTTTAACATTACCTCGACTTCTTGCTTGATCAAGTCTCATCGATTATGGCATCTGGTAGGGCAACACCTTGACTGGATCCCTGGTTGTGGTCTCTATTATGTGTTGCACAAGATTTGTCTTGCTTGGTCTATTTCTGAAGACATATACATACTGACACAGTAGATCTTGTAGTTCTTTACACTTGGCAGACAATTCTTCACTGATGTTGACATCTTTGTACATCTCATCTTCACCCAAAGGTCTTAGATCTAACAGGTTTTCACCTCTTATAACAAACTCAAGGTCTTCTGGTTCTGTGTCTATGACAACCACACCTGTAATGTCCATCTGTGTCTCACTAGCTGCACCCATTAGGTTTTCTTCCCTCTCAAAGTACTTCTTCACCAAATTGGCATGGTAGATATTGATTATCCAGTCCATTTTCACCTTAACATCCATTCTGTTGACCATTTCCTTCACTTCAAAAGATCTTTCCACTGCAGAATGTTTACTGTTGTTTGAGGGTAGTTAAACCAAAACCTTCTGTCAGATCTTGAACTGACTTTGGCTTTCTTGTCATAGAGGTGTTTCTGACTGCCTTGAGAGGCATGCAGACTTTCTCAAACAAGTTGATAGTTCTCATTCATTCAGTTTGTTTACTGGCATGTGTTCCTCACTTCTGAATTTTTCTGTCCACAGTTCTTTCTGTATATACACTGGACCTGATACTTTTCTTCTACACAATAACTGTATTTCCTTGTGGGACCTCTTAGTAAGCAAATAATGCTGCCTGCAAATACTTAATCACATGGTCTCTTCTGGCATATCTTCAGCATGCTTTTTAAGACTCCTCTGACTCTCTCACAAAGTCCATTACATGTGAGGTTTTATTGGGTCATAAAGAGTTGCCTTGAGATAACAAATCTGATACCTCTTGCATCAATTTTGACATAAAATGAATCATTCTGTCACTCAAGACTTTTTTTGGAAAACCTATTCTGCAGAACACTTCAAGGAGGACTTCTGCTACTCTTTGCAACTCTGTGTCTTTGACAATACTCTGGCTTCTGGATAATGTGTCACATAGTCAACTAATGTCAGCACTTATCTGTTGCCTTTCTCAGGTACAGATGCTAGTAGTTCAATCAAATCCACAATCACTCTGCTAAATGGCTCTTCTACAAGAGTCATCTCAAACAGTAGTACCTTGGCTACTTTCCATCTAAGTACAGTCTTCTAGCACATAAGAGAAACTTAGATGAATTTTAAATTCTTATTGTAACACATATATGGAAGCAATGATATTCTTGTAATGAACTCAAGAAAACTTCTTCCATCTTGTGAAATTTTACAGCTGGTATACACTGTTAGATAAACAAAAAAAAGTCATGAAAACACTCCATTATAATTGAAAGACATCTATCCTTATAAAGTTGTACATTCTTCTATCAGTTTAAATATACTCTTATTGAAATACTCAATAACCAAATGTAGGAAAGTGATTAATGCTGCCACAACTCATTCTGTATTAATCCATTGTAAATTTAAAGATATGAAGAAAACTCAATAGGGGTAAATATGGAAAAGTCCTGCAAACATTTTCAATATCCCACTTGTCTCAATCTGTCTGCCTTTACTCATTGATGTTCTAATAAAATTTAAGAGTCCTAGAGAAATAATGCTTTATTTCTTGTAAAACTGCATATAAATATTGTTTGACAATTTTAAGAAAACACATGTACCAACATATAACTATATTAAGCCTTATGTAAGTAATTATAAAATGAATTATTCATCAGTTACAAGAAATATAAATACTACATCATACCCTTTGTTAATGTTATTTTGTTTTTCTATGCTTTAATCAGAAATACACATAGAAAGATCTATCTTCCAAATATATTAAAAAATGTAACTATTTCAATTCTTATCAACCAAAATATTTACTTTTTCCTGACATCTTGCATCATAAAACTTGAGTCCTGGTCTCTTGAGAAGTGTTTTCATAGCTGTATCCTAGCCTAGAGTCTAAAATACATATTCAAATAAATGTGTCAACCTTAGCAGAGCATGTGGCAAGGACATCTCATATAACAGATTGGAATAATGTTAAATTGATAAATCAGGTTAAATAGAAGTATGAATTAAATATCAGAGAAGTAATAGAAATTGAAAAAAAATGCAACAAAGATATTGTGCTACATAAAGAGGTTAGTTTAAGTTTAAAAAAACAGAATATTGAAAACATGTCTTATAAACTCTGGGTGTTTAAGCCTAGAACAGAGATTCTTGAATTATTGTACACAGAGCTAATGTCAGTGGTAGCTGACTAAATAAGCATAAATATCATAAAATTTGTAATAAGCCCTATCTGAGCTTTCTACATACATATACATACCAGTCTCCTCACTCAGAGACTCCAGTCTCTACTTCCTTACTATACTCTCCTGTATTTTCTTCCCCTAAAATTGACAAAAAAGAAAAGAGACTGGAACAGAAAGGCAAATTTTTTGTGGCAAACTTCTTATGGCTCCATTTTAAATTTTTTTTAAATAACATAACCATCAATTTTTTTCATAATTTTTTTTGCTCATCTTAAAGTTAAATTTTAAACTTGTTAAAGCACTATCTTTAATTGAAAACTTAATTATTTGCATTTCATTTCTGTTATGACTTTCCTTTTGTTCACAGATTATTACATGCTTCTGTTCACATCACATGGTACAAAACCATAAAATGTATTTAAAAACAGCTTTGAAACCAGTTAGAGGCAAAATTTATACACCATTTTACATAGCAGATTACTAGGTATAAAGTATTTATACCAACATAATAGTTTATGTAAGAATTAATTTATGATTACACTGGAAACTGATTAGATGTAGCTCTTAAAGGAAATAAGAACAAAGTTTAATCAGAAGTTTAGATTTTGGAAGAAAACATATATATAGATTTAGGACTTTTTTCTGGTTTCTTCAGACAATCATTTTCTTCCTGAAAATGTTTTTGGGTTAAATTATACTTGTTTAAAAGTTATGAAAGTTTTCTTCTTTGTCAAGCCTTCAAGTAAATTATTAAATTTTGAGAAAAATGAATATTTATTGAATATTAATGTTAACTGTATTCAAATAATGAACATAAGTAAAAAAATGTATAATTAAGGAAAAAAAAGTAAACTTATTAGAAATAAATTGATTTTGATCAACAATATTATTAGCAAAAATACTGTCACCTAGCCTGACCTGACATTATTTTGAAGGGTCACTTAGGTTACCATTGTTCATCTTTTTTTTTCACATTCTGTAGCTGGAAGTGGTGACTTCTGCAAATGGAAGAAAAAAGCACAATAACATAATTGATGAAGATCAATCAGGACAAAATTGATTGGATATATGAAAATAAACTTTTAGATAAAAAAATTTTAAAAAATTCTAAGACAAGTGGAAATATTTAAAGCTTTTATCAGAAAAAACTCTTGGAAACTTCTCAAAATCAAAATATAGAAATTTTTAAAGCTGAAATTCAATATTATGAATAAATATGTTCTAAGTTTCATACAAGTTAGTGAGTTATTTCGCTGAGAGAAGAAAACATTTATGAGATCACACCCTCACAATCTGGAAAGGGAAAAACAGCATTAACTATTATTGACTACAAACGTGTACCATGAGAGAAAACTCCTACTACTAATACTTCTCTTATCTTAAATTGTATGCAAAGAGAATAAGTGCTAGAATACAAAAACCCAAATGTTCTATGTGAAAACATTTTAAAAAGGTTCAGTTACTAAAATATGTGCATATATCATGAATGAAAGTTCACGAGTGATTACCTAAAATTATTGAGTATTTGACAGATTTTACAAAATGTTTATAATGACTAACCATACATTAATACTTTGACAACCTTGAGGCATCTTTGAAAGTTTTAAAATTGTTTTTATTTAATTTATACAAGCAGTCTTAATGCATTCTCACATTAAGGTAATCTTTGTAACAATTCCTTTTAAAAATGTATATTTTATTCAATGATCCACTTCATACACCTGCTTAAAAATACAAAACAAAGAAAGTCTGTAACTAGATGGATTCTTTCTCCTTTACAAATATTGTTTTTTTTTACATCACAATAGTTGCTCTCTACTATTATCATATATTCCTTAATTGTAAATAAACAATTATGAAGGTTAAATTTTTATTCAAAACATTAACAGTATTGTAATAAAGAATACTAAACAATGCTTTAAGTTGAACAACAATTAGGTAGACATTTAGTAGTAATCAATTAAAAACAAACTTATTTTTGCAAATACACTATTAAGTAACAACTATTACAATATCTTTTGTACATAAACGGAACTAAAGTTATGAATATGACAAAAATCTTGAAGTACCTAAAATGCATTCTGATGATCAATCTTTTAAATGAGAGTAGACTTTATTATTATTAAAGAAAAACTATATTCACAATGACAGTTATCATTTCTTCCTTAAAACTAAGAAAATAAGTTTCATGTAAACACTAATGACTATACCTCAAAAACAATGTAACATAAATGTAAGAAAAAAATGCAAACATTAGATCTAAAGAGGCATGCACACAAATATACAAATATATGCAGAAATTGATAGAGAGTGTTTAAACCCAAGTTCAAACAATGTAAGTTTAACAACAATCATATGTTTCAAAGCAAGGGCTTAAACTTTATCACAGTATTTTAAAATAATAATGCTTTTTCATAAACAATATTCACAGTTTGCTGTCCATCTATCAACAAATAAGGATTTTGAGGTGATTTCACCCTTGAACACCCTACAACTCATTGACCACATGAAAACATGCTTGAGAAACAATCCAGCAATTTCATACTTTGACCTTGAATTTATTTAGAATATTCAACATTGTCCAAAAGTGTCAGTCTGTCAAGATTAAGACTGAAATAATATGCCGAGAGTAATTAACCAACAGGCTTTACATAAATCAAGATCGGATTAAGTTCAAGTTTGACTCCCTTAGGACATTACCCATAATTCATAGTGTTTACACACAAATATTGGTTGAGATTGGCTCAATAGCCTCGGAAAAGTTTAGGTGTATACAAACACACATTTCATCTTTATCTTTGGTTGTTTTTATATTTTATCATAACTTATGGTTGGGAAGTTACTATAGTAGCACTTCACTTTCTTTTATCATAAAAGTACCAAGTATCTAAAAATGGTTTGAAAGGGAAAATTAGTTTTATAAATCACTAAATTTCTTAGACTGTGTAACAGAAATTGTTTGAGTACTCGAGGTTATAGATCACGTTTAGTTGATAGAATATGTTTTATAGCTATTTTTGTTAAGACTGGATACACCAACATTGGAATCAACAGTTAATACTGAAGAATATAAATGAAAGCCATGTTTTGAAAGATTACTTGATGGAAGATCTGTATATTGAAACAATGTTATTGTTAGAGAGAGACATAGATGACGAGTAAAAACAAAAAGTTTCATGTCGAAGTAAGCTAGAAACAATCTTGTCCTGAAATAGCTTGTTAAATAGACTAGGGAAACCTGTATCCCTAAACAACATTAAAGCTGAGTGATTAGTAGAATTTACTTCTCAATTAAACATCACAGTCACAAGTTGATTATATTCAATTAATTGTTTGTTCTTACGAGAATACCAAGTTGAAATACCGAGGTATAATAATAACACTAACAAATTAAGCTGAACAGCTTTGAATTATTCAAAAATCATATGAAATCACAGTAGTTATAGTGTCTTTACTTCAATAGTTGGGCTAATCAAAAATTATAATTTTCCGATACAGAAAACATATTTTTGATAGGTACTTACCTCCACTCACTAAATAGCTATTCTAGTTCGGTGCTGCCCTCTATACGCAAAAGAATGTTTGCGAACTTCACAAGTCTTTTTTTCTAATTGACTAATCCAGCGTATCTGTCATGGTTTGGTTTGTTTTGAATATCGCGCAAAGCTATACGAGGGCTATCTGCGCTACAAACCTCCACCATAAGAGTGCACCATACTCTTATTAGGCATGTGGCTCTCTCTATTCAATTTTACCTGTTATTTCGAGTTTTTGCAAAAAATTGAAGCACCCATTTCAGCAGGAAGGAAGTGTGAAAGGAGAAAAATACCTTACGTAAATACATTTTCAGTATTGGAAAATTATAGCTTCCAATACTGTACATCACATTAATACCTGGAATTTCACACTAAATAGGTGGAGAGACGAGGGCAGGGAAAAAAAGGAAGCATCCTCCGAAAACGACTGAAGGATACTCCTTAAAATGTGACAGATTTTAAGATCTGATGAGGGAAAATGCACCAGATCTGAATCAGGTTAATATATATATATAAACATAAAATATGTGGCACAGAGATGTGTCTGCGGGCTCACATCACTAGAAACTGAGTATCGATACCCTTGGTGGTCAAAGCGCAGATAGCCCATTGTGCAGCTTTGTGCTTAATTCCAAATCAATCGTAGAAAGATGTTACATATATAGGCAGTAAACTGGGAGAGAACTATGGCCAGAAAGTGATCCGAACCATGTAATATTTATGAAACTCAATCCTAGAATTTGTAAAAGAGAATTAAACGAAAAAGATGTGCACCTAAGTGTATAGTGACTAAGTTATGACGGACCTCACATTGCAAGTCAACTACATCCAAAACTCATGGCACTAGAAACCGACAGTCACGCAGGAGTGGGATAAAGATAATACTCTTTATAAGTTAACTACAATCCAAAACTCGACCACCGGGTACCAACACCCATGCGAGGGTAGGAAAGGGGATCATCATGTCTTTACCTCAAGTACCTCAAGTTCTTGAGACTTAGAGGAAATCCTAGTACCGTCCAACTCATGAACAGAGCACAAGTGAATATGATAAATTGATAGATTGATTAGGGAACCCGACTTTTGGTATTGAAAAGATGTCCACATGATGTAACTCGTCTTCCTCAAAAGTGAAAACGACCAGAACTACTTCAAGCACATTAACATCGTCGGAATAAGAAACATCAAGAGTTAGCAAAAGAGGAAAAACCGTATAAAACTACAAATCTTCAGCGTGACCCACAACATTGATGAAGTACAAACTAGGTAGGAATATAGATAGATGTAATACATGTGTGACGATTGATGTTGATTGGTTCTACTCTAAATCCAAAATTTAACTACTAGGAATCGACATCTATGTGTGTGTAGGGGGGAATGAGCAATCTCAGTAAAAATAGTTAATTAAAACTTTGAACTCTCTCTCTCATTTGTTTTTATTATTCCTATTGGAGAATATCATATCCTATACACCAGCAAAACTTCACTGCTCTACTCTCCACTGAATTATTTTATAATCATTTCTATATTTTTTTGTATTTCATTAACCCATTTAAGTCCACCACCCCAGTGGCTTGGAACTGGAAAGAGGTAAGAACTCTGAAACTCCACTAGAAGAAGGGAGTATGTTAAGGCAGTGGAGAGTCTGAAGGAATGATAAATCCTGAGACATTGCAATGGATGACCGCAATACCCTACTTCTTAAAAGAAAACCATACCGATTTATTCAATACAAAATACAGCAGGGATGGCTTTACTCAGGTAGGCCATAGACGGATATGGTCCGAAACAAGCAAACGTATAAAGCAATTCTATCACAAGGATAAACCTCCGAGCAATCTTGTGGAACACTCCGTCTCTTTAATATGTGTTGCTTGACCATATAATTATAACATGCGAGTCAACAAGACTTGAGAATACGGATTTGAACAATTAAAGACTATTTGGTCAGTCACCACTCACCACGGAGCAGAACCCAAATAACGAATAATAATAAGAAGGAAAATGAGGGTTCTGAAAACAAAATAAATAATAATAAAATATAAAGTATCCAGTCAAAGTCTCACTGAAGTCTGAAAAATGGCTACAGGTGGAAGGCGATAGCCTGAAGAGAAATTTATAACAATCCTATGCAAATAGTGAGAGACGAACGTATTGGAAGTAGTCCGCATGCCCGAATTGAATAATTTCCTTCAATGGTCGAAGAAGAAAGACGCCAGAGAAAAGATAAAGGGTCAGATGTGATGCAAAGATATCTAGAACGATAAACAGGAATAAGCAAATCAATTTAAAAGCCAAACCCAGCTGGCGCAGGTGGAAGGAAGAAGGTCAGAAACAGAGGATGACTGCCAAGGAGTAAAGAGGTGAGAGCAGGCACCACAGAAAGAAGCCATATGGGCAATATGCTAGTGAAGAGCATTTACAGAACACAGAAATATATCAAAATCAGACCTAGGACAAAAATGGGATTGCTTGTTTTGGAATTAATCACAAAGCTACACAATGAGCTATTTGTACTCTGCCCACCACGGGTATCGAAATCCAGTTTCTAGCGCTGTGCCATTGTGGGCGAAAGGCGGGAAATGGAAAGAAAGGAAAATTACGAAAAAGAGTATTTACCCTCCCTAGCTGGCAAAGGTCTGGGGAAGAAAGAATGATCCAAATACAAAAGAATATATGTAGGATGATGCAAAGTACATGAAACATCGATAACAACTAAAACCTCAGACTTCCACAACCTAAGAAAAGGAAATGTCTTAAGGAAAATGTGAAACAAGGAGTACGTGGAAAGTGGTTCCAATGGATGTACAGTGAGACAGTTAAAGGCCTACATTAACATCCCAGTTTGGAAGGTTATCTCATTATAGTGTATGATGAATCTGGAAGGAATGCGTCAACAGAAAAAGCATAGGAGAGGTAAACACCTTACGGTATCTGTAGAATGAAAAGATGTGAAACAAAATAACCTGTTAACAAGAGATCAAGGAGACAGGCACCTGATTGGGAAGACAAGTAAGAAAATCTGCAATGTGAGAAACAATTGAATCAATCATTGTAAAATCCTCAACAGAGATCAATGGCAGAAAATGTCCCATTTACAGTGATAAACTTTCATAGAGAAAAGTGAATGGAACAAGCCAGAAATGAATCTAATCATTGAGACAACCCAGACTTTATCTAGGACTGGAGAAAATGAATGGCTGGATGAAGCACTGGCGATTAAAGTTGATAAAGAAAGAAGATAGACAGAGAAAGAAGTATTGGAGGATTATGCTGGAGCTGGACAAAGTGCAGAAACCACAACTGTGTCATCCAGTAAGCAGCACCCAGAAGGACTTAACACACAGTGGTATGGATAACTGAAATTACCTGGCGAAGAAATCGAACAGTAGAATAAAGATATAGGTATTTGATGGTCTAATTCTGACTGAAAGCATCAACAGCAAGAGCAAGAGAATGAGGGATCGTAGACCAAAACAGAGGTAATTTATGGTTGAGGGATGTGGCAAAAGCATCTATGTGTGGAGTATCTCACTGAAAGCAAGGCCACTGGAAAAGAAGAGAATCAAGAAATCATTCTAATAGATTTTTGTCTAGATAAAAAAGCTAATATACAATAAGATTTAAAGCACCCAGGATTTATTACAAAATGACATGAATGTTTTGCATTTGGGCCCAAAAAATATCTAGTGTATGAATAAAGAGAGATCGAAATGAATGCCACTCTGGTGATCAAGATAAGCAGCCATTGTAGAATTGTTAGAATGAATCATTACTAGCTGATTTCTAGACAGATGGAAAAAATGAGCCAAAGCTCAATGTATAACTAGAAGCTCCAGGATGTTGATATGACAATATAATACCTTGAAGCTTCCTGTTGATCAATTTATGTACCCTGTCCTTGAAGAGGTGTATCCATGAAAATATGTAACTCTAGACATGGAGTAGGAAGCGGGACACCAAATAACGTGTAAATCTTTTCCAACCACAGTTGCAAGTCAACAACTAGGATAGTAAAAATGATAGTAAGAGCCTGCAAAGAATCCTGTGCAAGATTTTACTAATCGTAAAGAGTTCACTGAAAAGCCAATACATGACCTAAGTGGATAAAGTCAAGGATGACTACATCACCAAAAGTGATAAAGCCTTATAAACTGTTGTAGAGGGAGCAGTAAAAGCATGAAGACCTAGGATATCCATATACAGACGTTGAAGGTAATATATTTGGGCTTGAGTGAGACAGTGGTTGAAAAAAAACACATAAATGGGCTTGATATTGGGTTATTGCAGAAATGAGTTCTCCAATATGCTTAGTAACATCACTCTAACTGTCTCCAGTAGCAGCTGCTGAGTATGATGGGCGTACTCCTGTTCAGAACACACTAACAGTAGCCAGTCATCCATATCTTGAAGAAAACACAACCCAAGATAACTTAGGTGATGAGCATACTCTCTGAACACCTGATAAAAACACATGAGGCCAAAGCAAAACCAAAGGGTAGTGTGCAAAAATGATAAACCACCTCGTAATGAATAATCCAAAGATATGGTCATGACCGACAAGATTATCAGTATGTGCAAGCATCCATGACCTCCATCTTGGTCATCCACAAATTTGGAGAAAAAGCCCACCTCAGGATGAGAAATAATTCCATAGTAAAATAGAGTAGACAGAGAGACTTCTTTCACACAAAACTATATCGACGTTGATTTACCCTCTAAGCATTACTAAAATTTTTCAACAGCACATCTGTTTTTTAAACTCCTTCATTTTTGCACCATTACAGCAACAGGAGCTGATCATATGACTAATTTTCACTAATCACACTGCACCACCTTCCTAGTGCAAGTAGCTCGCTTTATTATTGCAACACAATCCTCATTTTCGAGAAGTGGCAGATACAAACCAAAAACCTCGGTATATCAGTGGGGATGAAGGGCAGGAAATGGATGAGAGCAGGTAAGTAGCTATTAGAAATGCATTTTCAGTGTTAGAAAATGTTAATTTCCGAAACAGTACTACCTACAATCACCCAAAGTTAGAATCCAACATTGCAAACGTGGAGTGGCTAGCGTAGGAGCAAAAGTAATCAAACAAGTGGATAGCAACCGTTGTGAAAGAATACGTGTGCCACAATTATAAAAGGAGGCACATGTGTTGGGTATTAAACTACTTCTGGAACAGGTCAGGTCTTAGGACGTACACACATGTAACAAGTCTGAATATGACACAATCAGTCAGATTTGAAGAAGGTCCCCGAAATCAGATATAACAATACGTGGCTAATGCTAAAGGACTGTAAATGTATGCGAACAGACTAAGTGCAATCTGTCAGGAAAAGAGCTTTGGTGTACGTCGGATTAAGCCAATTGCAGTCCATCTTGTCAAAAACACTGGAAACACCTTGCATGAGGTCGTAGATTCAACAAATGTGATCTGCCCAGGTGAACACCTTGAGTTTACGTTAAGAGAGCAAAGTGTGGTTAACCCGAGCAAAACAGCCACGGGAAGCATATTTAGAAAATATCCATTGGAAGCACCTTGTATGAGGTTGTAGGTTAAACAAGTGTGATCTGCCCAGGCAAACACCTTGAGTTTACATCAAGAGAGCAAAGTGTGATTAGCCCGAGCAAAACAGCCACGGGAAGCACATATAGAAAACATCTATTGGAAGCACCTTGCATAATATTTTTTTTTATTTCATATATTGTACATAACAAAGTGTGTGAATCAACAAATGTGGTCAGTCCATGCAAAAATATCTGAAGGAAATGTCTTGCGAAATTATAGACTATGTCATCTGGGTCATTCAGGTAAAAAAAACATCCCGTGGAAGTGTCTTGCATAAGATTAATCAATTTATAATTTGAATATAATATTTTGATAAATCAAGACGTGCGATCCACCCAGGCAAAAAAACATCCAGGGAAGCACCTTGTGATAGGATGTAGGTATAATAATTTCATTCCATCTAAACAGAAAACATACAGTGGAAACGCCTTGCATAAAACTGTTTCATATAATGTACATGAAGTACATAGAGATCAACATGTGCAGCCTCCCCAGCTGAACACGTCCAAGGATAACATTTTGTAATATTTAATATGTCATGTGCTGTCCACCTGGGCAGAAAACATTCAGTTGAAATGCCTTGCATAAAAAAAAAAGCCTGTGAACAACAAGTGCAGTCAGTCTGGTCAAAAACATATGGGAAAAACTGCGTGTATTTTACTTAATATAACATGTGTGGTCCATCCAGGCAGAAAACACCCAGTGGAAGTGCATTGCATAAACTTTGTATTTCGTGACCAATAAGCGAGGTCTATCCAGACAAAAAACATCCGGGAGAAGTGCCTTAAATTGAGCACTTTTATATAATAATGATAGCCTTCTTCTCATACAGTGGGTATATATGATTGTTTTATCATACAAATCTCACTCCAGAGAAAATCTCAATGGTCCATCACTTCAGGAATTGGGAACTGAAAGTGACAAGAGCTACTTTGCTTCACTAGAAAAAAGGGGAAGGCAGAAATATGCACAGTGGAATCTGGATAAATGACATACTGGAGACAATGCAATGAGAGTCTGTGATTCTCTGTTTTAAAATGCAGAAAGACTCTAATTGTAAGAATCATAGGTCAGTAGGAATGATCAAAAATCCCCATCTACTTTAATCATGATGTCTGAGTGACGGTCTTTTATAAACTATACAGTTATAAAAATATATATAGAAAGATACACACCACCAGATAAGTGACTGGTGGTCTTACAGAAACACCCCATATCCACAGTAAGCATTATTGAAGAACACAGATTTAGTGCCAAGCTATAATATTCAGCATATCAGACCAGGCAACACCCGCGACCAGTTGGGACCGTGAAATGTGATAACGTATATTAATAAATTAATGTAAAAAAAGAGTAATATATCGACTTACCCCAGATGAAGGCGAACAAACGGACGTAGAATCACAGGAAGAAGCCAATACTTGCTCAAGGAACACACTGCTATGTCGTG